>NW_027507748.1:284892046-285319546 GCF_037356315.1 Lithobates pipiens | reverse complement strand
CCGTACTTTTGAAATGAACAGACTTTTCCCACCCGGCTCATTTTGAGCGTGTCTCCAAGTAGCCGAGGCCAGTGAAGGAGGCATTGGTATGGACTTAAAAGGGAACCCCTAGGCCAAAAAATAGGCGTGGGGGTCCCCCCAGGTCCATATCAGACCCTTATCCGAGCACGCTACCCGGCCGGCCAGGAAAGGGGACGAGCGATCGCCCCCCCCCCCCCTCCTGAGCCGTACCAGGTCGCGTGCCCTCAACATGGGGGGTGCCTTGGGCTTATCGGAATCCGGGAGCCCCCTTTAATAAGGGGGCCCCCGGATACCGGCCCCCCACCCTATGTGAATGAGTATGGGGTACAATGTACCCCTACCCATTCACCTGTGAAAAAAAAAACACAAAGCACAAGGGTTAAAATTGTTTATTGCACAGCTCCGAGGGTCTTCTTCCGTCTTTGGGGGTCTTCTCGCCGGACTGCTCCACTATCTTCTGATCTTTTGCTAGCTCTTTCACTAGCAGAGGAGCCCGGCTTTCTTCTTCGCCGCCGCTCTCTTCTTCCGACTTCGGGGGTCTTGTCCCCTCTTCGGGGGTCTTGTCCCCCTCTTCGGTTCTTCTTGCCGGGCCACCGCAGCTTCTTCTAGCTCTTTTACAAGCGGTGGCCCGGTCTTCTGTCACCGCTGTCACCATCTTCTGTTCTTCTCTTCTTCTGTTCTTCTCTTCTGGAGATGTTGCCTCGTCGCTGCCTCCGGTCACAATGGTAGAGGATGCTGGGACTGTGACATCATAATGGGCAGGGACATCTGAAGAGAAGAAGAGAAGAACAGAAGACGGCGACAGAAGACCGGGCCACTGCTTGTAAAAGAGCTAGAAGAAGGCGCGGTGGCCCGGCAAGAAGAACCGAAGAGGGGGACAAGACCCCCGAAGAGGGGGACAAGACCCCCGAAGTCGGAAGAAGAGGGTGGCGGCGAAGAAGAAAGCTGGGCTCCTCTGCTAGTGAAAGAGCTAGCAAAAGAGCAGAAGATAGTGGAGCAGTCCGCCGAGAAGACCCCCGAAGACAGAAGAAGACCCCCGGAGCTGTGCAATAAACTATTTTAACCCTTGTGTGTTGTGTTTTTTTTTTTTACTTTTTTTCACAGGTGAATGGGTAGGGGTACATTGTACCCCATACTCATTCTCATAGTGTGGGGGGCTTGTATCTGGGGGCCCCCTTATTAAAGGGGGCTCCTGGATTCCGATAAGCCCCCCGCCCACAGACCCCGACAACCACGGCCAGGGTTGTCGGGAAGAGGCCCTTGTCCGCATCAACATGGGGACAAGGTGCTTTGGGGTGGGGGGCTCGCTGTCCCCACCCCCTTTCGTGGCCGGCCAGGTAGCGTGCTCGGATAAGGGTCTGATATGGACCTGGGGGGACCCCCACACCGATTTTTCGGAGTAGGGGTTCCCCTTTAAGTGCATACCAAGTGACGGGGCCAGCGACGCCTCCTTCGCTGGCCTCGGCTACCTGGAGACGCACTCAAAATGAGTGGACTTTCCTCTGCGTGTGTGGGCGTGTGCGTTCATTTCAAAAGTACGGCGGATAGTCCAGCGGACTTAGTACACCCTATTAGTCCGCTGAAAAAGTGCCGTGTGTGGGCAAGTAGCTCGTTTGGAAAGTCCGGTGGACAGTCCGGCGTAAAGTCCGCCTGACTAAGTCTGCAGGATAGTCTGCTACGTGTGTACGTGGCATAAGACCCATAATGCATGCATTGTCACTGCTCACCATACTCATGGCCTCATCAAATGGTAAGAGGACAGTGCATGTATCCTTGATCAGTAGCCACTGGTGTGGCGAAAAGAAGCCAAGCTCCCCTGACCCTGTCCTGGTGCCATATTAGCACAGGTGCTCATTGATGGCCCTCTGCTGCATGTACAGCCGCTGCAGCATTGCCAACGTTGACTTCTACCTGGTGGACATGTCACAAATGAGGCAGATGTTGCCTCGTCGCTGCCTCCTGTCACAATGGCAGGGACGCGGCGTGCGGTGACTTATATAGGGACATCACCGGATGATGTCCCCGCCCATTATGATGTCACAGTCCCAGCATCCTCTGCCATTCTGACTGGAGGCAGCGACGAGGCAACATCTCCAGAAAAGAAGAACAGAAGAAGAGAAGAACAGAAGACGGCGACGGCGACAGAAGACCAGGCCACCGCTTGTAAAAGAGCTAGAAGAAGGCGCGGTGGCCCGGCAAGAAGAACCGAAGAGGAGGACAAGACCCCCGAAGTCGGAAGAAGAGGGCGGCGGTGAAGAAGAAAGCCAGACTCCTCTGCTAGTGAAAGAGCTAGCAAAAGAGCAGAAGATAGCGGAGCAGTCCTGCAAGAAGACCCCCGAAGACAGAAGAAGACCCCGGGAGCTGTGCAATAAACTATTTTAACCCTTGTGTGTTGTGTTTTTTTTTTTTACTTTTTTTCACAGGTGAATGGGTAGGGGTACATTGTACCCCATACTCATTCTCATAGTGTAGGGGGCTGGTATCTGGGGGCCCCCTTATTAAAGGGGGCTCCCGGATTCCGATAAGCCCCCCGCCCGCAGACCCCAACAACCAACGGCCAGGGTTGTCTGTAAGAGGCCCTTGTCCGCATCAATATGGGGACAAGGTGCTTTGGGGTGGGGGGCTCGCTCGTCCCCACCCCCTTTCGTGGCCGGCCAGGTAGCGTGCTCGGATAAGGGTCTTATATGGACCTGGGGGGACCCCCACACTGATTTTTCGGCGTAGGGGTTCCCCTTTAAGTCCATACCAAGTGACGGGGCCAGCGACGCCTCCTTCGCTGGCCTCGGCTACCTGGAGACGCACTCAAAATGAGCGGACTTTCCTCTGCGTGTGTGGGCGAGTCCGTTCATTTCAAAAGTACGGCGGATAGTCCGGCGGACTTAGTACGCCATATTAGTCCACTGAAAAAGTGCTGTGTGTGGGCAAGTAGCTCGTTCGGAAAGTCCGGTGGACAGTCCGGTGTAAAGTCCGCCGGATAGTCTGCTACGTGTGTACGCGGCATAAGACCCATAATGCATGCATTGTCACTGCTCACCATCCTCAGGGCCTCATCAAATGGTGAGAGGACAGTGCATGTATCCTTGATCAGTAGCCACTGGCGTGGCGAAAAGAAGCCAAGCTCAAGGGGCGTGGCCGGAAGCCGAGGTGGACGGACGCACTGGAGGAGAGCTCCGTGCATCCCCGATCACATCCACCTCAATCCGTACCCGGGATCGACCGCCGAGGCCCCAAAACAGCTCATCCTGAGTGGGGAAGCCGCCCGGATCGGATTACGGGCGATATTTCCGTCCCCCGGCGCTCTCACGGTTTGCGGCCTAGTGCGCGGCCGGCGCCGCGGTGTGTGTCCCGCCGCCATCTTGCGGCCTACTTCCTCTGACGGGCCCTGCAGGCTCCGGACTCCACCGAGCGGGTAGACGCACCTGCCCACCGTAGAACCGCCGCACGCACCGGAGGGTGACCGCGAGGACGGCGGAACACCCACAGCGACATTCCTGGAGGTTTCCAGAAGCAGCAGCGATCCTTCAGGCTCCCGAGGTACTCCGGCGGCCATCTTGGTACACCCGGGCCTAAGGTGAGGAGAAGTCCTGGGAGTCCACTAAAGTGCTTACCCCTGCTGGCTTAGCTCTGCACTGTACACACGCAGGCAGGGCAACAGACTTCTGCATCTCCCCCTACCACTGCCCTTAGCTGAACACTGAGGCTCTGGCCTACCTGGCGGCCATATTGGGACTCCCAAGTCACTCTCAGTGAGCACAGCTCCTCCATTCTCCCCAGATCCTTCCACCTCACCAGCACAATATCCCCCCTTGGAATTCTCTTTCTCATTTCGGGTCCCCGCGATACCCTTTATACACGTGTGGTCCTTGTAGCTCATGTGCTTCATTCTCTGCAGTGGGGGCCACATGTTTGGTCCCATAGGATGACCACCATGTAACCATTAAATGTCGTCCTAAGCCGCCTTCCTACTCCCCCTACAACGCATAATCAGCATCTCTACAACGGGGGACAGCACAACTGTCTGACTTCTAGTCCAAACGCCTCATGGTGAAGTACGGGCCAAAACATCCCACCCAGTCTCAATCTCCAGACCTGCGACCCTCACAAACACTTGACCGTTTTCTGAGCAGACCTACATCCCCTTCCCCAACCTCGACGGCCATCCTGTCCACACAAACGCCTTCTCAAGGGGTGCCGCGCAACGCTTCTCAGCTTTCCTCAGACGCCTCACCGGAAACAATGGCCGCCCCTGTCACGGTAGAAGTTCTTGATGACAAACTTAAGGCCCTACTGCAAGACCTGACTAGCAACGTCTCTAAAGAAATAGGAAAACTTGCACACGAACTACGGGGAGAGATAGCTCAAATTGGTGAACGCACCGATGTCTTGGAAACGAAGTTTGATGATCTGATCCAATATGTTCACGTATTGGAAGAAGACAATGTCGGCCTGAAACAATCAATCTCCCAGCTTCAATCCCAGCAAGAAGACTTGGAGAATAGGGAACGCCGTCAAAATTTACGTATCAGAGGCGTGCCGGAGACCGTTAGCGAGGGAGAAATTAGACCATATCTCCTCAGCTTGTTCAATGTGGTGGCCCCTCGGATTCCGGACATTGACTGGAGACTGGATAGGGCGCACAGATCCCTGGCTCCCAAGCCCCCAGCGGGTGCCAACCCCAGGGACATCATAGTACGTTTTCATTACTATGACAGTAAGGAGGCTTTAATAGTGGCTACCCGCAACAAATCCCGCCTAGAGTTTAAAGGGGCGAAGCTACAGATTTTCAGTGACTTATCTCCGATCACCCTTGCCAAACGCAGAAGCTTCCGCCCGGTGACTACGCATCTACAGAATCATCAACTCCCATACCGATGGGGTTTCCCCTTTCGCCTGTCTGCCTCAAAAGACGGAATTCAATACTCCATGAGAGACTTACAGGAAAGTGAAGCTTTTCTCCGTAGCCTTGGTTTACCACCGATTCCAGATGAAGACCCCACTCCTCTTCCCGTGACACCCAAACCCACTTCCATTCCAGGACGACTCTGGACCCCCGCTCGGCAGAGGTCGCAGAAGAACTTTTCTACTTCTCAACGCTCGCCATTCGCCAGACATCCTACTTGAGATGGACCCCTTCCCCAACCTTGGTTGGGATTGATTTCGGCCCCTAAGTCACCATGTTTCCCCTGTTAAGGGGTTGGTCATACCCGTAATTATGGGTCTTTCTTTGCTCCTTTGGACTGGAGTCAAGCTAAGTTACATTGTTTTTTGCTATTTCTAGACGCTGTCGGAAGGTGGCGAGGGGAACCACTCCCGATGAGATGGAACCCCTTGTGTGCCTTCGATTGTTCCGCGGCCTTGGCCGTGGACTCCTGGGTGGTTTTTACCCCCCAGACTCTTTTTCTCAGTTTTTTTCTTTCTTTTTTTTTCTTGTTATGGGCCTTTTTTTTGGCCTATTGGTTCTTTTTGACCTACATTGTTCAAGGTATTGTGTTGCTTTTTTCCTTACAGTCGATGTTGTATGCGTACATCTGCTTTTATTCCACAGGATACACCATGGTTTATACTGCCTAGTTAACTTTTACGGGTATTTTTGGTTAATACATGTTTGTTCTGCCTACATTGCATTAATGCCAATCCATAAAGATGGCTTTAAGGGTTCTTACTTATAATGTTAAAGGCTTGAACTCTATTCATAAGCGTTGGCTGGCTCTGAAAGAGTTCAAATCTTCGGCTGCGGACATAGTCCTGGTCCAGGAGACTCATTTTCGCCCTGGGGGTTCTCTCAAATTTGCTGCTAAACACTTTCCAAATTCTTTTCTGGCTTCTGACCCCTCTGGCAAAGCAGGGGTTGCAATCCTGATTAGGAAATCTTGCCCAATTAGGGTGAAATCTTCATTTATAGATCCCCATGGTAGATATATTCTCCTGGACTGCGAATATCTCTCACGCTCTCTTACTGTGATTAATGTATATGCTCCTAACTCGGGCCAAATCCAATGTCTTTCTGACTTACTGGACAGCTTAGGTAACTATGCTCAACCTTTCATGATCATGGGGGGGGATTTCAACATGGTCATGTCTCCAAAGAGAGACAGACAGACGCTTTTTCCTTCCACTACCTCATCTAGAGTGGAACGTCAGTCCACCACATTTCGTAAACGAATTAGAACCCATAACCTGTTGGACATATGGAGAATCAAACACCCCACTAGCAGACAATTTTCATTTTTCTCCCCCCCACATAAGATGTACTCCAGACTTGACCACCTTTTTATATCAACACCTCTACTGACATCGGCGGTGGCCTCAGAACTGAACCCCATAACGTGGTCAGATCACGCCTCGCTTCAGCTTGACCTGGCCCTTGCCTGCTCCATGCCGAGAACCTGTCATTGGAGACTCAATGACTTTCTCCTCCGCAACCCCATTGTCGAAGCTCAACTGTCCCAAACTTTATCAGAATTTTTTCAACTGAATGAGGGTTCAGTGGCAGAGGTGTCTACCCTATGGGAAGCCCACAAGGCGTTTTTTAGAGGTGCATGTATTTCTGCCGGCGCCCGCTTAAAGCGGGACTCGGCGGCCCTGAGGCAAGAAACCCTCTTGCAGCTCCGTAAGGCTGAAGATCTGCTCCTGGCTTCCCCTACGGTAACCCGTCTGCGCACAGTCACGACCCTTCGTGAGCGTTTGAGGTCGCTAGATATGCAAAAATGTTCTAAGGCCCTAATTTGGGCAAAGCAGAAATTTTATGAGTTTGCCAACAAACCCCACAGGATGCTAGTAAATAAGCTTAAACCGCGTCCCTTTCAATCCTATCCTGATCTCCTCCTTCAGGATGACGGCTCCCCGACCCATTGTCCTTTGGCGATGTCCAAAGTTTTTGGCTCGTTTTATGACAAATTGTACAACTGTTTAGCTTCTGACCCTAAACACCTCTTCACTCAAGAGGCTTTTGATTCTTTCTGCTCCCCTTTAAAGTTGCCTAAAATTTCACCGTCACAGCTAGTTGCCCTTAATGCAGATATCTTGACAGAAGAGTTAGCAGCAGTAGTGAAAGAACTGCCCTTACATAAGTCCCCTGGCCCTGACGGTCTACCATATCAATATTATAAAACTTTCCTTCCCATCCTTGGCCCTCACTTATTAAAGCTTTACTCCTCCTTACAAAAAGGGGTCACTCCACATTCGCAATTCCTACACGCCCATATCACGGTCCTTCCGAAACCGGGCAAATCCCCATCCCTGCCAGATAATTACAGGCCCATCGCCCTACTGAACTCAGACTATAAAATCTTTACAAAAATTTTAGCCAATAGACTTTCTTCCATAATCCCTGCCCTTGTTCACAATGATCAAGTGGGTTTTGTTCTAGGTAGACGAGCGGGCGATAACACCAGACGCACCATTGATCTAATTGACATGCTTGATAAAACCTCTCGCTCTGCTCTTATTCTCAGCCTAGATGCCCAAAAGGCTTTTGATAGGCTTGGCTGGCCTTACATGTTTGCCACACTTGCACGCTACGGTTTTTCAGGCTCCTTTGTATCGGCTCTTCGTACCCTTTATTCCCATCCCACCTCACAAGTTCAATTGGCATCCTTCAAATCCCCAACGTTTACACATAGCAATGGAACTAGACAGGGTTGCCCCCTTTCCCCCTTGTTATTTATATTATGCCTTGAACCCCTGGCAGCCCGCATTCGGGGAGACTCAGATATCAGGGGAGTCTCTTTACGACGGAAGGAATACAAGCTGTCCTTGTTTGCCGACGACATATTGCTTACTTTAACTAAACCTCACACCTCGCTCCCCAACCTCCATGCCCTCCTAGAAACGTTCGGTAATATATCAGGATATAAAGTTAATACAGCTAAAACTGAAGCGCTTCCCATTCATATCCCTCCCCTACTTCTCGCCGCTTTGCGCAACACCTTTCCCTACCAGTGGCGTTCTGACTCGCTCAAATACTTGGGCATTCATCTAACAGCATCCTATCGCACACTATACCAGGCTAACTTTCTCTCTTTAATTTCAGAAACGCACAGTCTACTCCGTAAATGGATGGAATGTCCCTTGTCCCTTTTAGGTAGGATAAATGTCCTTAAAATGGCAATACTCCCTAAATTTTTGTATCTCTTCGAAACTTTACCTGTGGCCCTTCCCATGTCCTAACCTCCGCAGTATCCAAAGGGCCTTTACTAAATTCATATGGGGTGACAAAGCACATAGAATTGCCCATACAGTTGTCTTTGCACCGCGCTCGCATGGTCTGGGAGCTCCCGATATTATACGATATTATTACGCGACCCACCTATCTACGACGGTCTCCTGGTCCTCCTATTTTGCGACGAGTCGTTGGGCGGAGATAGAAATGAGTATCACTGACCCGGTCCATCCTTGTTCTATGCTCTGGTCTGACCTTTCCTCCTCTATATCTCAACTCAGACGTATTTGCCTTGCTCCTATGCTATTTACTTTGGATATTTGGAAAAAATGCCACAAGAAGTTCTCTCTTTCCTCCCCCTGTCCACCCCTTTTAAATGTTACTCACAACCCAGATATACCTGACAGTTTGTCCACAATGGCTATGACCCCGTGGACTCAAGTAGGTATTTTCCAACTCCGCCACTTAGTTCACCCAGTGTCCCGCAAACTTTTATCTTTTCCGGACTTACAGGATAAATTTGACATTCCACAACGGTCCATTTTCACCTACCTTCAATTTAAGCACTACTTTTGCTCCATATCTCCTGCCTAGAGAAACCTAACGCCTTTGAAATGTTATGCACCCAGGGTTCACACCAGAAGGGTCTCATATCCGCTATTTACAGGATTCTACATGACTCACTACCCCCCACTCTAGACTCTCACCTTTATATGCGGAAATGGGCCAAAATCCTACCCGTTGCTGTTTCTCTCTCTCAATGGCAGGAGATCTGGACTTCCATTTCCAAAGTCTCGAGATGTGTAGAGCAGAAAGAAACTGCTTATAAAGTACTAATGTTTTGGTATAGGACCCCCGAAGTTTTACATAAATATGATCCCTCACTGTCTCGTTTATGCTGGCGGTGCCTACAGGATATTGGCACACAACTTCATATCTTTTGGGATTGTCCACGTATCACATCGTTTTGGTCTATGGTCCAATCCATTCTCCAATCAATATTGAAGAGAGATATCCCACTGACTCCGACACACTACCTGTTAGGCCTTCCGATCCTAGATCTCCCTAAACATGCCAGGAAACTAATGGCTTTCATACTCCTGGCTGCCAAGAGAGTAATTCCAGCTCATTGGCTATCTCCCATACCCCCCACACAAGCACATGTAGTCTCGTCCATTGCTCACATGCGTAGGATGGAACATTTGACGGCAATAGCTCATGATTCCTTGCCCAAATTTTCCAAGACATGGGACCCATGGGATGCCTCCATATTCAACCCAGAATCTTTGACTACCCCCTCTGCCGGCCCCTCCTTAAGTGACCTTAGGGGGATTTGATATTCTGTTTACTGTATTATACCGTATCAGACCAAGAACACCCATACGTCTGGTTTCCAATGAATGTCTTAGTTCGTTCTATCCTTCTTTTTCAGTTATGTTATCACCATTGTATACAGCTTCATGGTGTATCCTACCACTTAACCCGTTTGTAACCTACAATATGGTGCCCATACTATGTCCAACCAATGTTACTGACTACTGTACCGTATTTATGTCATTTTTGTACTGTTTACAGAATTTTTTTTTCAATAAATATACATAAAAAAAAAAAAAAAGAAGCCAAGCTCCCCTTACGCTGTCCTGGTGCCATACTAGCACAGGTGCTCATTGATGGCCCTCTGCTGCATGTACAGCCGCTGCAGCATTGCCAACGTTGACTTCTACCTGGTGGACATGTCACAAATGAGGCAGTTGGTGGGCAGGTTGCATTCTCTTTTAATGTCAGCCAGCCGCGCACTGGCATTGTATGACCGTTGGGAATGACCACTGACTTTTCAGGCCTGCCTCAGGAGATCTTGTAAGCCTGGGTACCTGGTCAAGAACCACTGCACCACCAAATTCAGGATGTGTGCCAAACATGGAACATGGGTGAAGTGTCCCTGTCAGAGGGCAGAGAGAAGTGCCATTGTTGCATACAACCATTCCTGGCTGAAGCTGGTGTGGCGTCAACCAACTCTGAGTCTGCCACTGCAGAACTGACAGAATCCCTGCCCCAGTGTGGCTCCTGTCCCCTAAGCAGTGGTTTAACCTTAAACTACGTAGAGGGTTCTTTACTGTAAGAGTGGCATGAATGTGGAATTCCCTTCCACGGGCTGTGGTCTCAGCGAGGGGCATCGATAGTTTCAAGAAACTATTAGATAAGCACTTGAATGACCACAACATATATACAATGTAATACTGACATACTGACATATAATCACACACATAGGTTGGACTTGATGGACTTGTGTCTTTTTCAACCTCACCTACTATGTAACTATGTAACTCATGGACTGCATGGCATCTTTTTGCCTGAGTGCTTGCGTAGCCCCTTGAACACTTACGGAGCACCGCTGGTTCAGAGAACAAATCTGCAGAAGAGGACATAGAGGAAGAAGAAGAGGAGGGGTGGAGGAGAGAGCTGTGGCAGAATCACCGCTAGCATTTTGGAGGCATGGTGGCGGAACAAGCTCCAACAATACTGAACCCTGTCCTGCATCCTTCCCAGCTCCCAGCAGAGTTACCTAGTGTGACATGAAGGAAAGGTAACATACCTCGGTAATATCCACCTGCGGTAATATACACCCTACTGCTGACCGCCCTGTCCAACAAGACAAAAACATTGCCTTCCACATGCCGTTAGAAATATGGAATGGCCTTCCATGAAAAGAAAGGCGTTTTGGAACCTGCAACTGAGGTACAGCACATTAAACAAATTCACAAAAGGGTAAACAGTGCATCCTCAGCACGTGGCCATGGGGCACGCTTGTCCTTTTTTTCGACAGCTGGTTGTGTTGATCCAGAACATTCAGAAGAGTTGGTAGAGTGGATAACTAAGCCATCTTCATCCTCCTCATCCTCTGTCACCTCTGTCACCACCATCATGGACGGAGGAGTCCCCCGAACTGTTTGACCACAGTGTCGGGTACATGCTGCAGGAGAATGTTCAGCATTTTGAAGGCATCAATGATGGTACCTGGGTTGAGGAAGGCAGTAATGTGAGCCAAGACAGACGAGTGCCCAAGAAGGACAAGAAACCGGCAGTCATGTTCCCCCATACAGGCATGGACAGGGACATTACCTATCTTTCACGGCGCACTGGGTAACACTCATGGCAGCTGGGAAGGATGCAGTACAGGGTGCAGTATTGTTGGAGCTTGTTCCGCCACCACGCCTACAAAATGCTACTAGTGGTGATTCTGACACACCTCTCTCCTTCACCCCCTCCCCTTCTTCTTCATCTAGGGCATCTTCCTCTGAAGATTTGTCCTCGGAACTAGCGATGCTCCGTAAGCATTCAAGGGGCTACGCAAGCACTTAGGCAAAAAGATGCCATGCGGTGCCTGAGTTGGCCTGCTTAGGGGACAGGAGCCACAATGGGGCAGAGATTCTGTAAGCTTTGCAGGGGCAGACTCAGAGGTGCTTGGTGCCACGCCAGATTCAGCCAGGAATGGTGGTTTGTGACAATGGCACCAACCTCCTTTCCACCCTCCGACAGGGACACTTGACCCATGTTCTCTGTTTGGCTCACATCCCTAATTTGGTGGTGCAGCGGTTCTTGTGCAGGCACTCAGGCTTACAGGATCTCCTGAGACAGGCCAGGAAAGTCTGTGGTCATATCCACCAGTCATATAATGCCAGTGCTCAGCATTGACAGGGACATTACCTATCTTTCACGGCGCACTGGGTAACACTCATGGCAGCTGGGAAGGATGCAGTACAGGGTGCAGTATTGTTGGAGCTTGTTCCGCCACCACGCCTACAAAATGCTACTAGTGGTGATTCTGACACACCTCTCTCCTTCACCCCCTCCCCTTCTTCTTCATCTAGGGCATCTTCCTCTGAAGATTTGTCCTCGGAACTAGCGATGCTCCGTAAGCATTCAAGGGGCTACGCAAGCACTTAGGCAAAAAGATGCCATGCGGTGCCTGAGTTGGCCTGCTTAGGGGACAGGAGCCACAATGGGGCAGAGATTCTGTCAGCTTTGCAGGGGCAGACTCAGAGGTGCTTGGTGCCACGCCAGATTCAGCCAGGAATGGTGGTTTGTGACAATGGCACCAACCTCCTTTCCACCCTCCGACAGGGACACTTGACCCATGTTCTCTGTTTGGCTCACATCCCTAATTTGGTGGTGCAGCGGTTCTTGTGCAGGCACTCAGGCTTACAGGATCTCCTGAGACAGGCCAGGAAAGTCTGTGGTCATATCCACCAGTCATATAATGCCAGTGCTCAGCTGGCTGACCTTCAAAAGGAATGCAATCTGTCCAAGAACTGGGCGGCGGAGAGCCATCAATCAGTACCTTTGTGAGTATGGCACCAGACAGGGTCAGGGGAGCTTGGCTTTTTTTCACCATGCCAGTGGCTACTGATCAAGGATGCATGCACTGTCCTGTCACCATTTGAGCAGGCCACGAGGATGGTGATGCAAAAAACTTTAAATTTCGCAACCAAGATTAAATCACTAAGCAATCTTGCTTTAACCTTCAATACGTGAACAAATAAATAATTAATTGTGCTACACCAAAATAAATGAATAAATATATCCATACGTGTGCAAAATAAGTATACATTAATCTATTGCACAATATTGTCCACAAGCGTTCGTAACAGGAGAAAGTCACTCTCAATGAAAGTTAGAGTGAATTGATACAATGAAGAGAGTTATTTATCCTGCTTCAATAACATAGCAAAAAGTAGTCGAATAGTAGCAATTTAGTAGCAGTTCTTTATCCCTTCAGATAAAAGCACCACACTTGTTTCAGCAAATGTCAGCCCAGAAACATTGAAAGATATAATCAGGTGGGTTCTTACCAGATCCAGTGATCACATAGGCTTATATAAGGGAAGATCCACCACACTGGGTGATAATTCCTTCCGATTCCTCGGTAGAAGTTGTTCACTCCACAGATGTACAGTGATCTCTCCCCCGCTCAGTGCCAGCTACTGCACATCACACAGCACTTCCTCTACTTCAGTAGCTGCGAGCACACCATAATCACTCTCCATCCACTGCGTCAAAGTACCCCAAATTAGTGGGTCCTACCCTAGTAATAGAATGAAAGATCCTGCGTCTCAACCATGGGAGCCAAACTCCTCTATGTGGGAGAACTGAAGGGATTCCTGATCAAGGATACATGTACTGTCTTGTCACCATTTGATGAGGCCATGAGGATGGTGAGCAGTGACAGTGCATGCATCAGTGATACTTTCCCTTTTGTCTTTCTGTTGGAGCACACGCTTCGTGGAATAATGGACAGGGCACTTGAGGCAGAGGAGAGGGAGGAAGAGGAAGACTTCCTTATCTCTCAAGGCCCTGCGGCCCTTATTCCTGCCAATCACACAGAAAGAGGAGGAGGAGGATTGTGTCAGCATGGAGGTGGAGCCTAGCACTCAGCATCAGCAGCAGTCTTCAAGGGATCATTTTCAGTCCCCAGAAACCCATGGACTTGATCCACAGCCTCCTCCTCCCAGCCACGTACATGTCATCCTTAGTGACCCAGAGCACTCCGGATCAAATGTCTCATCAAACCTTTGCTGCATGGCCTCCCTGATCCTGCAAAGCCTGCAAAAGGACCCTCAGATTTGTGGTATAAAGGAGAGGGATCACTACTGGCTGGCAATCCTTCTTGATCCACAAATATGGAGCCAATGACAGTCACCTATGGTGAACCACACGAAGGCCGTAGCAGCGCTTTGTTTTAAAACATGAATGTCCTACTATAAGTTTAAATTTAGCTTTAAAATTAAAAATGTGATACAGATTATAAACCTACACCCAGTAAGAAACCTTATAGTATATATAATTAATTTCAAACCGAAAGCATAAATACTGTCACATATGCTATAAACCAAAAAAGTCCATCAATGTTTCAATGATAGTTCATATTCAACACACATCCTGCCAGTATAAAATGCTGTAAGTAAAAGAGTGGCAAGTGTTGCTAGCAGATCTTTCAGATTCACAGTAGTCCACCACCACACCTGCTGTGCAAATCCCTATAGGTTATGCACTTAGCTGATAATACGATCGGTCTTCTGGTATCACATATGACAAGGCATCGGATATATCTCATCGGATGTATATTAGTCACTTTCCCAGAAGGTGATTTGCAAGACATGTAAAGGAATGAAGAAGCTATATAGCGTAATTCCGTTCATATCACAAGATTTATTTATATAAAAAAACTCATAAAAATGCGCACTCACAAAATCAACATCTTGAATAGTACATGAAATTCAAACTCATATTTACGATCGGTCTGGTCTAACCTTACACCGCCGTCCGCAGTGTTCCCAGGAAGGGTAGAATGCCAAACTATCGTACAATCAGGTAAGCTGCATGACTACGCTATGACGCGTTTCAGTCATCACTTTCATCAGAGGGCGTGGCCACGCAGCGCAGCAACCTTCTTTAAATACATTCAACCGAGCAGAAATGTCCAGACGCAGTCATCACATGATGTCGTACGACACTTCCTGCACATTCTAAAGTGTCAGCAATGTATGTAACCGTTCGGATACCAGACATGCTTATACACTACAATTATTGCATAGAGACATCCGAAAATAAACACATAAAAATAATTTAACAAAACTCTCAACTACAACAGTAATTAACCTATTAAGGTCAATCCACTTAAGTTAAATAATACTTTAACCACTTGCCGACCAGCGCACGACGATGTAAGTCGACAGAATGGCACGGGCAGGCAAATGGGCGTGCATGTACGTCCCTTTAAATTTGCCGCCCTGCCATCGGGAGCACGCCGCCGGCGGCGCGCTCCCGCGCTGGTCGGGACCCCTGTGAGTCCGGTCGCGGTACCCGCGGACTCGATCGCCGCGGGCATCCCCGCGATCGTCTCACGGAGCGGCTGAATGAAGAAATGCCGTTGTAAACAATATTTCTCCATTCTGCCTAGCAACTAGTGACGCTGATCTCTGCTCCATGTGATTGGAGCAGAGATCAGTGTTCATTAAATGAAAGCCCAACCCCCCCACAGTTAGTAACACACCTCTAGGAACACTTAACCCCTACACTGCCACCCACTGGTTAACCCCTTCACTGCCAGTGTCATTTACACAGGAATCATTGCATTTATATAGCAGTGATTACTGTATAAATGACAATGGTCCCAAAAATGTGTCAAAAATGTCCGATGGGTCCCCCACAATGTCGCAGTCACAATAAAAATCGCTGATCGCCGCCATTACTAGTAAAAAAAAATAATAAAAAATTATTAATAAAAATGCTATAAAACTACCCCTATTTTGTAAACGCTATAACTTTTGCGCAAACCAATCAATAATCGCTTATTGTGATTTTTTTTGCCAAAAATATGTAGAAGAATACGTATCGGGCCTAAACTGAGGGAAAAAAAAATTTTTTATATGTTTTTGGGGGATATTTATTATAACAAAAAGTAAAAAATAATGCGTTTTTTTTCAAAATTGTCGCTCTATTTTTGTTTATAGCGCAAAAAATAAAAACCGCAGGGGTGATCAAATACCACCAAAAGAAAGCTCTATTTGTGGGAAAAAAGAACGTCAATTTTGTTTGGGAGCCACGTCGCACGACCGCGCAATTGTCAGTTAAAGCGACGCAGTGCCGAATCGCAAAAAGGGGTCTGGTCTTTGACCAGCAAAATGGTCCTGTCTGAAAGTGGTTAAATCAGCTTAAATAGCTTTATCAAAAAAACCTTGATGTGAATCGCATGGTTAAAAGCCAAAATTGAGGTAGTTAAATGTGAGCATTAATAATCTCTTAAAGATCTAATGATAGTAATTCTCTTCAGTTTATATTCAATCAGACTAAAATATAGTCACTTTTTATAATATTTCACTTAAAACCTAAAGGAACTGCTCCATCAACACATGCAATTCTATCTTACATAAAACTACATATAACCATAATCAAAACTAAATAATTCAGTTGAATCGTATACATTATACCTTTGTGCTGTGTGAAATGATTTAAAACACAACTCAAACAACTAATAACCAGAAAAAGGAAAAAGAAGAAGAAGAAAAACGCTAATAAAACAAATTAAATCTAGTTCAACATTCATCCCTTTGGGGTGTAAAGTATCAGCTAAAAATATCCATTTTGTTTCACATTTAGATATTTCACGAACTTTATTACACCCTCGCCAATCAGGATGTAGCTTTTCTATTCCCCAAAACTTGAGGCCTGAGGGATCTCTGTTGTGTTTTAATCTAAAGTGCATAGGCACACTATGCTCGTTATACCCAATTTTAATATTATTAATATGTTCTGAAATTATTTTCGTTAATGTCCTTTTTGTACGTCCTATGTACAGCATATTGCATGGGCAAAGGAGACCATACACAACATGCGTGGTCATACATGATATAAAATCTTTGATTTTAAAATTTTTTAAGGTTGGAAGGGGATTGGAATTCTGTAAGTCCACGAAGTCTTGTGTGAACCTGCCGACAGGAAATACACCTACGACAGGCAAAAAAAGCAGAGGACTCGTTAAACATAATCGGTCTCACTGGTGGATCCAAAATTTTCTTAACAATTGCATCACCGAAGCTGCTACCTTTTTTGTATGTAAATACAGGATTCTCAGGGATCACCTTCGATAGAATCTCATCAGAAGTTAAAAGGGACCAATACTTTCGAAAAATACTTTCTACCTCTTTACGTTGCGTATGAAACTGAGTAATAAAGCCCCATTCATGCGTGTTGTTTACTAATTTGGGTTTGTCAGTTAAACAAACTGCCTGGGGTGTGGTCATAACTTCATCAACTAATTTGGTTAGTCTATCAGGCTTATATCCTTTTTCTACAAAACGTGTATGCACTATTTGTACTTGTTCTCAGTAGTCGTTAACATTTGTGCAATTACGACGTACTCGTAAAATCTGACCTATAGGGATGTTGTTTAACCAAGATGGATGATGGCCACTGTGTATCGATAGGTAACTATTTCTATCGCTTGGTCTAAAATAGCATTTCGTGACCAACTGCTGCTCCCTCAACATAACTGTCACATCCAAATAGTTCACGGAATGCCAATTCCAACAGCAATCTAACTTTATGTTGTTATTGTTATTTAAAATTTCAATAAATGCTTTTAAAGAACTCTCAGTACCTACCCAAATAAAAAACAAATCATCTATATATCTCTTATAAAATAATAGTTATTTTCTTCTATTATTATATATGACACTATCCTCCCATTCACTCATAAATAAATTAGCTAGTAATGGGGCAAATTTAGCACCCATCGCTACTCCCTTAGTTTGTACATAAAACTGACCTCCATAACAAAAAGAATTATGACTAAGGCAGTAGTCCAAAGCACAACCTAAAAATTTATTTTGTAAGGAAGGTAAATCATCAGGTTTACATAAGGCCCAGTTTAGAGCCAACAAGGCGTCATCATGATTAATTATTGTGTAAAGTGATGACACATCCCCAGTGACTAAAAACACATCTTTTTCTTTTGGAATTTCTAAATTATTTAATAACTGCAAAAACTGTCTAGTGTCCTTCAAATACGCTTTAGTGTTTGTCACACGCAGTTGCAAAAAATGATCTAAATATTGACCTAAATGAGCAGATACTGAATTAATGCTATTTATGATTGGTCGAGCAGGTGGATTTATAGGGTTCTTATGGACCTTCGGCAATGTATATATGGTCGGTATCCGTCCAAAACTTGGTATTAAATACTTTCTTTATTGTTGAGAACCCGTATATCAAAGCCATATTCTATCAAATTCAACAAATCTTTCCGATAACGTCCAGTAGGGTCTTTACTCAATTTAGTGTAGGTACTCTGATCAGATAGCATATCACTTAATTGTGTATGGTAATATGCTCTATTAAGGATCGCGACCCCTCCCCCTTTATCGGCAGATCTAATAATCACATCTTTCCTAACCTCCAGGGATTTTAAACCTTTCTCTATATACCTTGGATTGACCTGCTTCTTAAGCACCAACTTGTCCACATCCTGTAATACCATCTTTTTAAATACCTCCACATGTTTGTTAGATGGTTGTGGAGGATTAAATATTTATTTTTGAGGCCACCATCAACACCTACCATCACATAGTCTTTTTTTCTTGTATTTGGATCTGTACTTACTCCTAAAAAATATCTTTTCATATAAATTTTTCGTATGTACTTATGTACGTCTATGTACCTTAAATTTGTTAATAGGTGTATTAGTGGCACACTTCAATCCTGCATTAAGGATATTAACTTTCTACTATATACTATCATTTAAATCTATCTGTGCTAAATTATAAATGCCCCCAATCTATTTCCCTTCTTGATCCACGTTACAAGAGTAAGGTTGCGGAACTTATTGAGCCTTCGTAGAGTAAGCAGAGGATTAAACATCTTCAGGAGCCCTTGCAGAAAGGTTTGTGCAATGCATTTCCAGAGCCTGGGAGGTTACAATTTCCTGGTCCTCCTGGACAATGTGTTTCTAAGGCTTCGGTCAGTCACAGAAGGAGCGGTGGAGAAGGTGGCCGTCTGACCGATGCTTTAAGACAATTCTTTAGTCCGCAGCCACAAGGTCTGATCCATTCCAGCAACCATCATCAGCATCCGATTTACATGGTGCAGGAATACTGAGGGGCAAGATCAGATTTGGAGACCTTTCCAACCAAAAATCCACTGCGTTACTGGGTATTGAGGATGGATCAATGGCCAGAGCTTGCACAAGGTGCAAATGAGCTACTGGCCTGTCCTGCATCCAGCGTTCTTTCTGAACGCACATTCAGAGCTTCTGGAGGCTTTGTAACCGATCACAGAGTGTGCCTGTCCACAGACTCAGTTGATCGGCTCACCTTCATAAAAATGAATCCGTTTTAAAATCGCCAGCTATCAAGCACCTGATGCTGATGTAACCAATAAATTTCTCTATGAATGTGAGATCACTTGAAGACTGCCTATGCTGAGTGACTATCCTGTTATGCTGAGTGACTATCCTATTCCTATGTTCATGTTGATAGCTTCTAACAATATATTGGTTTCAGGGCACCACCACCAGTGCCCAAGGCCCAATTTTTCTGCCCCTGTTTAACAAGGGCATATAATTCTAAGGCCGCGTACACACGCGGGGACTGTTCGCCCAACTTTGTCCGCTGAACAGTGTTTCGGCGGACAGTCCGCCCGTGTGTGGGCTTTCAGCGGACAGTTTCAGCGAACAGTTTGCTGAACAAGGTTTTTCGGAATTTCCGAAAAACTGTCCGCTGAAACTTGGTTTCAGCGAACAGTCCCCTCGTGTGTAGGCTTGTTCGTCAAACTAAGTTCCGCGCATGCTCAGAAAGGATTTACACGCTGAAAGTTGTAATGCAGTGTATAGGACGTTGTATTTTCCGTCCCGTCGTACGTGCCGTTCACGTCATCGCGCACGGTTTCAGCAAACTGTTCGTTCGTCGTGTGTGGGCAAGTCCGTCCATGCTAATTTTGAGCGGACTGTTTGCTGAAACTGTTTGACGGACAAAGTTGAGCGAACAGTCCCCGCGTGTGTACGCGGCCTAATTTTTGCTGTAATATTTTGCAGCAGCATCCATTCTTGCACTCAAATAGAGTATCTGTGAGGGGTTGCAGTGTTGTGGCACCACCACCATTGCCTAAGGCCCAATTTTCCTGCCCCTGTTTAACAGGGGCATGCAATTACAATATTTGCTCTAATATTTCACAGCAGGGCTCATTCCTGTGATCAACAACAGAATCTGTGAGGGGTTACAGTGTTGTGGAAATACCACCACTGACTAAGGCCCAATTTTTCTGCCCCTGTGTAACAGGAGCATGTAATTTAAATGTTTGATCTAATATTTCACAGCAGGGCCCGTTCCTGCGCCCACCAAGAGTAACTGCAAGGGCTTACAGTGTTCTGGTACCACCAACACCTAAGGCCCAATTTTCTGCAGAGTATAGAGGGCAGGTCATATAGTATATACAAGTAATCCCTTACTTTCAAACATCCTACTTACAAATGTCTCCTACTTACAAACAGAGGTATAAGACAGGAAGTGAGAGGAAATCTACCCCTAGGAAGGGAAATTCTCTCCTGTAAGAGTTAATATGGGAAAAAGGTGTCTCCACTGATGCTTTATCACCAATCCTTGTTTCCCTAATAACCCCAAATTTTCAAAATCCAATTGTCTTTGGGGCAGAAAGTGAGGTGAAATCTTCTGAATAGGGGCATAGACAGCAAAAAACAAATGTTACAGGGGTGATAACCCTTCACTATGTTGTCCAAAAAGCTTAAAAAATGATTTTTTTGGCTGGAGTTACACTTACAAAATGTACCCTTTCGTAATTACAAACAGATTCAACTCAAGGACAAACCTACAGTCCCTGTCTTGTTTGGACCACCTGTATACTGCTGTTCAGAGCATATAGGGCCTGGGGGCCTCACGCCTTTTCTTTTTTTTAATTTGGGTGCAGGCTTCCCCTTAATATCCATACCAAGACCCAAAGGGCCTGGTAATGGGCTGGGGGGTACCCATGCCATTTTTCTCAATAATGTGCATCCATATTGCTGGGACTAGACATTACATTACAGCCTCAAGCAATTTTAAATAACTTTTATTCCTTTAGAAATGTAATTTGTGCAGGGACTGTTCTAAACATGGGAAACACGTGCCATTTTACAGGCATACTATAGACAACCCCCAGGTATGACATACATTTTTTTTTCACTTTAACCACTTTCAGACCGGACCAATTTGCTGGTCAAAGACCAGACCACTTTTTGCGATTCGGCACTGCGTCACTTTAACTGACAATTGCGCGGTCGTGCGACGTGGCTCCCAAACAAAATTGACGTCCTTTTTTTCCCACAAATAGAGCTTTCTTTTGGTGGTATTTGATCACCCCTGCGGTTTTTATTTTTTGCGCTATAAACAAAAATAGAGTGACAGTTCTGAAAAAAACGCATAATTTTTTACTTTTTGTTATAATAAATATCCCCCAAAAATATATATAAAAAAAAAAATTTCCCTTAGTTTAGGCCGATACGTATTGTTCTACATATTTTTGGTAAAAAAATCGCAATAAGCGATTATTGATTGGTTTGCGCAAAAGTTATAGCGTTTACAAAATAGGGATAGTTTTATAGCATTTTTATTAATAATTTTTTATTATTTTTTAATACTAGTAATGGCGGCGATCAGCGATTTTTATTGTGACTGCGACATTGTGGGGGACCCATCGGACATTTTTGACACATTTTTGGGACCATTGTCATTTATACAGTAATCACTGCTATATAAATGCAGTGATTCCTGTGTAAATGACACTGGCAGTGAAGGGGTTAACCAGTGGGTGGCAGTGTAGGGGTTAAGTGTTCCTAGGGGTGTGTTACTAACTGTGGGGGGGTTGGGCTTTCATTTAGTGAACACTGATCTCTGCTCCAATCACATGGAGCAGAGATCAGCGTCACTAGTTGCTAGGCAGAATGGAGAAATGCTGTTTACAATGGCATTTCTTCATTTGGCCGCTCCGTGAGACGATCGCGGGTATGCCCGCGACCAACGCGGGAGCGCGGCGGTGCGCTCCCGATGGCAGGGCGGCAAATTTAAAGGGACGTACATGTACGCCCATTTGCCTGCCCGTGCCATTCTGTCGACGTACATCGGCATGCGCTGGTCGGCAAGTGGTTAAGCACTATTAAAATCACTGCTCCTGAAAAAACGTTAGTTTTTAAAACTTTTTTTGCATTGATACATGTCCCCTGCAGCAGGACCCAGGGCCCCAAACACTTTTTTATGACAATAACAAGCATATTAGCCTTTATAATTAGCACTTTTGATTTTTCATGTTCGAGTCCCATAGACTTTAATGGGGTTTGCGTGTTTACATGAATTTTTGGTCTGTTCACATGTTCTGCCATGAACCGAACCGGGGGGTGTTTTGGTCATCCCTAGTCCCTTCCTTCAGTCTCTTTGGGGACTCATGCTGCTTAGAGCACAAGCACAAGTATTGCTTTTTTCTAATATTTTTACCTACACTGAACTGAACTGTTATACTTTTTACATTGTATTTATGATGCCAATTGTGTGATAATAAAATCACACTTTGTTTTTAAGTCACTCTGGCTATCAATGCTAATCAACTGGAAATAGCTTTAGATACAAAAATATTAGATATCGTCAATATTTTTCAGTCCCCCATCCTAAAGGCTTGGTACTGTTAAGCAAAGTGTGTAATGGACTAATATAATTGAAGGAACCCTAAGGGTAGCTAGTCTAATGATCTCTTCAGATACCAGTTAGGCCTAAATACTTTGGCTTCTTAGGATATAAAAATCGATAAAATGTAATCTAAACTTTATGTTCTGCTTTTGGTGCTTTCACCCTTACATTCTCAGCCATTAGTCAAGCAAAGTGTTGACCTTCAGCCAGCACTTCTGGAAGAGTTGCCTAAGAAGAAGCATTCCATCAATACTGCTTAAAATGTTACTGAGATTACCAGTTTCACCATCAAGAAGCCAGAGCAATACTGTGACGTTGATGCTAAAGCATGTAGACAAGCAGGAGCTAGCTGAGGCTGCGGGGATCAACAGTGCTGAGATGCAACAATGAAACAAAAACTGAATACCACAAAAACAATATTTTATTTAAAAGCATGGCAATTGTTTATGATATATGGTCCTTGGAAAACTGAAGGGCATATTTATAAAGCAAAGAATGTGACATTCATCAAACATTTGTTGCAAGTGAATCCTTCTGGTCAATGTGTTTTAATACACAGTGAATTATTTACTCTATGGCCTTAAAGGTTATCCAGATAGCATTAGATCAATTGTAATATTAAGTTCAGTAATTCTCAAATTGCTTCTTTTTGTATATGAAAAAACAAACAAACTAAATGTTGTGATTTTTGTTACTCATAGTGGATAGTGACGAGGGAAACATTTAAAAAGGTGATATTCTCCTGATGCCCCTCCTTAGATCCATTTTGCAGCAGAAAACATACACCTTGATTCACAAATGTTCCCTTATTAAAAAATATCACCCGTATAGGTAAATATTTTGGGTTTGAGGATTAGAAAAACTACTGTCTTTTGTAGGGATGGGTTTTGGCCAAACTAAATGGTCCTTTATCTGACCAACCAGGCTGCTGCTGTATGGACTTTTAGGGTGACCCCATGCATTTTTTTTTACATGTGGTTTACTTACTTGTCATGTGTAGATTTAAGGCCTCCACCAAGCATGGCATTTTAGGAATTGTGTAGTTTTAATGTTTCCCTTTACGTGGCATTAAAAGACCTACTTGCTTCCTTTTTTATATTTTTACATTGGTACATTAGTCCATTAGTTCTCCCACATAGTGTAGGACCCAGTGATATTATGTCCGGGTGTTTTAAATAGCCTTGCAGGATTTAAATGTCATTTTAGTATGCGTGCAATGCCATCTTTTCCTGTTTGTTGGTCTTATAGCGGCACCATCTAATGTTATGCATTCTTAGGGTGTGCCTCCCAAGTCTATCTTTGTAGGTCACTCATTGGTCTTGTCTTACCCATCCGGGAAATGCCCACACCTGAGGTCCTGTAGGGGACAGACCTTAGGTTACATTTTTTCATCCCCAGCTACCCTTAAGGATAAGCCTCTAGTTCTGGTTGCCCTTTCTTACTCTGAGTCATCCTTTGATACACAGGCTCTAATCGATTCTGGGGCTGCAGGCTTGTTCAAAGATAGTGCTTTTGTGTCTCAGGACTCAGTTCTGCTGCAGTTTCATGCCACTCCACATGCCATTGAGGCTATTGATGGGAGACCTTTACAGCCTGCTCATGTGACTCATGAGACTGCTCTTGTTGTCGATGTTGACCATGTTGACCATGGCCATAGGAGCTCTTCACCATGAGATAATACAATTGCAAGTAATTTCCTCAACTCGTTGCCTGGTGGTCATTGGTTATCCTTGGTTACAGAGGCACAATCCCTCTTTTGAATGCCATCATGCTAAGGCTCTTTCCTGGTCACCACAATGCAGTAAGACATGTTTTCAAAAAGTGGTTAAGGTCTTGTGCACGTCTTCACTCTCCTTTTTGCCAGAGGAGTACCATGAATTTAGAAATGTCTTTGAAAAAGGTCAAGCCGGTATTTTGCCTCACACCAGTCATATTATTGCACAATTGACCTTCAGCCTGGTGGCATGCCTCCTCGTGGCCGAGTTTACCCTTTGGCAACATAGTCCTCCATGGCTTTATCCCCCGAGCTAGACAATTTACTTTCTCAGGGGTTCTTCTACAAATTGACAGATTCTACAGATTGGCACCGTTGTCACACACCACTTTACCAACTGTCAAATTGAGCGGTGTTAGCCACTGATCTGCCTGTGAATGCAAAGCTGAAAGGAGTGCAGGGCCAGTGTGGCTCTTGGCTTCCAGGCACAACAGACGCAGCACAGCATGGCAACGTCTCACCTGGCATGTCAAATAGGTTCTGGGGATCTTGGGCGGCGCAGCGGAAAAGGAGGAGTCAGCCGAGGAGGAGAAGAAGAGGCAGGCCTGCATGCAATCCGTGGCGGTAAAACCAAATCTACACAGGTGCTATGGGTTACATGCTTGACGGCCATCAGAAGGTTCACCCAGTTGGTAGTAAAAGTTATATACCTTCCCTGCCCATGTTTGCTAGACCACGTGTCTGTGGTAAGATGTATCTTGGCACCGACACTGTATGCCAGAGATACATTCACTTGCCGCTGAACATGGCCATTTAGCTCTGGGATGCCCTTCTGTGAGAAATACTTCCTTCCTGGGACCTTCCATTGTGGTGTTCCAATGGCCACAAATTTTAGAAAGGCCTCCGAGTCCATCAGCTTATATGGCAGTAGTTGGTGGGCTATCAGTTCTGACAAGCCAGCCGCCAACCGTTGGGCAAGAGGGTTATCCGGCATCATCATTTTTTTATGCTCGAACATTTAGCCCATTGAAGCCTGCCTTTTTCCAGAAAAACATGAGGACGGCATGATGGAAGGTGGAGTGGAGGACAATTGTGAGGAGAGAGGAGAAGGAGAAGTAGTAGACGAGGCTGGATGGTGAGAGCCTGGAGTGTGGCTTTGTGGGTTCCGTTGCTCTCACTGGGAGCTCATGTGCCTTCTTAAGGCAGTCATCCCTAGGTGAGTGTTAGGCTTACCGCGACGTATGCGTTGACTGCAAAGGCTGCAGATGGCAACACTATTGTCAGCAGCGGACACGTTAAAAAAAGCCCACACTGCGGAGCCATGTGCCTGCATCCTGGGAGCACCAGATGTGACCGTACATGGTTGATGCCTCACTCCTGATACATAAGCAGTCTTGTTTGTCCCTCCTGTGCAATGTAAGTTCATCCTGCTTCTCCTGCCTAACTGCTGGTCCATATCTCCCTCTGAACTCCCCTCCTCTTCCTCTCTTGTGGGCACCCACGTGACATCACTAGACACGTCATCATCGCCATCACCTTCCCCACCGCTATAATTAGAGATCTTGGAGTAGGCAGCAACACCGGCGACCAACCTCCTCCTTGGGCTGATCTGGGTACTGTTGTCAGACTGCTGAGTGGCGGTTTTTGCTACCTCCTCTTCCTGATCCAATGCCAAGAGTGGCTGCACATCTGCAATGTCTTGTGATGGATCGGAGAATAATTCCTGTGACTCAAGCGGAGGGTATATGGTGATGCTGGTGTTGGTGGTAGTGTCTTTGGGGGTGCACACAGCAGAGAGTGAAGAAGAGGGTGCAGATCAAGAGGATGAGCCACTCAACCAAGTCTGGTGTGTCCTTTGACGTAATCGAATGCACCTTCTGCAATTTGCCACTTTGGCTCAAGCTTGTTGCTCTTGCCCTACCCCTACCACCCCTGTGGAAGGGCCTGCCTCTTCCTCTGCCTGTCATTTTTTAAATGACCCTGTGACAAAAGTCTCTAGAGAAGTGCAGTATGTATGTGGAAGAAGGTATATAACACCCCACTTCAATCTGTCCTTTTGGGGGGCCACTGGACTATCACACCAGTTAAAATACTTTTTTCTAATTGCGTTTGTCACTCTTTGTAGTATCGCTGCAGAACTGCTCAGCAGTCACAATGCTGCACAGTGGAAATGCACTATACTATGCTTTCAATATTTGCAAGTATTTTATATGTGTATTACACCCCTATATACTGCACACCAAATAGTACACCTATACCAGTCCTTAAAAGGACCTTTGTGGACCTAATTGTAGCTAGCTAGTAGCTAGTGAATTGCAGACTTCCCTGCTCCAAACACCAAACTGTCCCTCCCTACACTGAAAAATGTCAGCGGAAGAATCGGTCAGCACCACAGCAGTGCAGTGCAATATAGTATGCTTTCTATATTTGAAATAAAGTATATTAAACGTGTATTACAGTATACACCTATACCAGTCCTTAAAAGGACCTTTGTGGACCTAGTAGCTAGTGATTTGCAGACTGTCCCTGCTCCAAACACCAAACTGTCCCTCAGTGACTACACTGATAAAAGACAGCTGCAGAATCGGTCAGCACTCAGCAGCACAGCAGTCAGCAGTGCACCATAATATAATATACTTTCTTTCAAAGTGTATTACAACCCTATATACTGTACACCTATACCAGTCCTTAAGAGAACTTTTTTGGACCTAATATAATAGCTAGTGATTAAACTGACTGTCCCTGCTCCACACAGCATCTTTTCCCTACACTGACAAAAGACAGAATGTAAAATGGCCACCAGATCAGGTCTATTTATAAGGTAGGGGGTATGTCCAATTGTCCATGTGCTGAAATGTCTCCATTGGCTGTCCTGTACCCCATGATGGATGTGTCATGGGTCAAAGTTCTTCAAAATGTAAACGCATATGTCCACCGCGCGAACAGCGCCAGAAGTCCGGCGAACCGCAAGGCCATCTCTATTGACTAGTAATAATAATTATAGTTATTACTAGTAGAAAAACAACATTATACAACATTATAATTCTTCTTTTTGGCCTACGGACGGAGCATTTGACAGTAAATGTGCGCTCGCGATGATCGTATGTTTTTAGCTGCTTTGTCAAATCTTCATGTCTCTATAATATCTAATTTTTTCTTCTCTGTCCAATAATCCTGGACTAATAGAGTTAGGTTAGGCACATTCAACCGCAGGTTCGATAGACATATCGCTATTGTCACCTTCATGTCGAATCTTCTATCTATCTATATCAAACTGCTGTCTCAACAATATTAAAATATAATGGAATACGAGAATAAAAAAACTTTTATTTCCAATCTTTTTCAGATTTCAGATTCTGCTCGGTTGTTATTGTTTGTAAAAATGAACATGAAAATCCCAGAAATTCGGACAAAAAATATGAACGTCTACAGAATGCAATTCTGAGATTGGGAGAGAATTCAGAGAATTTTTAGCAATCATTTAGCTCTTAAGGTATGGAGGCATCTCTTCAAGGTTATCACTGTACAGGTCCTCATTTTGACTGACTATAAGAATCTCACATTGTTGTCTGAGCCAAAATGCTTATCTCCCAGAAGGGCAAGATGGGCCCTTTTTTTGTCAAGCTTCAATTACATAGTCTCATTCTTACCCAGTACTAATGCCCCATACACACACAGCAAAAGACTAATGAGAGCCTTTGGACGGAAAATGCAATTGTGTGTATGAGGTTCAGTTTGTACTCCGCCAGGTTTATTGCCATTAGAAATAGGCAAAACCGGCTGGCCATTATCCCAAAGGTATTCTCCACTACTCTATGAGCTCTGGCCAGCCAATAATTTAAAACCCTCTTCTCTGGGGTGGGAGTCCTCTGGAAGAATGGCCTCATCACGTGATTGACCAGACCAAATGCTTTCATCAGCAATAAAAACAAACAAAAGTCCTTTAACATTCTCTTCCGTAGGTGGCAATCCCAAGCCACCACTCTGGAGATGTCCGTAGAATTCAGTCTGGGCAAAGACTCCACCAGCTGGCATCCGGTCATTTTTCCCCACGTCCACATAGAGAAACTTGTATGTCACCGACACCACTGCCATCAACGCGATACTATGAAACCCTTATAGTTAAAATAGTATGACCCCGAATGGGGTGGTGGGACGATGTTAACGTGCTTCCCATCTATTGCCCCTTTGCAGTTGGGAAAGAAACATAAAAAAAAAACATAGTAATTTTGCACATAAACATCGCAAGCAGATTAGACACAAACATTCTTGGCCGACATCAGTATAACATTTATTTTAATGAGTATTTAAAGACAAAAATCTAAGGTCCACTGATCAGATTCCTCAACCACTCTGTTGGCCCATTGTCAAAATTTTAGGGGGGGGGGGGGTTCTAAATGAGTTTGTGAGCCAAAAAAAAGCTCTGACACTGCGTAGATTTAAGGACAACAATAACATGTGTACACATTATAGGGGGTGTTTAAGGTAAAGCACTACAATAGAGCTGGCAAAACACATTGTTAAGTGACTAGGCTAGGTGTGTATTGGCCCAGAATAGCATGCTGGGGAGGTTAGTGAGGGAAAATATGCATGTAGGCCAAAAAAGGAGCATTAAAAGATTCCAGCATGCATGAGGACAAAGGAAAGCATATTCCAATCATGGTGATTGGGGAATGATGAAATAAATACACTACATTAGCAAACAATAAATACATAGAATGTGATGTTAAAGGAGAAAACTTACCCTAACATAGTCCTTCTGCAGGACCTGAATGATGGCAGAACAGGTCTCTGGAATAATGACCCCCAGAGCCTGGGGGGATATACCTGTAGAAACTTGAGGTACTATAGACTTTTCCCAGTCGACAAGTACCGCAAGGTGATGACTATCCTCTGCTCCAGAGTGAGGGCTTGTTGCATGAAGGTGTCCTGTTTCATAATATAAGGGGTGAGAGAAGCCAACAGACGGTGAAAAAATGGGGTCCGTCATCCGGAAAAAGTTCCTGAAATCATCGGGATTATTCTCCTGGATCTGAGGCAAATGAGGGAATTGGTCATGCTGAAGTAACCAATTCTTGGTCCATGAACTCCTCCCCACCCTGTTCATGGACTGGGCTTGGGTCAAAGTAAAGACCCCTGCACAGCAAAAACTCTACAACAAGTATGTAACCGCAACATGGCTTCAAAACGGTCGGCTGGTCAGAACAAACTAACCGTACGCACTGAAGAACAGCAAGGCCTGTGAAGAGCGAGCTGAAAATCAGTAACGAGCAGACAAGAACACACTGAAAACCATATATGAACTGACTACAGGCACTGAAATGCAGATACAAACACACAAGCACGAACTGAACAGCAGTAAAACAACCAGAATAAGCACGAGTCTGAAAAGCGCGAATCGCCTCTCAGCAAACTTCTACTAACACAAGATAAACACGAGATTAGAGGAAGGAGCTCAAAGGGTGGTGCGCTGGCTATTGAACTTACATTTTCTAGTCCCGTCGCACGTGTTGTACTTCACCACATTCTTGATGATCGCAATTTGGTGTGACCATGCGTATGCAAGACAACTTGAATGGAATCCCGTATGAAAAACCATCATAGCTTTTTCTAACCAAAATTCCGATCCTGTGTACGCGGCATAAGAATGTAAGGTCTGATACATTGTTTCTACAATTTTCCACCTCTTCAAGATGGAGTCAGTTCCTACTCCAGTGATACTTCTGGATCACATTCTAGCCACTGTTTGCACTTGTCTCACTTCGCCTTTGGGTGACAGAATTATTGATGCTCAGATCCATTCTCCTCCTGAAAAACCCTGTGACCGCTGCTTTGTCTATTTCTCAACAATTCTGGTGGCCTAGTCTCTGCCCTGATTTAGCCGCCTATGTAACTGTTTGTTCCATGTGTGCCAAGAGTAAAACACCACGACACATTCCAGTGGGCCTCCTACAACCCAAACCCAATGGAGAGAGGCCTTGAACTTGTCTATTATTTTTTGTTTGTAGCGTTACCAGCCTTCCAGAACACAGTTATTCTAATAGTGGTTGACCAGATCTCGAAGAAGTCTCATTGTTTTTCACTTAAATAAATTACCTACGTCCAAAGAACTGGCATTCATTTTCATTTGGGAGATCTTTTGGTTACATGGGCTACCTAAAGTTATCATCTCGGACAGGGTAGCAAGTTTATGTCTGGGGTTTGGCAAACCTTTTGTGCACAGTTGGGAATTCAGCTTTCCACCTCCTCAACATATTACCTGCAGTCCGATGGGACTACAGAATGAGAAATCAAGCCTTGGGGTTGTCAGGGAAGTAACAGTAGGACAGTCGATTCTGCCAGCAAAACCCCTGGCGCATGCGCACACACAGGTGCGCAGCAGCACCCACGCCGGTGCAATACGGTGGGCGCACCCAGATGCACTATGCCAGGTGTGCACAGGTGCACGCCAGCAAGCGTGCATGCGCAATAACAGTAGTTGGTGCCCTCTGGCCTATTTAAGTCTGCTGCAGACTGTAGGCAGGTTGCTAGATTATCATCAGCTCCACGTGTCCTCTGTACCTGCTATCTGAGTCTGATTACCTGATTGCTGTTGACTACCCAGCTTGCCTGACTCTTCCTGCTCTTCGGCTACACTGACCCTTGGCTTGGACCTGACTATGCTCCCGTCTGCACTCCTGTACCTCTGTTTGTCCCCACGGTGCTGACCCCTGGCCTGGCTATAGACTCTGTTCCTGATTATCCTGTTGTACCTTTTCTCGGACCTGTACCTTTAATCCTGCGAAGGATACGGAAAGGCCCAATAAACCAAGGTGCAAACTTCAGTGAGGGAACACGAAGCCGGAGGTTGCGAGATGACAGCCAGACCCTGTCCCCAACCTGGTAGGAAGGCACAGGCAGGCGTCTGTGGTCAGAATGGAGTCTGTACCCATCATTAGAATGAAGCAAAGCCTCCTGGACTTGTACCCAAGTGGAAAAAAGACCACAGAGATGCTCCTTTAATGCAGGAATATTCTGCGGAACAAACGAGTCAGGCAACATGGAAGGTTGGAAACCATAATTCGCCATAAATGGAGACAATCGGGAGGCAGAATTCAAGGCACTGTTGTGAGCAAACTCTGCCCAAGGTAATAGGTCAGACCAGTTGTTATGATAGTCAGAAATATAGCAACGTAGGAATTGCTCCAAAGACTGATTGGCTCGTTCTAAGGCCCCATTAGACTGCGGGTGATACGCAGAAAAGAACGCAAGCTGGATTCTCAACTGTGCACAAAAGGCTCGCCAGAACCGGGAGACAAACTGACTGCCCCTATCCGAGGAAATCACCTTGGGTAGCCCATGTAAGCAAAAGATCTTCCAAGCAAAATGGAAGCCAGTTCCTTAGAGGTGGGCAACTTCTTAAGTGGAATACAATGACACATCTTTGAGAACCGGTCAGCCACCATAAGGATAACAGTGTTGCCTTGGGAGTTGGGCAATTCCACAATGAAATCCATAGACAGGTGAGTCCAGGGCCTCTCTCCATTGGGTATGGGTTGTAGGAGGCCCACTAGAAGGTGTCGTGGAGTCTTACTCTAAGCACACACGGGACAGGCAGCTATGAAGGCAGTAACATCAGCCCGTAGACTAGGCCACCAGAATTGTTGGGAGATGGCTCAAATGAGTTGATTCTTCCCAGGATGGCCAGCTGCCTTGGGAGAATGGTAAGTCTGGAGCACTGCAGTATGGAGACTCTCTGGGACAAAGCAGCGGTCACAAGGTTTATCAGGAGGAGCATGGACCTGAGCAGCAAGAATTTAGTCACCCAAAGGAGAAGTAAGACTGGTGCGAACCGTAGCCAAGATACGATCAGGAGAAATCATAGGAACCGGAACAGACTCTGACTTGGAAGTGGAGGAAAATTGTTGTGACAAGGCATCAGCCTTACATTCTTAGTATCGGGTAAGAATGAGACAATGTAATTAAAGCTCGACAAGAAAAGAGCCCATCGCGCCCTTCTGGGAGAGAGTCGCTTAGCCTCAGACAAGAATGTAAGATTCTTATGGTCAGTAAGAATAAGAACGGGCATAGTGGTACCTTCAAGGAGATGTCTCCATTCTTTCAGGGCTAAAATGATTGACAACAGCTCTCTGTCACAAATCTCATAATTGCATTCAGCGGGTGGCAATTTCTTAGAAAAATAACCACATGGATGCATAGCGCTCTCAGAGTTAGCACGTTGAGACAGAAGGGCGCCAACTCCAGTCTCAGAAGCATCAACTTCTAGGATAAAAGGCAACATAGGATCAGGATGTGCCAACACAGGAGCAGAAACAAAGGCAGCCTTGAGAGTCTCAAAGGCCTTAATGGACTCCGGAGACCAACTCTGTGGGTTACCGTCCTTTCTGGTCATATCAGTCAGAGGCTTGACAAGAGATGAGAAGTTACGAATAAACTTCCGATAGTAGTTGGCAAAGCCCAGGAAATGCTGCAGAGGACATAAACCCACGGGTCGAGGCCACTGTAGGACTGCCAACAGTTTCTCTGGGTCCATCGAAAAACCAGCAGTGGAAATGACAGGAATGTAACCTGTTCACGATGAAACTCGCACTTTTCCAGTTTACAATAGAGATTGTTCTCCCTTAGTTTCTGAAGTACATGACAGACATCTGTGTGGTGGCTCTCCATGGACTTGGAAAATATGAGGATATCATTGAGATAAACCACCACACACAATTGCAACAAATCTCGGAGGACATCGTTAATAAATTCCTGGAAAACTGCTGGGATGTTACAAAGGCCAAAAGGCATTACCAGGTATTCATAATGGCCTGTTCTGGTATTAAACGCAGTTTTCCACTCGTCATCCTCCTTAATGCCTACGAGATTGTATGCCCCTCTCAGGTCAAGCTTTGTGAAAAACGTTGCTCCCTTGAGGCGGTCAAATAATTCTGTAATCAATGGAATCAGGTAGGCATTCTTAATCTTGACACGATTGAGACCCCTATAATCTATACAAGGTCTCAGTTCACCACTCTTCTTTTTCACAAAGAAGAAACCAGCAGGAGACGAGGACTTGCGGTTGAAACCTTGTGAAAGTGCATCAACAACATACTCCTCCATGGCCTTATCCTCCAAGACCGACAAAGGGTAAACCCGGCCATGAGGAGGTATGGCACCAGGTTGAAGGTCAATTGCGCAATCATAAGGCCGGTGTGGAGGCAAACTACCGGCTTGACCTTTATCAAAGACATCGCCAAAATCACGGTACTCCTCCGGCAGGGAGGGGAGTGAAGCGGTGCACAGGACCTTGGATACCTTCAGGAAGCATGTCTCACTGCATTGTGGTGACCAGGAGAGAACCTCAGCACAGAGCCAATCAAAAGAGGGGTAGTGCCTCTGTAACCAGGGATAACCAATAACCAGCGGAAATCTGGGTGAGGAAATAACTTGGAATTGGATTATCTCATGGTGAAGAGCCCCTACGGCCATGGACAATGGAACCGTCACATGTGTCACATGGACAGGCTGTAAAGGTCTCCCATCAAGAGCCTCAATGGCAAGTGGAGTGTCACGCAGCTGCAGCGGAATCGAGTGCTGCGAAACAAAAGCAGCATCAATGAACAGGCCTGCAGCCCCAGAGTCGATTAGCGCCCTTAATCTCGATGACGACTTAGCCCAAGAAAGGGTACCCAAAACCAGGGGCTTAGCCTTCTGGATAACTCGGGACGAATCAACGCCGCCTAAGGTCTGTCCATGACAGGACCTCAAGGTTCCGGCGTTCCCTGGACGGGTAGGACAAGACTTGGAAAAAGTGACCTGCCTGGCCACAATAAAGGCACAATCTCTCCCTCCTCCTAAAGGCTCTCTCATCCGCAGAGAGACTCGTGAAGCCCAGGTGCATGAGTTCATCTTCACTGACCAACTCGGTACCAGGAGGCATGGGAGGTGAGGGAGGCATGGGTGGGACTACAAAGCTCGGAGGCAAACGTACAGGAGGCTTCTGCAAGCGCTCCTTAAGAGAAAGTCTTTCTCTGAGTCTGGAGTCAATGAGGATGGCAAAAGAGATCAAGCTCTCCAACTCAGTGGGTATATCTCTGGCTGCTATCTCATCCTTGATGGAATCCTAGAGACCATGAGAAAAAACAGCCACGAGGGCCTCATTGTTCCAAGCAACCTCTGCTGCCAGAGTACGAAATTCAATGGCGTAGTCGGCAACAGTTCTTGTATTCCGTTTGATGGACATGAGGCACTTGGCAGCAGAAGCGGAGAGTGCGGGAACATCAAAAACCCTTTTAAAGGAGGCCACAAACTGAGGGTAACTCAAGACAACAGGTTTTTTTCGTCTCGCATAGAGGGTTAGCCCAGGCCAATGCTCTCTCAGAAAGCAACGATATCACGAAACCTACTTTGCGTCTGTCTGTGGGAAACTTTGGGGCAGCATTTCGAAGTATATCTCAACCTGATTGAGAAACCCTCTGCATTGAACTGGATCGCCCCCAAATCGCTGGGGAAGCAGAGCAGAACCAGACATACCTCTTATAGAGGTAATACTTGAGGCGGGTGCCTGCACAGAGACTGGCGCTTCAGCAGGGATGGCCTGCGACTCAGGTTATACCTGAGCAGCCACCGTGGGGGATTCCAGGTGAGCCGTGCGATTCAGGAGCGTTTGTAACGCCAAGGCAAACTGATCCATGCGGTGATCTTGCTCATCCAATCTGGAAAAAATATTACCAACAAGTGGATTGACTGTATCTTCTGAATCATGGCCTTTGTGTACTGTCAGGAACCATGAAACAGACAGAGACAGAAGTACAATCAAATCACACTTGTTTATTAATAAAAATAAAAAGGTAAATAGGAAAAAGCGTAGTCAAGCATAGCAAGAGTACAGTAGCCAGATCGGGTAGTCAGCCAGTCCAAAGTTCATAAACCAGATCGGGTAGTCAGCCAGTCCAAAGTTCATAAACCAGATTGGGTAATCAGCCAGTCCAGACGTCAGGGATCCAAGGAGAGCAACTGCAAGCAGGATAGAAGCCAGGAGGGATGTCAGCAAGCCAGTCTTGAAACAAACAGCAGGAGATGGTTCCTAGTGATGTGACCAACACGAAGGCAAAGGAAAGAGTGAGCTGGAAGGCTTTAAATAGGCGGGTTAGACGAGCATCATCGGGAACAGCTGGTAACTGTGGAAAGAGAAGAGAGCTGACAATTAGCCAACAGCTGAGCGGCCAGCCCAGAGGAGGAAGGGCTAACCCAGCAATGACACCCGCAAAACTAACAGACCTTTTCTCTAGACATGTGCATTCGTTTTCGTCCGAATTTCAGCTATTTTCGTTTTCGTTTTGACAAAGGATAATGAAAGCACAGAATCCGAAAAACGAAAGATCCGACATAAATAAATGCTTTATTTTCATTTTCGTTGTTACAACAGTTCGATATAGAATAGGAGATTCGACGTGACTCTGACAATAACAATCTGTGTCTATAGAACCTGTGGTCGAATGTGCCTAACCTTACCTCTATTAGTCCAAGATTATATAGAGAAAATATTCGACAGAGAAAAAAGATTTGATAGAGAGAAAAGATTCTGCAAGTTACTGTCCTAAAAAGTGTTTGGGGACCCGGATCCTTCCCCAGGGGACATGTATCAATGCAAAAAAAAGTTTTAAAAACGGTCGTTTTTTCGGGAGCAGTGATTTTAATAATGATTAAAGTGAAACAATAAAAGTGTAATATTCCTTTAAATTTCGTACGGGGGGGGGGGGGGGGTGTCTAATAGTATGCCTGTGAAGGGGCGCATGTTTCTGGTGCTTAGAACTGTCCCTGCACAAAGTGTCATTTATGCAGGAAAAAAAGTCCTTTAACCACTTTCAGACCGGACCAATTTGCTGGTCAAAGACCAGACCACTTTTTGCGATTCGGCACTGCGTCGCTTTAACTGACAATTGCGCGGTCATGCGACGTGGCTCCCAAACAAAATTGATGTCCTTTTTTTCCCACAAATAGAGCTTTCTTTTGGTGGTATTTGATCACCCTTTGCGGTTTTTATTTTTTGCGCTATAAACAAAAATAGAGCGACAATTTTGAAAAAAACGCATTATTTTTTACTTTTTGTTATAATAAATATCCTCCAAAAATATATAAAAAAACATTTTTTTCCCTCAGTTTAGGCCGATACGTATTCTTCTACATATTTTTGGTAAAAAAAATCACAATAAGCGATTATTGATTGGTTTGTGCAAAAGTTATAGCGTTTACAAAATAGGGATAGTTTTATAGCATTTTTATTAATCATTTTTTATTATTTTTTTTTACTAGTAATGGCGGCGATCAGCGATTTTTTTTTTTTTGTGACTGCGACATTGTGGGGGACCCATCAGACATTTTTGACACATTTTTGGGACCACTGTCATTTATACAGTAATCACTGCTATATAAATGCAGTGATTCCTGTGTAAATGACACTGGCAGTGAAGGGGTTAACCAGTGGGTGGCAGTGTAGGGGTTAAGTGTTCCTAGGGGTGTGTTACTAACTGTGGGGGGGTTGGGCTTTCATTTAGTGAACACTGATCTCTGCTCCAATCACATGGAGCAGAGATCAGCGTCACTAGTTGCTAGGCAGAATGGAGAAATGCTGTTTACAACGGCATTTCTTCATTTGGCCGCTCCGTGAGACGATCGGACTCACGGGGGTCCCGACCGGAACACGAGCGCGCCGCCGGCAGCACGCTCACGATGGCAGGGGGCGGCACTGAAGATTGGACGTACCTGTACGCCAATATGCCTGCCCGTGCCATTCTGACGACGTACATCGGCGTGCGCTGGTCGGGAACCGGTTAAAAAAAACTAACTATGCCTCTTACTAAATACCTTGGAATGTCTTCTTTCCAAAAAGGGGTAATTTTGTGGGTATTTGTACTTTCTTGGCTTGTTAGTATCTCAAGAATTAAGATAGGCCTCAGTACATCAGGTGTGATCAGATGTGATACATTTTCAGTGATTGGCACCAAAGCTTGTAGACTCTATAACTTTCACACAGACTAAACAATATATTTACTAATTTGGGTTATTTTTACCAAACATATGCAGCAGTATACATTTGGCCCAAATTTATGAAGAAAAATTACTTATTTGCAAAATTTTATAATAGAAATTAAGAAAAATTCATTTTTTTTTACAAAACTTTCGGTCTTTTTTATTTTATAGCGCAAACATTAAAAACCCAGAGGTGATTATATACCACCAAAAGAAAGCTCTATTTGTGTGAAAAAAAAGGACGAAAATTTCATATACAGTGTTGCATGAATGAGTAATTGTCATTCAAAATGTGAGAGCACTGAAAGCAGAAAATTTGTCTTGTTATTAAGGGGGTTTAAGTGCCCAATGGCCAAGTGGTTAACAGTGTTCTGCGGCTTTTGAATTTGCCGTAAACACCACATAATGTTCGCTGTCCGGCAAACAGGTGAACACCCAATGTTCTAATCAAACTTACATTCGACTTGGACATCGGCACATCCCTATCTTTAATACCTCCAATGGTTAAGGCCTGAGTTGATCAGGTAGATTCTGTGGTTATTCATGGTAGATGAGAAGTATCCACCTCAGCCAGTATTCACCCCATCCCCATGCACATGAAGAAATGCCCCCATTCATACCCTATCTTTTATATGGAAATCTTCGTTGTTCATCTTTGCTGTTCTAATACCATGGGAGGTGATGAGATGAGTAAAGGCGGACTCCTGCTGAAAAATGTTCCTAGGAATGATACCTTGAGGTTTAGCCAATGACGCAGGCCCAAGGTTTATGAATTCCAGTGAGCATAACAAGGGAAAGATCCCGATGCCAGCCCAAAGACCCAAGTCTAGCCCAATGCATCAGTTCCAGTCTGTCTGTGGATGGTAAGTTCTGTCCTTACAAGGAGGAAGGGATTGAGGTGGAGAATTTTCTGTTTATGTGGATGAACAGAGAATCGAACCAAAGTTTGGAAAAGTTTGGGAAAAGTTTGGAAAAATGTAAATTATAATGTGAACCTTTTCCATTTTTGAATTTTATGTACATTCATAAGCCATGCAAGAGATTTTTTTTGTGTTAGCCTTTAGGCCAAATAAAAAATAGTCCCAAAGAAGGTCATGCCCCTCCCACTTGTTTTTATGGACTGCCACACCCCTTCCCCCTTTATATTTCATGGACAATTGCTATGCAGCTGAGATTTTGATATCTACTAATTCTGATGTGTTTATTGTTCTCTATTTTTAGAGACTTAATACTTAAGACTTAAGACAGTGGTACGTTTATGGAAAGTAGTCCAGTTAAATGTCGGGAGCATATTGGGGGCAACAGGGTTTGTGATTGTCATGTTTGTGACAAAAGAGAGGGTTGCAAGTCATGTAAAAAAGCCCCTCTTGTGTTTTGTAATCTAATGCCATGTACACACGGTCGGAAATTCAGACGGAAAAGGTCTGATCGGATTATGTTGTCGGAAAATCCGATCGTGTGTGGGCTCTATCTGACTTTTTCTGTCGGAAATTCAGACGGAAAAAGTTTGAGAGCTGGATCTAAAATTTTCCGACAACAAAATTCAATCTGACTTTTTCTGATCGGGTGTAGAGAATTCCGGTGGACAAAGTGCCATGCATGCTCAGAATAAATTACGAGACAAAAGCTATTTGCTACTGGCCTCTATGTAGTTCCGTCGTACATAACGAACGTCACCTCGTTCTGAACGATCACATTTTCCACCAACTTTGTCCCACCGTTTGTATGCAGCACAAGTTTTGGCCAAAATCCATCAGAAAAAGTGATGTAGCTTGTGGTCGGAATGTCCGGCCGTGTGTACAGGGCATTAGACTCAACTGCTCCTTTAAGTTTATCATTTTACAGATCAAGTAAATATATGTTGTTGTTTAAGAAGTGAGCTTGTGTTGAAATCAAAACCAGAAATAAGGAACCTACGTGTTGGTAATGAGTTTTTATTTTAGGGGACATAATGCATTTGCTTAGATACAGAGGTGTAAAGAGTTAATAAATGACCATGATTGGGTTAATGCATGTTAGCCCTTGTACACACGTCGGAGATTCCGACAACCAAATCCGTCGGATTTTGTCCGAAATTGTTGCATACACACGGTCGGACAAAGTTGTCGGAAAATCTGACGTGATTACGTTATTTTGTTATGACGAGGCTACGTTCACGCTAGTAGCCAATAGCTTTGGTGTAGGAATTTGATCTGAGCATGCGTGGCACTTTGTCCGATCGGAATTCTCTACACATGATCGGAGTATGTCTGATCAGAGCATTTTGTCAGAAAATTTTACCAACAAGTTGGAAAAGTTGGTCCGTCGGATATTCCGACGGAAACAGTCCGATGTAGACCACACACAGTCGGAATATCCGACAAAACGGTCCGATCGAACAAATTCCGTCAGAATCTCCGACCGTGTGTACAAGGGCTTAGAAGGAAATATGACATTTGAACATGTACCCTTATTGGTGGAAGATGGTTAGTGATGCCTATCTTTCATTTATACTTATCCTTGTCTGGGCCATAATAAATCCAAACAATGAAGCAACTTGTGTTGTGTCAATATTTATATATGCTGTTTCCTATGCATAGAAGATTTAGAGTGAGAGCAACGGAATCGGCCGACAATGACGTAATTATAATTTGATAATAAAGATAATAGTCAGGACAACAGGTTATAGTTAAAGGTGAGCCTTGCACCTAGGGAAGTGTTTCTAACTTTGGGGGGCAGTGTAGGGACTGGGGTAGGAGACCGATCTCTGTTCCTAATAACTATGAACAGATGATCTGTCTATCCTCCCCTGACAGAAGAGGGATCTGTCTGTTTACATTGACTGATCCCCTCAGGTGAGATTGCAGGTGGCCGGCACTTATCGTGGCCGCTGGCCACACGCATTGGCTACAGTGTCGCACACGCGCCCCCTAGTGGTCTTAAAACGTAGTACGTACCATGACAGCAATTCGCAGAGGAGAGCCAACCTGCCGCAATACAACTGCGGTGTCTGGTCTTTAAATGGTTAAAACAAGTATTCTTTTTTGTTTTGTTTATAATAGTAATTCCAAATCAGCGTGTACTGTATTTTTATATGAATACTGCTGCATTATAAATACTTAATTAAATATAGAAATGTATTTAAATAATCATTACAGGAAATAAAGTCTGGAGTATATAATAAAGCATTTACAACTAGCACATCATTTGAAGTATTTTGAAGAATTATCAGCATTGCTCTGCAGCAAAAAACATAACAGTAAACAAATCCACTTATCATATTCATATGTAACAAAAGGACAAGAGCATCAATCCACCAAACAAATTGCTAAGAAGTATACATAACGCTTTCTAAAAGCAACTATTATGCTTAGCAGATAAGAGCTTTAAGCAAAACAACTAAGCTAAATCATGAGCGCATTAAAGGGTAATATAATTACTGTGCTGATTATAATGGAGCTCTATTTTCATATTGTTTCATTTTCCATGATCACTTTCATGGCTAATATATGCTAAGTTCCGTGTGGGAGCAGTATTAGAGAAGATGCATTATGCAGGCAGTGTAAGTTTCTTGGTTATCAACGCAACTGCCAGTCTTCACTTCAACTAAGGAGGCATTAACCTTACATGAGTCTTAGGTAATATGTTATAACTCACTGCGAAAGCTAAAAAGATAATAGTATTCAATTTAATGTTTCATTTACATTTTAAAATCAAAAGTCATGGTTTAAGTCTTCTTTGTGTTTATTTATATGTTTGGATGGCTTAGGCCGCATACACACGGGCGGACTGTTCGCCCAACTTTGTCCGCTGAACAGTGTTTCAGCGGACAGTCCGCTCGTGTGTGGGCTTCAGTGGACAGTTTCAGCGGACAGTCTGATGAACAAAGTTTTTCGGAATTTCCGTAAAACTGTCCGCTGAAACTTGGTTTGAGCGGACAGTCCGCTCGTGTGTAGGCTTGTTCGTCAAACTAAGTTCCGTGCATACTCAGAAAGGATTTACACGCCGAAGGTTGCATTGCAGTGTATAGGACGTCGTTTTCTAGTCCCGTCGTACGTGCCGTTCACGTCATCGCGCACGGTTTCAGCGGACTGTTCGTTCATCGTGTGTGGTCAAGTCCGTTCATGCTAATTTTGAGCGGACTGTTTGTCAAACTGTTTGACGAACAAGGTTGGGCGAACAGTCCGCGCGTGTGTACGCGGCCTTAAGATTCAGCAATAGAAACCATAAATTATATTATTTGTCAAAATCATTTCAGACTGAAACCTCCAGACTATAAACCAGTAAAACCTGTACCCTTGGAGTGTCAGAAGATACTTTTGCTTATAGTAAATCCAACTGTTTGGAATTTAAGTTAAATAAAATAAAAAAAAGCATAGATGCAACAGTTATAATCAAATATTTTTCTCTTTCAATATGTTTTAATTGAAAATTTAGAGGAATACAGTGTGTAACTGTGATAAGATATAGAGATAAGGATGTATCAGTGGTGGCTCGTAATGCCCCCCCCCCATCTATGCCCCTCCAAATCTACATGCGGGGCACCAGCCGCATGGGTTCCAATGGGGTTTTTTTTTTTTTAAGCACATGGTTAGAGCCTATGGATCTAATTGGCTTCAAAAAGGGTTGGCTCAGGGTGCAGAGAACCCGCAGGTTTTGGAGGTTATTCATCTGTGAATTCATAGTAGATATTGTTTGAGCACATCTGTCATTGGACACCTCTCTCTCCCAAACTTATGACAGTTGGGTTGTCAGGTCTCTATTAGCGAGCGTTGAAGTTAGCCAATGTTTCATTTGTAGAAACTGAACGAGTTCAGTGTGGAGGGGGCATACTTGTCTCTGATTTCAGTCCAGATATAAACAGTATGACCAATGAGGAATGAACAGATGCAGTGAAACTTGTGGGAAACTCACCAATGGAATGCACTAGGGAACTCAAAACCTAGAGAAAACAGTGGGTTACCTAACAGGGGAAGGAACAGCAGATGTGTGGAGATTAGACCACTATAGTATTTAGTGGAATCCCATACTCAGAGTGAATGGGATATTAGAGAGCTAATGGATGTGCGTCTAGATTTTGGAGAAAGAGAGCAGAGAGAAACCTGAGAGCAAAAAAGCATTTACAAAGTGACCTAAAAGGGGAGCATGTTGTGTAGTATAAAGAGAAATCAAAGAATCGATTTGGGCGGCTAAGAAATATTTAGAAACATTCCTGTTTCCTGTGTATGAGCATAGTGTGTTTCGAGACTTGAGGCTTTTTGTTGGCCCAAACAAATCTCAGGACATGAGATGTTTTTTTTTTTTTTTTTTTTTTTTTTTAATTTAAAATATTCTTTATTAATTTTCTTCATAAATACAATCTTTATATCATATTATATCAAAATTTTAAACATAAATATATATATAAAAAAAAAGGAAACCATTAGATCGTCAAGGGTACAGTCATTCCTTCATAATTTAACAATTATCTGACTTCACAGCATTATTTCCCTTCAGGCAAAAACAAGAAACAGATCAAAACAAAACAAAAAACAAAACAAAAAAAAAAAAAAAAAAAAAAAAAGAAGAGACTAACCAAAATGTTCTCTCCCCCCGTCCCCCTCTCTCTCCACCTCCCTCCCCCTACATTGGATATCCTATCCTGTCCATCCAAGGCTTCCATATTTTTTCAAATTCCTTCAAGTTTCCTCTTTTTATATACACTGTCCTCTCCTTCCATATTGTTTCTGTTATTATCCTTTTCCAATCTCTTACCGAGGGGGGGCTCTCTGCCTGCCACCTCTGTGCTATAAGCTTTCTTGCCTGAAACATACACCTCAGTATTGCTTTAGTTGTACAGGATGAGCCCCCTATTCCCTCGGCCAATCCCAGCACACATAGTCTGGGATCTCTCCCTACTCCCACTCCAAACGTTTCATTCAGAGTGTGGATAATTTCTGACCAGTATCGGAATAGTCTGGGACATCTCCAGAACATGTGCGCTAGGTCCCCAGTATCTTGACATCTTGGACACTTATCATCCTCTCTTTTCCCGAAGCCAAACAGTCTCTTGGGGGTATAATATGATCTATGCAACAGCATCAAGTGAGAAACCTTCTGTGCAGGCGAGATTGAGATAGAGTGTCCTGCCTCCAATAACTTCCTCCATTGCTCATCTGAAAATACCCCAAATTCCTCCTCCCATTTCCCTCTACATTTAAGTTTCTCTGGGTTTTCTATATTCCCTTCAGTTATGTATGGGTATATTTCTGCTATGGTTCCCCCTGCCTTTTCTTGCGCGTTCAATCTATCATAAAAAGGGGAGTTATTCCACACTGGGCCTTGTTTATTAAATTGTTTATCCAACGCATGTCGGATCTGCAAATATTTATAGAATGAATGCTTTGGTATATCAAACTCCGCCCTCAATGCATTAAATGTTTTCAATATCCTTCCTTCATATAATTGGGCCAGTTTATCAATCCCCTTTATCTCCCATGGTCTATATCTACCAATCATTTCCATTTCTGGCAAATTTAAATTGTTCCATAATGGGGTATATTTAGTCAGGCCTCCCAGGCCTTTTATTGTTTTAACTGCCTTCCAGACTTTTAAAACCATTTTTATCGTCGGTATTCTATATTGAAATGAGTTTGCCTCCAGGGCTTCCATAATTGTATTGTGAGGGGACTCTGCTATCATCAATGCCTTATTTGTTCCTCCGATCCTACCTTTACTTATCCCCAGATGCTGTAATTGAGCTGATAAAAAATAGCTCCGTGGATGAGGTACTGCCATTCCTCCTTTCCTAGTTGGTAACTGTAAGGTCTGGAGGCTAATCCTTGACACTCGACCTTTCCATATGAGTTCTCTAAATAATTCTTCTATTTTTTTGAACCACTTTTTATCAACCCATACCGGGGAGTTATGCAGTAAATACAGCATCTGGGGCAGCCACACCATTTTGATCAAATTACATCTTCCCGCAACTGATAGTGGGAGCTTCTTCCATATTTCAATCTTAGTTCTAAATTTAGTTATTAGTGGGAGTATATTATCACCAATATATTTTCCAGGGTCTCTTTTAATAAGTATCCCTAAGTATTTTATTTGATCGACCACTTCTATCTGCGGGGCTGCCAGCATGTTTCGATTCACTATTGAATCTACTGGCATTAGGGCGGACTTTTCCCAATTTATAACCAATCCAGTAAAATTACCAAAATCGGCAAGTATAGTCATCCCCTGTCTAAGGGTCTGTTCCGTGTCCCCCAAGAATAGGAGGATATCGTCTGCATACAGAGCTATTTTCTCCTCCCTCCTCTTTCTCTGGAAGCCTGCCATATTTATATTTGATCGTATTGCAATGGCTAATGGCTCCATAGCAAGAGCAAAAATCAGGGGTGACAACGGGCACCCCTGTCTTGTTCCCCTCTCCAAAGAAAACCTATCTGAGTACTCATCATTAATCCTTATTCGCGCACTAGGACCACTATATAGGGTCTGTACCCAAGCAATAAACTTGGGGCCAAACCCAAATGTGCCCAGTGTTCGCCATATATATCCCCATTCTAGGCTATCGAAGGCTTTACCCACATCTAGCGCCATAATTGCTCTTTTACCCTCATTTTCCGTTGGTAACTGTAGATTTAGGTAAAGCCTCCTAACATTCATGCCAGTGGACCTACCGGGGATAAATCCCGTTTGGTCGGGATGCACGAGTCTCGAGATAATTTTATTCAATCTGAGTGCCAACACTTTAGCTAATATTTTAGCATCAGAACATAGGAGGGATATAGGTCGGTAAGATTTCGTATCCAATGGATCTTTCCCCTCCTTATGCAAAACAACTATCGTTGCTTCGGTCATTGATTTTGGAAGCTTCCCTTCTTCTTTTGCCCAGTTAAAAACTTTAAGAAGCTCTGGCAGCATTACTTTCCCATAATGTTTGTATATTTCTACTGGTAAACCGTCTGGACCTGGGGATTTCTGGTTAGCCATTTCTGCCACCGCTAATTGAATTTCCTCTAATGTTAATTGGGCTTCCATTACCCCCCTCTCCTCCTCAGTGAGGAACGGAGTTGTAATACTATCAAAGAATATATCCATTTCCCTGTCCTTCGCAGCCCCCCGAGACCTGTACAACTTCTCATAATATGTTCTGAAAGTATCTATGATCTCTACACCCTGTGATATAATTTCTCCTTCTTCTGTCCTGATCGCAGGGACAGAGGAGGGCAAGGAATTGGTGTTTACCAAATGCGCCAACATTCTCCCGACTCTTTCCCCCTCCCCATAAGCAATCTGGCTCTGAAATAACCTTTTATTCTCCATTTTCCTCATAATCACCATTTTATATTCCTGTTGTTTTTCTAACCATATATTTTGTTTCTCTGGGGTAGGACTTTCCACATATGCTCTTTCGGCTTCCATTACCTCCTCTCTTACTCTATTCTCCCATTTCTTTGACTTCCCCTTAATTTTCGCAACTTGTTGGATAAGGATTCCCCGAAGATAAGCTTTTAATGCGTCCCATATCACCCCTCTTGGTGCAGTATCTTTATTAAACTCCAAAAATTCTTCTAGCCGGGTTAATATCTCTTCTGGATCACCAATTACTTCCAACCATACTGGATTCAACTTCCATACCCTAGGGGTTCTTTTTCCTTCTATATTTATTGATACTGTCAACAAAGAGTGATCAGATACCCCCCTAGGATGATATACTATATCCCTCACTACTTTATTTGCTTCCTCATTCCCCAGAACCAAATCTATCCTGGAGAGTGAGGAAAAAGAACTTGAAAAACATGAATATTGTAACAAGGTTGGATTACGAACCCTCCACATATCAAACAACCCTCCCTCCTGCAGGAAACGAAACAGCCAGGTCTCATCTGCCTTCTGGGTGTATCTTCCTGGTGGAAACCTGTCCTGGTTTTTACTAACAACCTCATTGAAGTCCCCCACCGCTATAACCGGAGTCCCGGATTTATCCACTATGAACTCCAATAATCGGTAAAGGACCTCCAGCCCAAATGGAGGGGGGATATATATGTTTGCCAGGATATACTCCCGGTTCTCTATTACGCAATGCAGGAAAACATATCTCCCCTCTTTGTCTATGCTGATCTGCCGACACAGAAACGCAACTTCTTTCCTTATCAATACAGCCACCCCCCTTGAATAAGAGGTGTGGACTGAGTGGAATTGAAATGGAAACTTCTTACTTCGGAGTTGTAACTTAGTTTCTTCAGTTAAATGCGTCTCCTGTAGGCAGATCAGCTGGACATCACAACTTTCAAGAATATCAAACACTGCTGCTCGTTTTACAGGTGTACCCATCCCCCGGACATTCCATGATCCAATTTTCAAAACTCTAGTCTGCATTGTTTTGGAGAAAAAAAAGAAAAAAAAAGACGGGAAGTGATATGCTCATATATACCAAGAACTACCAAGCAAGAAAGACAAAGAACAAAACATTTTTTTACCAGAGGAGGGAGAAGCCCTGTATACCGAGAAGCTTGGGAAGGAGAGAGGGAGAGAGAGAGAGGGCCAGAAAAAAAAAAAAAAAAAAAAAAAAAAAAAAACCCCCATGAACATATACATCTTTTTGCATAACACTATGATATTTTGTGCTAAACTTGTTCCATATCCTAAAACCAATAGATTTCCCCTCTACTAGTGATTTCAATCCGTGTTTTTGTATTAATTTTAATTTATAAATTACTCTTGTGTACTCAACCCTATTTTCCTTAGTCTTATATCCTTTTTCTATACTCAACCCCTTACCCCACCCCCCCTTATACCATTCTAGGTTACCCCTAGGGGCTTTTCCCGTGACCGTTACATACCATCCTGTGCAATCATACCTCCCCCCACTCCCCACCCCCCCCTCCCCACTTACCACCCTCCCGTCCCTCCCCCCCTTTCCCCCATTACCCACTTTATCCATCAGCATTATAACACACCTCACCCCTTACACATATATTGTATGTATTATTTAAATGACGATAGTTATTCAATTTACCACACAACCTCAGCCCCATATACATATGTGCTGCCCCCCCCCCCCCAAAAAAAAAGGAAAAAAAAAAAAAAAAAATTTTTCCCTTTCCTTCTCCCTCACCTCCTCCCTCTCTGGTCCCCCCTTTCCTCTATCCAAGTTATTACACCAGCCGGTGAGTCAAAAATAAGGTTTCTCCCGCTGCTATTACACGAAGTCGTGCTGGATACAGCAGACCATATGTAATATCCATTTTCTGAAGCCTGCGCTTCACCTCTATATACTCTGCTCTACGTTTTTGCAATTCAGGAGAAAAATCAGGATAAAACGATATTTTAATTCCCTTATATTGGATACTACCCATTTCTCTAGCCTTACGAAGTAGGACTGCTTTATCTTTATAATTCAGAAACTTTAGTAGCATAGATCTAGGGTGTCCTCCCTGTGGCGAAACTCTAAATGGAATTCTATGTGCTCTCTCTATTGCGAATTGCTGCGAAAAGGAATCTCTTCCAAACACCTCAATAAACCATTTCTCCAAAAATCCAATTGGATCCGGGCCTTCACACTTTTCCGGGAGACCAACCACCCTCACATTGTCCCTTCGAAGTCTATTTTCCATTTCATCCAGTTTCCCTTCAAATTTACCCATCTGTACTTTGAGAACCTGGACCTCCTGGTTTAAGGGATACATCTCATCTTCGATTTGACTTATTCTGCCCTCAGCCGATGTTATTCTGTCCACTGTTTTCTGGAGATCGTGACGCATCATAACTATTTCCTCTTTGATGCCCTTTGTTTGGTCACACAACTCAACCAGCGATGCTTTACAGATATTAACAGCCCCCAGCACCTCCTTTAATGATGGCTCAGCTTCTCCTTCTAATGAGGGGGCCAACGGGGGGATTGTTTCAGATCTTCCAGCTATCCCGGTATTCTTATTAGTTGCACTCTTTACTCCTATTGCGGATGACCCTTGACTCTTTCTATCTGATGGAATTTTTATTAGGCCCCCACCCTTAGTTGGAGTATGGTCCGGGGTGTGGGCATATTTTTCCAGTTTTGCCGCGGCTGAAGATACTCCCGGTACTGCACTCGGTTGGGGAGCCCTCTCCCTGTCTTTATCTTTATCTCTGTCTTTAGCAGATCTCAATGACTGGGTCCCCACATTGTCCTGGCCGACCTGTTCCTCCCCTCTCCTCCTTGCCGACATATCGTTGTCCTACCCCAACCCCTTCTTTAAAAAAAAAAAAAAAAAAAAAAAAAATACCAACAACTCTCGTGCTTAAAAAAAAAAAAAAAAAAAAAAAGTCCTTACGTCTTGGTTAAAGTATTTAACCAAAGATAGGGGGGGTATCACCAATGATAGTGCAGGCCCTTGACGGGGTGGCTATATAGGTATAAAAATATATATATCCAGATATATCACGTATGTCCAAGTGCTTTTATGCAACAACCGCTCTTCTTGCCTCCTCTCAACTTGGTTATTACTATCACCACAAGGCTCAGATAAAATGTAATAAATAACAGTTCATACGAGGTTATAACACTGTAGTGTAGTATGCTGGTTAGCAGTATGCTGGTTTAGCAATATGAGAGATAACATGTATATGAACAAGCAAACGTCTTTCCTGCTGACTGTGAGGCTTATCTCTCAATTATCCCATGCATTCAGGGCTTAGCCAGAGTGAGTCAGAGTGAGTGAGTACATTGCACTGTACACAAATTCAATGCTTACTATCACCTCGTTGCTCGTAATCTCGCGGGGTTTGTAGCAGCGTGGGGTTCCCTGTCTCTTCACTCAGCCATCGAATCCCATAACAGAGCACTCGAGCCGCCCAGGCTTTATACCGCCGTCCGTCCAGCCCTCCAGGACTAACACAGAGAGCGCACCGCACTCGGGTAACCGAGGGGATTATGCAGGGCTGTGCTGAGGTTCGAGCACCTCCTGAGGCATGAGCGGGGGCCAGCTGGAGCTGCAGCGTTAATCCATACACGGGGCCGGCGCCGTCAATCCATACACGGGGTGAGAGCACACATCTCTCTCACAGCTCACTCCTCACACACTCCCACCGCCATCCCCGTACGGCCACGCCCCTGACATGAGATGTGAATGATTTGAGAGCATACGAGGGAAAAGAGATGGGAAGGGTACAAAAAAGTATAAGTATGAGCTTTGGGAGGATTGTCATTTTTATGGCATTTATTCTTCCTATCTATGAAAGATGGAGATGAGACTATGACAAGTAGATAAGCTCTACTGATAAGTAGAGATTTTAGGCAGTGGAAGATTGGAACATAGTTAGCTTTGTAGAGTGTGTGATAGGATTTGATGAGGTGGATTCCTAAATAATTGAGACTAGGCACTAATCCAGGCAAAATTAAAATGCCCATTGAATACCAGTATTTACTGTGGAGGAGAACTGTCACCATCCACTCACCTATGGGGAGACCAGTAGGGCAAAGTGGTTGTAAAGTTGTTTTTTTTATTTAAAGAAAAAAATTAATTATGTTATACTTACTTGCTCTGTGCAACGATATTAAACAGAGCACCTCCTCTTGTTGGGTCCCCTGCTGGAGCTCTAAGAAACCTCATTTGTTCAGTGCACCTTCATTGAAAATCGCTTCCTATGGTGGCACACATGCAGCCTTGCTCCCAAGCCAGGCTGTGTGTGTCCATTGAGCTCCCTCACTGAATTTGACTGACAGGAGCCAATGGCTCCTGCTGCTCTTAGCCCAGCCTGTGAGAGAGCAGAGTAAAAACCTGCAGACAAGCACAGCACTGGACCAATAAAGAATTTGGGTAAGTATTTAGGGGGGAGGGGGAGAAACAGGTACTGAATGCATTAAGGTAAAAAACCTTATGTAGTGCTATACCTGAAGGAGGTGCTTGGTAATTTGGGTTCTCTGTTCTGTGCCTCCAAGAACAACTTCAGCCCCTCTGACGTAGTTTGCTGGGTGAAATTGCCTGCAAGGACTTATAGAAAAACATGTGTATATGCGTTTAACTTGGTTGTGAATTAGTACCAAGAAATAGACCCAAGACCATTCAGTGGTAAATTACATTAACTAGTGTATTGGTATGGGTTAGAATGTCTTGAGCATAAATTAACACACAGAAGGTAGGTTCAGATACAGTCCACTAGATAGTATAATCACTATGCCAGGGTAACTTAGAATAGAGTTTCATAGCATTAGACTGGGATTAACTCATAAATCAAAGTCAACAATAAACAGTGCATATAAGCATTAACTGCAATGTAGAAGAAAAAGAGTAGCGCTCAGAATCAAAAACAAGCTGCTGTACACTATACCCAGTTACCAGGCACATAAAACATATATAAACAAAGTTTGTGCAATTGCATAAAATAAAAGTGCAGAATTATATATAAAGTGCATACATCAATATAAATGTAATCAAAAATAATTAAATGTCCATAAAAAGAAAGTCCCAAGAATCTGCTGAGGATAAAGGATTCATGTGGTAAGTATGAAACAGAAGACTCACCAGCGTGTCACCTTCCACACCAAAACACTTGAAGACTTACCAGAGAGCCAGCGACCACCCTTTCCCAGGGGGTCATACAGCGCTCAATTGGATTTCAAATCCACTCAATAGGAGCCTGTATCCTGTATGTCATCTGGGATCTATTCTAACCTTCTACATAGCGGCTCTTTCACTACCCTCTACTATGTCACTGCCTAAAAACTCTTCAGTCAGCTAGCATTGGGGCCAAGTTGTTCCTTTGCTTCACATGTGAATAGTCCCAGTAGAGCTTGCAATATAGCAGCAATATGGCTACTAGATGGCTGTATGATCAGGTGCTAAAGGGCTCAGTCTCTCTAGCAGAAGATTGTGAATACCCACAGCAGCAGCTCACTAGTCCCAGTGATATTACTGATATTGGCACAAGAGGGGTTATGTCACTTATGAAATAGTAGGAAGGTGAGCAAATAACTTCAATCATTTGTCCACTCTGTTGAGGTGAGTAGGGTCATGGTGCAACAGCCTCCTCAACCATCTCTGAAGGATCAGGAGCAACATTTTCCAGATGGCCCTGTGCTGACCTGGAGCCCCATGATGGTCCTCTCTGCAGTAATATGGCCAGTATGAGTCCAAAAATCTAGGATGGGTATGAGTTTTGTTCCCAGAAATCAGAAAGTTTGGTTAGGTTGAATGTTGATTGCAGGAGGAGTTTTGGTACTTGATGAGAAGATGAAAAAAAGAACATCTGTAAAATCAGCTTTTTGCTTTGACCAGCTTTAAACTCCAGATAAAGAGGGTTTTGTGGGAGAGGCTCTTCGTGCAGCCTCAATTTAAAGAGTGCCCGGGGGTGTGGCCGACACGTGACTGGAATGGCTGCTTGAGAACAGAGCTCTTCCCATCCACGGCTAATTACAGCGACTTGCAGCACACCCCAGCCGCCAACAGACCCCTACCGATCAGCGCTAACACCCGTAACACCCGTAGCTTTGTAGAGTGTGTGATAGGATTTGATGAGGTGGATTCCTAAATAATTGAGACTAGGCACTAATCCAGGCAAAATTAAAATGCCCATTGAATACCAGTATTTACTGTGGAGGAGAACTGTCACCATCCACTCACCTATGGGGAGACCAGTAGGGCAAAGTGGTTGTAAAGTTGTTTTTTTTATTTAAAGAAAAAAATTAATTATGTTATACTTACTTGCTCTGTGCAACGATATTAAACAGAGCACCTCCTCTTGTTGGGTCCCCTGCTGGAGCTCTAAGAAACCTCATTTGTTCAGTGCACCTTCATTGAAAATCGCTTCCTATGGTGGCACACATGCAGCCTTGCTCCCAAGCCAGGCTGTGTGTGTCCATTGAGCTCCCTCACTGAATTTGACTGACAGGAGCCAATGGCTCCTGCTGCTCTTAGCCCAGCCTGTGAGAGAGCAGAGTAAAAACCTGCAGACAAGCACAGCACTGGACCAATAAAGAATTTGGGTAAGTATTTAGGGGGGAGGGGGAGAAACAGGTACTGAATGCATTAAGGTAAAAAACCTTATGTAGTGCTATACCTGAAGGAGGTGCTTGGTAATTTGGGTTCTCTGTTCTGTGCCTCCAAGAACAACTTCAGCCCCTCTGACGTAGTTTGCTGGGTGAAATTGCCTGCAAGGACTTATAGAAAAACATGTGTATATGCGTTTAACTTGGTTGTGAATTAGTACCAAGAAATAGACCCAAGACCATTCAGTGGTAAATTACATTAACTAGTGTATTGGTATGGGTTAGAATGTCTTGAGCATAAATTAACACACAGAAGGTAGGTTCAGATACAGTCCACTAGATAGTATAATCACTATGCCAGGGTAACTTAGAATAGAGTTTCATAGCATTAGACTGGGATTAACTCATAAATCAAAGTCAACAATAAACAGTGCATATAAGCATTAACTGCAATGTAGAAGAAAAAGAGTAGCGCTCAGAATCAAAAACAAGCTGCTGTACACTATACCCAGTTACCAGGCACATAAAACATATATAAACAAAGTTTGTGCAATTGCATAAAATAAAAGTGCAGAATTATATATAAAGTGCATACATCAATATAAATGTAATCAAAAATAATTAAATGTCCATAAAAAGAAAGTCCCAAGAATCTGCTGAGGATAAAGGATTCATGTGGTAAGTATGAAACAGAAGCCTCACCAGCGTGTCACCTTCCACACCAAAACACTTGAAGACTTACCAGAGAGCCAGCGACCACCCTTTCCCAGGGGGTCATACAGCGCTCAATTGGATTTCAAATCCACTCAATAGGAGCCTGTATCCTGTATGTCATCTGGGATCTATTCTAACCTTCTACATAGCGGCTCTTTCACTACCCTCTACTATGTCACTGCCTAAAAACTCTTCAGTCAGCTAGCATTGGGGCCAAGTTGTTCCTTTGCTTCACATGTGAATAGTCCCAGTAGAGCTTGCAATATAGCAGCAATATGGCTACTAGATGGCTGTATGATCAGGTGCTAAAGGGCTCAGTCTCTCTAGCAGAAGATTGTGAATACCCACAGCAGCAGCTCACTAGTCCCAGTGATATTACTGATATTGGCACAAGAGGGGTTATGTCACTTATGAAATAGTAGGAAGGTGAGCAAATAACTTCAATCATTTGTCCACTCTGTTGAGGTGAGTAGGGTCATGGTGCAACAGCCTCCTCAACCATCTCTGAAGGATCAGGAGCAACATTTTCCAGATGGCCCTGTGCTGACCTGGAGCCCCATGATGGTCCTCTCTGCAGTAATATGGCCAGTATGAGTCCAAAAATCTAGGATGGGTATGAGTTTTGTTCCCAGAAATCAGAAAGTTTGGTTAGGTTGAATGTTGATTGCAGGAGGAGTTTTGGTACTTGATGAGAAGATGAAAAAAAGAACATCTGTAAAATCAGCTTTTTGCTTTGACCAGCTTTAAACTCCAGATAAAGAGGGTTTTGTGGGAGAGGCTCTTCGTGCAGCCTCAATTTAAAGAGTGCCCGGGGGTGTGGCCGACACGTGACTGGAATGGCTGCTTGAGAACAGAGCTCTTCCCATCCACGGCTAATTACAGCGACTTGCAGCACACCCCAGCCGCCAACAGACCCCTACCGATCAGCGCTAACACCCGTAACATCCAGGGGTGATGTCTCTGAGGAGGAAGGAGACCAGACTGCCCCGAAACCTGACGGCTTTCATATATCAGCCGTCCACGTGGCACAGCCAAAATGGTGCCGCAACGAACGGGCAGAGCACACAGGCGGAGGCCGCAGCTCCTCCTCACAGGGAGGGAGACTCCAGCACACCGGATGCCACACTGGTAAGTGCATATTACAGAGGGGATCCTCTGCATTCTCCTCCCGGGACACCGACCACTCACAGTCCAGCGAAAAACAGAATGAGGCTAGATAACACAGGGACAGCCCAGGAAAGAGGCCAAGCGGGAGAGATGCCTTATGTCTTCCCTCAGCAGAGCCTACAACCAGATGCCATAGCCTCATTCCCCACAATAGGACAGGCTGTTATGGATACTACGCTTAAGGTAATGCTTATGTCGCTCAGGAGTTCCTTACAATCAGATATGCTTTCATTTATGCACGGTTTTGGCAACAGTATAGGGGTACTAGATGACAGGATCACTCACTTGGAAACGAATGTGGGAGATATGGCTAATACAATTAACGACATAATTGACACCCAGGAAGCACAGGCCCAGGAAACTAAATGGCTCACTGATAAATTGGCGAATTTAGAGGACAGAGCCAGATACAATAACTTTTAAATCCGAGGAGTACCTGAGACGGTACAAAACAATGAACTACCCTCATTCGCGAGGGGCCTATTCAAAGCAGTGCTATCTGAAGTGAAAAACATGGAATTAATCGTGGATCGCATACATATATTACCAAAGCCCATGTTTCTGCCGGACTCAGTACCCAGAGATGTTATTTTCAGAGTACACTTTTTCCACATCAAAGACCAGTTCATGCAGAAAGTGAGAGGTATGGCAACGCTACCTGACCCCTATAGCCACTTCCAAATTTTTGCTGACTTATCTCAGCACACACTGAGCAGACGTAGACAACTCAACAACATAACTAAAACCTTACGCAACAACTAAATTCAATACCAATGGATTGCACCCACCAAAATTTCCATCAGCCATGAAGGATCGAAACACATGGTTTCTTCCGTTCAGCAAGGATTGCGGCTACTGCCGAATTGGAATATTATTCCGACTGCCAATGACGTGACGCCTATGGACCAAAGCACCACGGGCAACATCTCGGCTCATCCCCTCCATCCACTGAGCCACAGAAGCACCCCTACTAATTGAGGGGCTGGGGTAGACACGTATTGCTTACCGTTTGGATGTGGCACCTGCTCACGAATGGTATTACAAGACTCTTTACCCCCGTCTAGTGTTTCTAGGCACTATTATGCCATGGACATACACTTCTATTTTGTTATTGTTTCTTACCTCCCAAGAAGCAATTTCTCTGTTGGAATATTGCCTACAACTTGGGAGTACTCCATTATTCCTCAGCTAACTATAGGCTCCTCCAAACCAGCATTTATCGAGATACTACCTAAGAGCTACAAACTATTTTTTCTAACCCCCCCCTTTTTTTGTCTCCCCCTTCCCCCTCTCTCTCCTCTCTCCTACAGGCAACCATTTTCTGCTGCTCACCTGTCAGTAAGTGACTGCTTCCACACCATCCACAGTGTCACTGAGCATAGAACAAAGGGTACCCTCCACCAAGAAGTAACAAAGAGCTAAGCGTTCATCAGGAAGCCACCGCCATCTGGTTAAACGACAAGAGCAAAGGTACAAAACTACACTCCTACTGTCACTCATATTTCCACTATGACAATCAAAATTGTTACAATCAACGCCAAGGGACTTAATCACCCGGAGAAAAGAGCCTCTCTCTGGGCTTTGGCCAAACACACTAAATGTGACATCATCTGCGCACAGGAAACACATTTCCTAGCTGGCAACCCACCCTCCTGTACTAATAAGAACTTTAGCACTGTTTACACAGCCAATGCAGCTCAGAAGAAGAAGAAAGTCCTAATCGCTCTTAAAAGCTCTTTGGCCTTCCAACTCTCTCAACAACACCCCTTATAGCATTATCAATGTATACGTACCAAACACTCACCAAGTCCGATTTCTTTGAAAGCTGCATAAAAAAGTTGAGGTGATACAACATGGTGTGGTTATTTGGTGTGGAGACTTCAACTGCACCCCTGATCCGGAATTGGACTCATCTTCCCACACCAAAAGAGGACGTCCAGTGTTAAACTCTCTCTTGCATGATTTAAGCCTGTATGATATCTGGAGATGCATCCACTCAGATGAAAAAGATTTGACGTTTTTTGCCCCGTGCCACAATTCATATTCACGCATTGACCTCTTTCTAACGGACCCCTGGACTTTGCAAAAGGTCTCCTCCTCCGCTATCCACCTAACTTCTTGGTCAGACCACTCCCCTGTGAGTATAATGATAGAGGACACTGCCAAAAGTACCCCTGCCTACCTTTGGAGGCTAAACACCAGGATACAGCAATCTGATTCATATGCCCAAATGCTACATGACATTCTAGTGTCATTCTTTGTGCAAAACAAGGACTCAGTTGAGGACCCGCATGTTTTATGGACCGCGCATAAGGCTTTTATGCGCGGACTCTTTATTCAACTGGGAGCTAGGGATAGGAGGCAGAGGAGGCAGCAAATGAACAAACTTCTTACAGACATTAAATCAATGGATTTACTTAATAAACAACATCCTATGCAATCACTTAAATCTCAATTAATTGCACTCAGACTAGACCTCAGAGCTCTGTTATTGGAAACCCACCACAAATTCCAGAAGCGGCTTAAAATGAGGTTCTATGCTGAGGGCAATAAGCCAGGTAAATTGCTCTCCCACCAAATCAAGGGCCATTTCGCCAAATCCCCCATTCCTTATGTTTACCATCCGAATACCAATTACAAATTAACCAACCCATAAGACATTGCCAATGCATTTAGTGCATACTACAGTAAACTTTATAATCTGAAAGACGAAACCAATCAGTCCCAACCCACACCCATGCAAATAAAGACCTTCTTAGATTCAGTCAGCCTACCTAGTATAACTCCACTTCAACTAGAATAGCTGAATGCGCCATTCACAGTAGAGGAAATAGCACATGCCATACAAACACTACCAAACAACAAAGCACCTGGGCCTGATGGTTTTGTGGGAGAGTACTATAAGCAATTTACCACATACTCACTGAATATATTACCCCTGTGTTCAAATCTGCTGCCTCCTCGGCCTCTTTCCCCCCAGGAAATGTTAAAGGCTTTAATTCTTACGATACCGAAGCCAGGGAAGGAGCCCAACTTAACACAAAATTTCCGTCCTATCTCACTGCTTAACCATGATAAAGCTATGGTAAAGCTATATGCAAAAGTACTAGCAAATAGAATGACCGACTTGTTGCCGACACTGGTACACCCTGACCAGTCAGGCTTCGTTAAGGGATGCCAAACATCTGATGCGACGCGAAGAATGATTAACATCATCCATCACGCAGTGACCCATCGAATGCCTTCTTTGCTTCTATCATCGGATGCGGAGAAGGCATTTGATAGGGTTCACTGGCGGTATTTAAAACTGACGTTAAAAAAATTTGGCTTCCAAGGTCACATCCTTTTAGCAATCTTAGCATGGATGAACAATAGAGTTGCGCTGAAGGGGAGGAGTAGAGAGCTATCTACTAATTTTAGCATAACCAACGGTACAAGACAGGGCTGCCCCCTTTCACCCTTAATCTTTATCCTGATTATTGAACCCCTTGCTGCTAAAGTCAGATCCCAAGTGAACGTTTCGGGTGTCAGTGTTGGCGATACAGAGCACAAAATCAGTCTCTTCGCTGATGATGTGATATTTTCACTAACCAACCCTTCATTCTCCCTGGCTTCAGTGAAAAAATTACTGGATGAATTTGGTTGTGTCTCATATTATAGAGTTAACATATCTAAGTCATACATACTACCTCTAGCAATGTCACAGCAACAACAACACTACTTGCAAAATCAATATCAATACGCATGATCCAAAGAGTCTCTCAATTATCTTGGCACTGCCCTCACAAACACCACCGCAGATCTGTATAAAACTAACTTCATTCCTTTCCTAAACACACTTGCTAAGGACTTAGAAAAAAATTCCAAGACTACGCTCTCCAGCTCCGGCAGACTTGCAGCATTCAAGATGCTTAACCACTTCAGCCCCGGACCAATAAATACCTTAAGGACCAGAGGTCTTTTTCCAATTTCACACTGCGCTGCTTTAACTGGTAATTGCGCGGTCATGCAATATTGCACCCAAACGAAATTTGCGTCCTTTTCTTCCCACAAATAGAGCTTTCTTTTGATGGTATTTGATTGCCTCTGCGATTTTTATTTTTTGCGATATAAATGGAAAAAGAGCGAAAATTTTGAAAAAAAATGATATTTTCTTCTTTTTGTTATAAGAAAAATCGAATAAACTAAATTTTAGTCATACATTGAGGGCAAAATTTATTCAGCCACATGTCTTTAGTAAAAAAAATGTCAATAAGCGTATATTTTTTGGTTTGCGCAAAAGTTATAGCGTCTACAAACTAGAGTACATTTTCTGGAATTTACACAGCTTTTAATTTATGACTGCCTATCTCATTTCTTGAGGAGCTAAAATGGCAGGGCAGTACAAACCCCCCCCAAATGACCCCATTTTGGAAAGTAGACACCCCAAGGAAACTGCTGATGGGTATGTTGAGCCCATTGAATATTTATTTTTTTTGTCCTAAGGGATTGAATAATGACAAAAAAAAAAAAAAGTACAAAAAGTTGTCACTAAATGATATATTGCTCACACATGCCATGGTTATATGTGGAATTGCACCCCAAAATATATTCCGCTACTTCTCCCGAGTACGGGGATACCACATGTGTGGGACTTTTTGGGAGTCTAGTTGCGCACGGCATCCCGAAAACCAATCACCACCTTCAGGATTTCTAAGGGTGCAAATTTTTGATTTCACCCCTCACTACCTATCACAGTTTCGAAGGCCATAAAAAGCCAAAATAGCACAAAACCCCCCAAAATGACCCCATTTTGGAAAGTAGACACCCCAAGCTATTTACTGAGAGGCATGTTGAGTCCATGGAATATTTTATATTTTGCCACAAGTTGCGGGAATATTACAAACTTTTTTTTTTTTGCACAAAGTTGTCACTAAATGATATATTGCTCACACATGCTATGGGCATATGTGAAATGACACCCCAAAATACATTCTGCTGCTTCTCCTGAGTACAGGGATACCACATGTGTGGGACTTTTTGGGAGCCTAGCCGCGTACGGGACCCCGAAATCCAAGCACCGCCTTCAGGATTTCTAAGGGCATAATTTTTTTATTTTACTCCTCACTACCTATCACTACCTATCACAGTTTTGACGGCCATAAAATGCCAAGATGGCACAAAACCCCCCCAAATGACCCCATTTTGGAAAGTAGACACCCCAAGGAAACTGCTGATGGGTATGTTGAGCCCATTGAATATTTTTTTTTTTTGTCCTAAGGGATTGAATAATGACTAAAAAAAAAAAAAAATGTACAAAAAGTTGTCACTAAATGATATATTGCTCACACATGCCATGGTTATATGTGGAATTGCACCCCAAAATATATTCCGCTACTTCTCCCGAGTACGGGGATACCACATGTGTGGGACTTTTTGGGAGTATAGTCGCGCACGGCATCCCGAAAACCAATCACCACCTTCAGGATTTCTAAGGGTGCAAATTTTTGATTTCACCCCTCACTACCTATCACAGTTTCGAAGGCCATAAAAAGCCAAAATAGCACAAAACCCCCCAAAATGACCCCATTTTGGAAAGTAGACACCCCAAGCTATTTACTGAGAGGCATGTTGAGTCCATGGAATATTTTATATTTTGCCACAAGTTGCGGGAATATTACAAACTTTTTTTTTTTTGCACAAAGTTGTCACTAAATGATATATTGCTCACACATGCTATGGGCATATGTGAAATGACACCCCAAAATACATTCTGCTGCTTCTCCTGAGTACAGGGATACCACATGTGTGGGACTTTTTGGGAGCCTAGCCGCGTACAGGACCCCGAAATCCAAGCACCGCCTTCAGGATTTCTAAGGGCATAATTTTTTTATTTTACTCCTCACTACCTATCACTACCTATCACAGTTTTGACGGCCATAAAATGCCAAGATGGCACAAAACCCCCCCCAAATGACCCCATTTTGGAAAGTAGACACCCCAAGGAAACTGCTGATGGGTATGTTGAGCCCATTGAATATTTATTTTTTTTGTCCTAAGGGATTGAATAATGACTAATAAAAAAAAAATGTACAAAAAGTTGTCACTAAATGATATATTGCTCACACATGCCATGGTTATATGTGGAATTGCACCCCAAAATATATTCCGCTACTTCTCCCGAGTACGGGGATACCACATGTGTGGGACTTTTTGGGAGTCTAGTCGCGCACGGCATCCCGAAAACCAATCACCACCTTCAGGATTTCTAAGGGTGCAAATTTTTGATTTCACCCCTCACTACCTATCACAGTTTCGAAGGCCATAAAAAGCCAAAATAGCACAAAACCCCCCAAAATGACCTCATTTTGGAAAGTAGACACCCCAAGCTATTTACTGAGAGGCATGTTGAGTCCATGGAATATTTTATATTTTGCCACAAGTTGCGGGAATATTACAAACTTTTTTTTTTTTGCACAAAGTTGTCACTAAATGATATATTGCTCACACATGCTATGGGCATATGTGAAATGACACCCCAAAATACATTCTGCTGCTTCTCCTGAGTACAGGGATACCACATGTGTGGGACTTTTTGGGAGCCTAGCCGCGTACGGGACCCCGAAATCCAAGCACCGCCTTCAGGATTTCTAAGGGCATAATTTTTTTATTTTACTCCTCACTACCTATCACTACCTATCACAGTTTTGACGGCCATAAAATGCCAAGATGGCACAAAACCCCCCCAAATGACCCCATTTTGGAAAGTAGACACCCCAAGGAAACTGCTGATGGGTATGTTGAGCCCATTGAATATTTATTTTTTTTGTCCTAAGGGATTGAATAATGACTAAAAAAAAAAAAAAAAATGTACAAAAAGTTGTCACTAAATGATATATTGCTCACACATGCCATGGTTATATGTGGAATTGCACCCCAAAATATATTCCGCTACTTCTCCCGAGTACGGAGATACCACATGTGTGGGACTTTTTGGGAGTATAGTCGCGCACGGCATCCCGAAAACCAATCACCACCTTCAGGATTTCTAAGGGTGCAAATTTTTGATTTCACCCCTCACTACCTATCACAGTTTCGAAGGCCATAAAAAGCCAAAATAGCACAAAACCCCCCAAAATGACCCCATTTTGGAAAGTAGACACCCCAAGCTATTTACTGAGAGGCATGTTGAGTCCATGGAATATTTTATATTTTGCCACAAGTTGCGGGAATATTACAAACTTTTTTTTTTTTGCACAAAGTTGTCACTAAATGATATATTGCTCACACATGCTATGGGCATAGGTGAAATGACACCCCAAAATACATTCTGCTGCTTCTCCTGAGTACAGGGATACCACATCTGTGGGACTTTTTGGGAGCCTAGCCGCGTACGGGACCCCGAAATCCAAGCACCGCCTTCAGGATTTCTAAGGGCATAATTTTTTTATTTTACTCCTCACTACCTATCACTACCTATCACAGTTTTGACGGCCATAAAATGCCAAGATGGCACAAAACCCCCCCAAATGACCCCATTTTGGAAAGTAGACACCCCAAGGAAACTGCTGATGGGTATGTTGAGCCCATTGAATATTTATTTTTTTTGTCCTAAGGGATTGAATAATGACAAAAAAAAAATAAAAAAAAAAATGTACAAAAAGTTGTCACTAAATGATATATTGCTCACACATGCCATGGTTATATGTGGAATTGCACCCCGAAATATATTCAGCTACTTCTCCCGAGTATGGGGATACCACATGTGTGGGACTTTTTGGGAGTCTAGTCGCGTACGGCACCCCGAAAACCAATCACCACCTTCAGGATTTCTAAGGGTGCAAAGGCCATAAAATGCCAAAATAGCACAAACCCCCCCCAAATTACCCCATTTTGGAAAGTAGACACCCCAAGCTATTTACTGAGAGTCATGTTGTCTGAACGAAAAAAAAGAGATTGATCGGTGGGCATGCCCACCATTAGATACCTCCCTTCATCCACCCACTGCTAATGATGGACATACATGCACCATTTATATATGCCGAAGCATGGGGGCATCCTCCCGCAAAAAAGTTATGCCGCGTACATACGTTCAAACTTTTCCATGGGCAAGCCCCCTGTCGGAATTTTGACCGTATGTACGCGGCATTAGGAGCAAAATCACTCCTCCACCCCTTATGCCCCCATGCTTCGGCATATATGCTCTTTTTTAACTGTGGTGGTGAAATCACCGCCTACAGCACTGGAGTCACGGCTTTATGTATCGTGGGAGCAAACGCTGTTGCTGTCAAGATAAATAAATCCGCGCTGCAGCTGAATGGCGTACCTGCTAAGCAAATTATGGTTAACGTTAAAACAAAGTAACATCCCAGTAAAACCTTACCATACCATACCTGCAAAGCAATTGCCAAAAAAAACTGTAAAAAATAAAACATTTTTTAACACAACCTGTGCCTAAAATATATATATGCCGAAGCATGGGGGCATCCTCCCGCAAAAAAGTTTTGCTGCGTACATACGTTCAAACTTTTCCACGGGCAAGCCCTCCGTCGGAATTTTGACCGTATGTACGCGGCATTAGGAGCAAAATCGCTCCTCCACCCCTTATGCCCCCATGCTTCGGCATATATGCTCTTTTTTAACTGTGGTGGTGAAATCACCTCCTACAGCACTGGAGTCGCGGCTTTATGTATCGTGGGAGCAAACGCTGTTGCTGTCAAGATAAATAAATCCACGCTGCAGCTGAATGGCGTACCTGAAAACATGAAAAATGGTTAACAATAACACAGTAAACAGTAAAGTATAAAAAATTTGAGAGAAGAGAGAGAGAGAGAGAGAGAGAGAGAGAGAGAGAACAATAAAACGACAACTATTTTTGGTTTTTATATTTTATATTTTTTTTGGTTTTTTAATTTTACTTTTTTTTTTTTCTTTTTTTTTTATACACTTTTTTTTGAACTGTAAACTGTAACTGTAACGGTTCGGGTCTCTCAAAATGCGATGGCATCTTGGGAGACCCTGTGTAAGTGTGCCTAGCCTGTGAAATGCTGTACCCTACGCTAATACTTCACTAGTGTGTGGTAGCGTTCAAAACACTCACCCTGACAAAGACCAGGATTGCCAGGACAGCGTGGACAATAAGAACGGGTGTCACGCCTATATCCGCGCTTGCTACAGACACGACATCTTTTTTGGGGGGCTCGTTGGGTAGGGGTACTCGGGAGGACATAAGAATAATGCCTCTCATGCAGCCGGCTTACTGCATTTGGTTGGGAATGGTGAGGTACAGAACCGTCTGGAAACAGAAGCTCTGTGACAACCTCTCTTTGGAAGAAAAGAAAGGTTAATGTTCCGCCTGAAGTTTTGTATAGCACAAAAGCATTCAGCAAAGCCAATTGAAATAAGTAAGCAGACACTTTTTTGTACCAGCGTCTGGTCTTACGGGAAGTTAGATACGGCGCCAACATCTGGTCATTGAGGTCCACCCCTCCCATATTTTTGTTATATTCGTGGACACAGAGGGGTTTCTCCACAATACCAGTCGCCGTAGAAATTTGGACCGTCGTGTCTGCATGAAGGGAGGTAAGAACGAAAACATTCTTATTATCCCTCCACTTCATAGCGAGCAAATTATTACACCGATAGCAGGCTCTCTCCCCCAGCCTAAGACGGGAATCTACAAGCCGATGGGGAAAGCCCCGGCGATTAGGTCGCACGGTGCCACATGCTCCAATCTGATTATCAAATAAATGACTAAACAGTGGCACGCTGGTGTAATAGTTGTCCACGTACAAGTGGTACCCCTTTCCGAATAAGGGTGACACCAATTTCCACACTATCTTGCCAGCGCTTCCTATGTAATCAGGGCAGTTCTCCGGCTCTACGTAACTATCTTTACCCTCATAAACCATAAAGCTCCATGCATAGCCTGTGGCCCTGTCACAGCACTTATAGAGCTTGACCCCGTATCTGGTACGCTTGTTGGGAATGTACTGTTTGAATGACAAGAGACCAGTAAACTTAACCAGGGACTCATCAACGCAGACAACTTTTTGGGGAGTAAACAAGTCTGCAAAACGTTGGTTGAAGTGGTTTATGAGGGGCCGAATTTTGTAGAGCCGATCGTATTCAGGGTCTCCACGTGGACGACAAAGTTCATTGTCACTGAAGTGCAAGAACCGCAAGATCTGCTCGTATCGTTTCCTGGACATGGAGTTAGAGAACACGGGCATGTGGTCAGCCGGATGCGTGGACCAATAAGCCCGCATCCGCATAGATTTATGTGTGCCCATGTTGAGGGAAAGGCCCAAAAACGTCTTAAATTCGGAAACCGTAACTGGTTTCCAATCTCTGGCAAGAGACGGCAACTGGGGATTAGCGGCGATGCGTTGACCAGCATATAAATTGGTTTGGTCCACAATAGATCTATAGAGATCTTCCGTGAGATACAGAGAATAAAAATCGAGTGGCGTAAAATCATCTGTATCCACCTGAATACCGGGTTGGGCAGTGAATGGGGGAAGTACGGGTTCTGCAGAAGTGGTGGGCACCCAATTGGGATAGGCGAATTCTGCAGGAAGGGCACTATGGGTACGATGGGCCTGTCTTTGTCTTCTTCTTGGTGGCAGCGGGACACTACTTGTGCTTGCCACCTCGCCAGCTTGAACTGCACTTATGGGACTCGCCACGTCACCACGTGATACTGCAGTGCTGGATGTACGTCCAGGGTGTACTAGGCCGCTGGTGCTTGCCAGTTCACCAAAAGGATGAGCGGCGCTAGTACTGGCTCTATACTCCATACGAGGGACTTGCGGTTCCTGCACCTCAACAACATCAGAAAATCGGGGTCGGGTACGCCTGACAATAGCAGGGACCTCTTCTTCGTCGTCAGAGCTATCTGACATGGAGGCGCTGTCCTCTACAGGTTCGTATTCTGAGCCTGAATCTGACAGATCAGTGTCTTCCTCTTCACTATCTGTCATGCTCAGAAACGTGTAGGCCTCTTCACTAGTGTACCTTCGCTTTGCCATTTTGGGCTCTAAATTTAGGGGTACAGTAGTGAGACTCACAGGTAAAAAAGCACCTAGCCTGTCAGCGACTGTATAAAACGCTACCAAAAAAAACTGTTAGCGATCGCAGGGATCAGGCCTGACTCTGCGAACGCTGCAGTTATGTGTGTTGTGTTTTGTAAGTGACAGTGATCGATCGATACTGCACTTGGGTGGGCTGGGCTGGGCTGGGCAGAGGGGCAAAACGCAGGTGCTAGCAGGTATCTGGGCTGATCCCACTAACAATGCGTTTTTTTAGAACCCTAAATTGCTGGGCACGCTAGTATAGATCTGATCAGATCAGATATTGATCTGTTCGGATACTATACCACTAAGGGAGGTGTATGCTTTGCGCGTGTGTGTTAGCGGTGCTGGCACTAACCTAGCACTGCCTGGGGCGACGCAGACCCTTTCTGACCCTAAAACCAAATTTATATCACCTGCCGGGTGATCAGGGGGTTAAACCTTTATTAGGTAATAAATGGCGGGTGCCCTGATGCTATAAAAAGCGAACTACCTAACCAGCGTCACCCGTAACACTTATACGGTGATCACTGGTGAAAGGGTTAACTAAGGGCAATCAGGGGTTAAAACCTTTATTGGGTATTTATATGGGGGTACCTGAAGCTTTATAAAAAGCTGACGGGGAACCTAAATAACTAAATAACTAACTGGCTAACCAGCGTCACCAGTGACACTTATGCAGCGATCGCTGGTGAAAGGGTTAACTCTAGGGGCAATCAAAGGGTTAAAACCTTTATTAGGTTATATATCGGGGTACCTAACGGTATAAAAACCTGGCGTTGAACCTAAAAAAAAAACTAGCTTCCTAGCGGGACCAGTGACACTATTGCAGCGATCAGAAAAACGATCGCTTAGTGACACTGGTAAAAGAGGGTGAAAGGGTTAACTGGGAGGGCAATCAAGGGGTTAAACCTTTATTAGGGGGGGGGAGGGGGCTACCCTGGACCTAAAGGGGCCTAACACTAGCTGCCCTGACACTTTTTACAGTCACAACTGACACTAAATGTAGTGATCAATAAATAAATGAACACTGCATTAGTGACACTGTGACTGGGGGGGGGGCGGGGGGCCGATCGGGGGGGTGATCGGGGGGTGACTGGGGTGAAATGTGTGCCTGTGTGTACCTATGTGTCAGTGGACTGTTGGTGCACTTACTTGAATGTCTTCACTCCTCGCTGTCCGGTTCAAAAAGACCGCCACGAGGAGTGTGACATCACTTCCTCCTCCTGTGTTTACATTTTCACAGGGGAGGAAGTTCGTCACTGGCCAGGAGCGATCGAGAGGGGATGGGCGGAAACCAACGGCCATCCCCTCATCGCCGATCGCTCCGGCACCGAAAGGGACCGCCGTATCTAGCGGGAGGGGGTCCGATCGGACCCCCCACCCGCTAGAAGGCATTCACGTACATTTACGTGATTGTGCCTGCCTGTGCCATTGTGTTGACGTACATTGGCAATACGGCGGTCCTGAAGTGGTTAAAGTTCCCCAACTGCTTTACCTATTCAGGGCACTACCCATCCCTATACCAACTTCCTTCTTTACGCAGGTTCAATCCATGCTTAGAAAATTAATCTGGCAGGGTAAAAAAGCTAGAATAGCACAACATATTCTAACAAAACACAGAAGAGTAGGTGGAATAGGTTATAGTTATATTAGAGACTACTATATTGCGGCAATTCTGGCACAACTTAGAGCTTGGTTTACGCCTGACCCTAATAACCACTGGAGCTCTATGGAAGCTTCCCAGGTACTGGGCAAGAACCTAAAGATCTGGCTACTAACCACACCCAAAACTAGGAAAATTGATAAACAAATATCTCCATAAAAACAACCATAAAAGCAGCGATGACGGCTTTCGCTCACTTGCTCTCATACTCGCATGCCACAGCTAAAACCTGCAAAATCCCTCTCCCCATAGAAACGCTTAACTTACTGATACGGGACATGCAGATATCTTCCTGGAAAGAAAAAGGCTTAACTCACATCGCAGACATGTATACTAATGAGTATATACAACCTTTCACCTCATTACAGAGGGACTTTTCACTCCCTGCAACGGATTACTTTAAGTATGTCTAAATATCTCACTGCTTAATACGAACTCCCTATCTCCGTCGCAGCATCCCAATAGAAGTATGGACACACTTGTCAGGCAGCAAACCGTCAGCCAAATGTATTACACTCACACAGCAACAAAATCGACTAATCTCTGGGAACTTACGTATAAGATGAACCTTAGGTGGTACATCACCCCAACACAGATGCACACGTACAACCCCACTACAGAGCCCACCTGCTGGAGACATTGTGGCCTATCAGGAACCTTATATCACATTCTGTGGGCCTGCCCTAAACTAGCTCCATTCTGGAAATATACATTTCATCTCATAACAGAGGTCAGACACGTTCCCTCTCCACCAACTTCAGAACTGGCACTCCTCAACATTTGAATTGAGAATTACCCACATAACGTCTGATGCATAGTCACACATATATGCCTAGCGGCAAGACTTACCGTAGCTCATAACTGGAAATCCCCAGATCAGCTATCACACACTGAAGTCATACGAGTGACACACTTACACGGAATGTATAAACACATGTACGCCTCGGCAGAAGGCTCTCAGTCCAAAATAGCACACCATTGGGAAGCATGGTTAGAATGGTTCAATGAAACCAAACCCATATTTCTCTGAACATTCACACCAAACCAGGAGAGACACATATAACCCCAGTCTGCATCTACATTCCCCCCTTTTTTTTCTTTTTTCCCCTTCCTCTCTTCCTCTTTTCTTCTTGTCTCTATCGGTATGCTTTCATCATAGTACCAATGTGCTCCATGTATAGTTATTTTTTGTTTTACCTAGTTATGGTACCTGCAGTTTAGCAGAGTGTTAGTTTTCTGTTACCGGTTAACCGGTTTTACAATGTCACACTAGTTCTGAGCTTTGTATTTCATTTATTGTACTATACATCGGACCATCTCCCAAAGTGGATGATGTCCACATCAGAGGTTTTATTAAGATTGCAGACACTCAGGTCAGGGGGGGGGGGGGTGAGTTCCCGGCTGGGGTGCCTGGTGCGAGGGAAAGTCCCCTTGACATTTGGTTCTTCCGGACTGTAACATCACAGTCGCAAATGTCAGACCGATGTTCTTTTATAGCATACTTTACTGTCACAGATGTTTTTCTTTTGCATTAGACTACATGTATTTTGAGTTTGTAAAAACTTAACCACTTCCCGACCAGCGCACGACGATGTACGTCGACAGCATGGCACGGGCAGGCATATTGGCGTACATGTACGTCCAATATTCGTTGCCGCCGTGCCATCGGGAGCGCGCCGCCGGCGGCGCGCTCCCGCGCTGGTCGGGACCTCCGTGAGTCCGGTCGCGGGACCCGCGGACTCGATCGCCGCGGGCATCCCCGCGATCGTCTCACGGAGCGGCGGAATGGAGGAAATGCTGTATAAACAACATTTTCTCATTCTGCCTAGCAACTAGTGACGCTGATCTCTGCTCCATGTGATTGGAGCAGAGATCAGTGTACACTAAATGAAAGCCCAACCCCCCCACAGTTAGTAACACACCCCTAGGAACACTTAACCCCTACACTGCCACCCACAGGTTAACCCTTTCACTGCCAGTGTCATTTACACAGGAATCACTGCATTTATATAGCAGTGATTACTGTATAAATGACAATGGTCCCAAAAATGTGTCAAAAATGTCCGATGGGTCCCCGACAATGTCGCAGTCACAATAAAAATCGCAGATCGCCGCCATTACTAGTAAAAAAAAAAATTATAAAAAATTATTAATAAAAATGCTATAAAACTATCCCTATTTTGTAAACGCTATAACTTTTGCGCAAACCAATCAATAATCGCTTATTGCGATTTTTTTTACCAAAAATATGTAGAAGAATACGTATCGGCCTAAATTGAGGGAAAAAAATGTTTTTTTATATATTTTTGGGGGATATTTATTATAACAAAAAGTAAAAAATAATGCGTTTTTTTCAAAATTGTCGCTCTATTTTTGTTTATAGCGCAAAAAATAAAAACCGCAGGGGTGATCAAATACCACCAAAAGAAAGCTCTATTTGTGGGAAAAAAAGGACGTCAATTTTGTTTGGGAGCCACGTCGCACGACCGCGCAATTGTCAGTTAAAGCGACGCAGTGCCGAATCGCAAAAAGTGGTCTGGTCTTTGACCAGCAAATTGGTCCGGTCTGAAAGTGGTTAATAAAAATATTGAAACACAATTTAAAGAGTGCCCTATTCCCACACCCGTTGATTGAGTTGTTCCTTCTCTGAATAGAAGTGAGTGTGGCAAAACATAAACCTAATTTTTTTTTCTGGGGGGGTCAGCTCTCTGAAAGCTAAGGGTCTTGTGCACCCTGACCGATTCTATCTCTGTGGTGACTGGCTTCCCAAGATATGTATTAATGATGGCAGTCACCTTACCTTTCTGGGTCTGTTCATTGACCGACTCTGGAATGCCTCTGGTTTTATTTTTTTTCATCTAATATGATTTTCCATATCATCCAGGAATAATTGTGGCTGGTTAAACTGTCATTAAAATTAGGTCTAGACTTCAGCAAGGACATCCAGATATTTTTGCATTGTAGAGTTTGCATGTTCCAAGTCTTCTACCTGAACCACACTGGATCCTGGTGCAGAGTGTAGGTCCTCTAACTCACTCAGAATATGGATTTGAGCATCTGTGTTTGCTGATCCAGGTTCATTTTAGTGGAGAAAGTGCTCAATATGGCTCTCAGTTCCTTGCTTCCCAGATCCCCCAAGCTTTACACAATGTCAAGCAGTGGGATAAGGGTCGTCAGATTGGGAGGAGGTACAGTGAAGTCACCAGAGACATGTGTGGCTGATGCTGGTGAGTACATGTGTGTTTTTGGCACTAGAGAAAGTACCTCTGGTAAGCTGGGTTGGGCCTGCCCCAGGAAAGTTTCAGTGGAACAGCTGGCAAAATGTTCATAGAAGGCCATCTTGTTTTGGAGTTTTGGTGCAGGAGGATCTGCTTCCCAGTCATGGGCAGTCGTCACATACAGTATTATAGGGAGTATTATAGGGAGTACTTTTTGGGCTAGGAGCAGTGTAGGGGGTATGTAGCTGGGGTTCTTCTCAGAGGACATGCCTTTGGGTAGGCTGCGCGATCAATGTGCAATGTGGAATGGCTGCCGTGACAAAAGCCAGTAATTGAGTTTAGGTTCCCTTGGTCCTGTTCCCACTAATGGTTGTAATGGAGTAAAGAAAAGCTCACCAAACATGTGGTCTCACTCCACCACTGCCAAAACATACCCCCTACAGAACTTTTTTTCATCAAATATATTTTATTTACATATTATTATTATTATTATTTAAACATAACACTTATTATTTTTAAATATTTTTATTCATGGGAAACGTGCTGTTTTGCATGGCTTTCAGCTTCTTTTTTTTTTGGGGGGGGGGGGGGTGTATTTGCTTTGCCTTTACGACGTTCACTTTAATATTTTTTATTTAATCGTCCAAGTTGCAGTACATGAATTTCAAAATAAATAAATGACAAAATTAGTCAATAAAGCAAAATGGCTATAATTTTGCCATTAACACGTTTAAGGACAACTTCATAACACCAAATTAAACTATAAATATGTAACATGAATACATATTTTGGAATTTGGCATTCACTTTTTTGAAATAAAAATAAAATAAATTTCTATTAAGCATTTGGCTGTAACAGAAAATAAAACCAAATTTATTTTTTTATTATTTTTCACACAAATAGAGCTTTCTTTTGGTGGTATTTAATCACCACTGGGGTTTTTATTTTTTGCTAAACAAGCAAAAAAAGACCAAAAGTTTAGAGAAAAAACAAATGTTTTTCATATTTTGTTATAATATTTTGCAAAGAGGTAATTTCTCTCCTCCACTGATGGGTACTGATGAGGTGTCACTGATGGGCACTGATTGGCACTGATGACTGCACTGGTGGGCACTGATCAGGGGGCACTGATGATGAGGCACTAGTTGGCTGCACTGATAGGTGGCACTGGTAGGTGGCACTGATTAGCAGCACTGTAGGGCACTGATTGGCAGCACTGGTGATCACTAAGGGGATCAATGTCCCTCTAAGACCTTGTACACATGGTCGGACATTCCGACAATAAATTCCGACGGATTTAGTCCGGAAGTGGTCTGGAAGTGGTGTTGCATACACACAGTCAGATCAAGTTGTCGAAATTTCCAGTTGCCAAGAACGCGGTGACGTAAGCCGCGTACGACGGGACTAGAAAAGGGAAGTTCAGCACCACATCCGGCACCCTTTGGGCTCCTTCTGCTGTTCTCGTGTTTATCGCTTGTTAGTAGAAGTTTGGTTAGAGACGATTTGCACTTTTCAGATTTGTGCTTCAGATCGTTTCTGCTTATCAGTGCATGTAGTCAGTTAGCATTTGTTGGTCATTGTGGACTATATCTTGGTATATAGTACACCTTGATTTTCAGTACTTATTGTCCGCTCATTTCTGGTTTTCAATTCGTTCTTTCAGGCCTTGCTGTTTATCAGTGCCTTCTGTTGTCCGTTCTGACCAGCCGACCCTTTTAAGCCATGCTTCATGTACGTACTCGTCTTAGAGTTCATGCTGTGCAGGGGCTTGGTGTTGGGCTTTTAGTTTTGACAGAAGCCCTGTCCATGAACAGGGCGAGGAGGAGTTTGTGGACCAAGAATTGGTTGCTCCAGCGTGACCAGTTCTCGCACATGCCTTTGCTTCTTGAGATCCGGGAGAATAATCCTGATGATTTCAGGAATTATCTCCGGATAACGGACCCCGTTTTTCACTGTCTGCTGGCTTTGCTGTCCCCTTATATCAGCAGGCAGGATACCTGCATGCGGCAAGCCATCACTCCGGAGCAGAGGCTCATCACCACGTTGCGGTACTTGGCGACAGGGAGAAGTCTTCAGGACCTCAAGTTCTCGACAGGCATCTCCCCCCAGGCTCTGGGAATCATTATTCCAGAGACCTGTTCAGCCATAATTCAGGTCCTACAGAAGGACTATATTAAGGTAAGTTTTCTCCTTTAACATCACATTCTATGTATTTAATGTTGCTAATGTATTGGATTTCTTTCCTCATTCCCTAATTACCATGATTGCAATATGCTGTAATTTATATGCTGTGCCCCTTTGTCCTCATGCATGCTGGAAGCTTTTCTATTTCCTTTTTTGTCCTTCATGCATATTTGCCTTCACTAACTTCTCCAGCATGCTCTTCTGGGGCCATAAACCTATAGCCTAGTCATTTATCAATGTATTTCGTCAGCTCCATAGTATTGCTTTCCCTAAACACCCCCTAAAATGAGTACAAATGTTATGTGTGTGCTTAAATTCATGCAGAGTGGCAGATAGTTTTTTTTGGTGGGCCAAACTCATTAAAAAAAAACTCCCCCCCAACTGCTAGGTCAGCTAATAGCAATCCTCTATCTGCCGAGACTTTGCCAAACCCAATACACACTATACCTACATTTTTTCTGGTCAGATTTATGGATGAATTCACCAAAGCATGTAGTGCAAGGGCCTGCCTCAATACTTTCAAATGCTACCGTTTAAAGGTTTTTTTTTCTCCTATTATTAACTTGATAGGTAATAGCAGAATGTCAAAATGTGCTTCCATTTTTTCCTTTTTTTTGTATTATGACACTTCTTACCTGTCCGGTGGGCTGCCAATAGTGTAAGTAAGGAGAGGCTGGCCAAATTATCGCACATTATTTCTGCGTTCAGCTCTCAATGAAGTGGAGAGGGTTACCTTTCTAAAACATCCCCCCCTAATTCTTTGCAATGGGCCATGAGATGGTGGAGGGGGGGGGGAGGAATCTTTTTTTCTTGTTTGACTCCACAGTTTCCTTCAACGCCACAGGAATGGCAGACTGTGGCCTCCCACTTTGCCAGTCATTGGGACTTTCCCAATTGTGGAGGTGCAAATGATGGGAAACACATCCGCATCGTCCCACCCCCCCAACTTGGAGTCCTACTATTATAATTACAAGGGGTTTAATAGTATCATGATGTTGGCGGTGGTGTCAGCGACGTATGACTTCCTGTATGTGGACGTGGGGAAAAATGGCCATATGTCAGATGGTGGAGTGTTCGCGCGGACGGAGTTCTACTGGCGTCCCCAGAGAGGCAGTCTGGGCTTGCCACCTCCACAGGAGAATGTGGAAGGACTCCCCTTTGTTTTTGTCGTGGATGAGGTGTTTGCTCTGGCAAACCATCTGATACAGCCTTTCCCAATGAGGACCCTCACCCCGGATCAGAGGATCTTTAATGTGCGGTTGGCCAGAGCCAGAAGAGTAGTGGAGAACACTTTCAGGATAATCCACATGCTGCACATAGAGGACTGCTTCGCCGTTTGTAATTTGTGGTTGGACTACAGCTTCCAGCTTTCCTTTTAGGCTTATTTCCTGGGAATGGGACAAGGCAACCCTGGGTGCAAGTCATATACATGCTAATTCAGCTTGACACACACAAAGGTGGACTTGAAACATCCAGATAGCCATTGTTTGTTCCAATTAATGTCCCACATAGGAAAAAAACCCCCTTGCCATAGAATCCGTCTAACTTACCTGGAAGTAATTTGCAGGATATCCTGTACTTGGTTGACATCTCGATAGTATTTGAAGCATTCTTCAGACACACTCATACTTTCTAAATGGCAGGCATTTTGATCCTTGAACATTCACCTCACTAGATTGTTATATCATCAAGTTTGTTCACCCCTGATGAAGGTTCTGAATTATCAGCAACTGGAAACGCGTCGGGTGTGGGTGATATAGGACAAGCATCGTTTTAATCAGATTTTGTTCTGTATACGTGTTTGCTTATTTATTAATACACCAGGAGGACATTGCTTAGCCCACTTGCCCTTCCTGGCGATGTTATGTACATTGTGTAATTTATAAATAAAATTGTATATTACTGTGTCTATTTGTGTCCGGAGTTGATGGTCATTTAAAATCCCACCCACTCAGGGGGAAGCTCTCTTTTTTGATAAGTATATTGGGATTGGACCACTTCACCGTCATTTGACCGATTTTCAGTTCTTTTCTCGTTTACTTTCGAGATAATGGCCAGCCGGTTCCGCCTATTTTTGACTCCAATACACATGGCGGAATATAAACTAAATCATATTGTGCTTGCCTGCTGCGTTCTGCACAATTTTTTGAAAAAAACATTCAGCAAACTATGTGGCCTCAGTTGGCCCTTATGCAGACTTGATGGAAAATGTGAACCTCACAGCCCTTGAAGTTGCTCGTCCTGGCTTGCCCCCCCAAATCGCCCGCAAAGGTCAAGTCCAGATATGTGGAGTACTTTGTGGGTAGGGGGGCCATTGATATGCCAGACAATGTCTGAGAGGCATTTTTTTTAACCTCTTCCCGCCCGCACTATAGCCGAATGATGGCTTTAGAGCGGGCGCTTTCGTCCGGGAGGCCGTCCCTGGACGTCCTTGTGTTTACTTCCGCAATGCGCGCCACCGCGGGTGTGCATCGGGGAAGTTTTGTGTTTGCCGTGTCCACCGGAGACAGGCAAACACAGATCGCTGTAAACGGCCAATCACAGCGGCGGTTTAAAGTGCGATCAGCGTATCCAATGTGAGATGATCTCATATGTAAACATATGAGATCATCTCTCAGCCCCGCTCTCCCTCCTCACACAGACAGCGTGTGAGAGGGGAGAGATGAATGGCTGCATCGGCCGTAAGTGGGAAAAAATAAAAAAAATTTAAAAGTGCCATCCGCCCCAGTGCCATGCTCCCCCAGTGCCATCCGCCCCAGTGCCATCCACCCCAGTGCTACCTGCCCCCAGTGCCACCTGTTAGTGCTATCTGTCCCCAGTGCCACCTGTTGTCAGTGCCATTTTCCCCCAGTGCCATCTGTCATCAGTGCCACGTATAAGTGCCATCTGTCATCAGTGCCACATAGTGCCATCTGTCATCAGCGCCACATATTAGTGCCATCTGTCATCAGTGCCACGTATCAGTGCCATTTGTCATCAGTGCCACCTGTCAGTGTCACGTGCCATCTGTTGTCAGTGTCACGTGTCATCAATGCCACTTATCAGTGCCATCTGTCATCAGTGTCACGCGTCATTAGTGCCACGTATTAGTGCCATCTGTCATCAGTGCCACGTATTAGTGCCATCTGTCATCAGTGCCATGTATTAGTGCCATCTGTCATCAGTGCCACGTATTAGTGCCACGTGTCATCAGTGCCACGTATAAGTGTCATCTGTCATCAGTGCCACGTATAAGTGCCATCTGTCATCAGTGCTAAATATTAGTGCCATCTGTCATCAGTGCCACGTATTAGTGCCACGTGTCATCAGTGCCACGTATAAGTGTCATCTGTCATCAGTGCCACGTATAAGTGCCATCTGTCATCAGTGCTAAATATTAGTGCCATCTGTCATCAGTGCCACGTGTCATCAGTGCCACGTATAAGTGTCATCATTGCCACGTATCAGTGCCATCTGTCATCAGTGTCACGTGTCATTGTCCTGGTGCTCCAGGGCCTTCAAAAGTGTAATAGGTAGTCAACAAGTTAGATGTGTAATTTATGCTCCTAGAACACCTGATGGCGCTCCCTGCATGTTGGGCCTCTCTATGTGGCCAGGCTATGAAAAAGTCCCACACATGTGGTATTGTAATATTTGTGGTATACACATGCCATGTGAGAGAAATAACCTATTACAATGACAATTTTGTGGAAAAATTTTTAAAAAATGAAAAATCGTAATTTTGCAAAGAATTGTGGGAAAAAAATGACAACATCAAAAAGCTCACCATGCCTCTTACTAAATACCTTTGAATGTCTTCTTTCCAAAAAGGGGTCATTTGGGGGGTAGTTGTACTTTCCTGACTTGTTCGGGTCACAAGAAGTGAGATAGGCCACCAGTACATCAGATGTGATCAATTTTGTATGATTCGCACCACAGCTTGTAGACTGTCTAACTTTCACAAAGACCAAATAATATCCACTAATTTGGGTTATTTTTTACCAAAGATATGTAGTAGTATAAATTGTGGCCAAAATGTATGAAGAAAAATTAATAATTTGTATAATTTTGTCACAGAAACAAAGAAATATGCGTTTTTTTTTTCAACATTTTCGGTCTTTTTTCATTTATAGCGCAAAAAATAAGAACCCCAGAGGTGATCAAATACCACCAAAAGAAAGCTCTATTTGTGGGAAAAAAAGGACAAAAAATTCATTTGGATACAGTGTTGCATGACTGAGTAATTGTCATTCAAAGTGTGAGAGCACCGAAAGCTGAAAATTGGTCTGGGCAGGAAGGGTGTTTAAGTGCCCAGTAAGAAAGTGGTTAATACATTTTTCTTTGAAACTCCAATAATCTTTGTTTTCATTTACTGCTTGGCTTTGTTTTAGGTGCCTCCTAGGTTTGATTTGTGTTTTTTGGGCCTTTTTCTACAGCAGTGCAAACCCAATTTCTGAGCAAGATGAAGTGGCAGACTCTTCTTCAGATAATCTTATTATGTTGTGGATCTATTACACACACTCCTTGTTTTTGTTGATAATGTATGCAGTGCATTACTGACAAAAATATTGATCATTTTCAGCACCGTGGCAGAAATATGTGGAGTCATGAAAATGGCGTGATTGGGGAAATTTAAACATCACTGTGGGTGTTATTTACTAAAGGCAAATCCACTATGCACTACAAGTGCACTGCAAAAGTGTACCTAAGGCCGCGTACACACGGGCGGACTGTTCGCCCAACTTTGTCCGCTGAACAGTGTTTGGGCGGACAGTCCGCTCGTGTGTGGGCTTTCAGCGGACAGTTTCAGCGGACAGTTTGACGGACAAGGTTTTTCGGAAATTCCGTAAAACTGTCCGCTGAAACCTTGTTTCAGCGAACAGTCCGCTCGTGTGTAGGCTTGTTCGTCAAACAAAGTTGCGCGCATGCTCAGAAAGGATTTTCACGCCGAAAGTTATAATGCAGTGTATAGGACGTCGTATTTTTCGTCCCGTCGTACGTGCCGTTCACGTCATCGCGCACGGTTTCAGAAAACTGTTCGTTCGTCGTGTGTGGCCATGTCCGTCCATGCTAATTTTGAGCGGACTGTTTGCCGAAACTGTTTGACGGACAAAGTTGGGCGAACAGTCCGCCCGTGTGTACGCGGCCTAAAACTGCACTTGGAGTGCAAAGTGGATTTTCTTTAGTAAATACCACCCATTGCCAAAGAAAATAACAACTTTACTACAAATACTGCTTTTGCACATTGAAAAAGGAAGCCACACATTGTTGATAATTTAACTTTTTATTTAAAGCACATTCAGATGTGAGTTTCGAAAAGGGTTTTACAACAAACCAACATGTTTGGTGTATATAAAACATTATTTTGGGTAACATTTTTATAACTTGGCATTTTTGTGTAAACAGGCATGTATCAAAGCATAACATACAGAACACAGGAACGTACAAAGTTCAACTTTGAAGACAATATCAGACATGAGTATGTACACCCCTGGAAAAGCCAAATTTGGAAGATGCACACAAATTAAGAATCATAAAGTTTCCTCCTGTTCCCATGCCTAATGTCAACATGTGCTAGCTCCCATCAAGGGTTATCAATGTACGTGTTTTGGGGGTGCAACCCCTTCATCTCAGCTACTTTAGTATCAAGGAAGGGGTTTCACCCACAAAATGCGTACATTAATCCCCCATGATGGGAGATAGCACATGTTGACACACTGTGTGCATCTTCCAAATTTGGCTTTTCTATAAATATAAAAGTTTTTTTTAAAATTTAAAATGGATGCTAGCTAGTTTGGGGTGTTTCAGACTCTCCCTAAAACATCAATGATGTTCTTCATTTTTGAGCAGAACATCATTGATGTTTTCTATATATTCTCTAAATCGTGATTGCACCCCATTATCTCCCCAAAGAGGATCTGGGCACTTTCACTGGTAAAATGTGATTCTTCTTCCACAACAACCACATCACCTAAAAATAAACCAAAAAAAACACACCATGTATTATAAATATGCAGGCATGCATTGATTAGCTTACCTGAAGCTGTGGTCTCCGACACTCACCTGTTGTGGTGGCAATTTCGCCAATCTCTCCTTCCTCCTCCTCCTCTGCTTGTGCTTTTGGTATTTCCCCTTCTTTGGAAGGTGTGGGGTCTCTGGTGTCCTCAGACGTCCAGAGTCTTCTCTCCCCTATGAGAATGTAAAAAAGGAATACTTAGCACACTGATATTTGAGGGCAGAAATAGGAATATGAAACATTGCTTGGAATTGTCTTACAATTGTGTTTTTTGGCAGAGTTCAAAGCTGAAAACATTATTTTTTACACTTTCTAAAGCTGGAATACTTACCTATTGTGTGAACAAATGTAGTCTAGTGCAAGTTGGCAAAACATTGTTTTTGGAGTGGGCTAACGAACAATGTTTATTACGAATGATTGAACCCATGAACATGAAAGTGGCCATTTTAAACTGTACTACATTAAATCAAAGCACATGGAGCAGTATGCAAGCAATAATAATAATATGAACATACGACAACTACTTAGTTTTTTGAAGAACTCGCTTGATCCTCCTGTACTGATCGTGCTCCCTCAGTTTCAGGTCTGACCAGCGTTTCCTCAGTTGATCCTTGGAAAACTCTTCACAACTTTAGTCATGATCTTGGCCTTTCTGACATTTGGGTTTGGGTAAGGTCCATACTTCACATCATAGTCGTTCCTCTTCAATATGTCCACCATCTCCAACATCTCTACAAAAGACATATTTGAGGCCTTAAATCTTCTCCTCCGGGATCGGGACATTTCAGGCTCTGGGCTTTCCTCGTCCTCTTCCTCGTTAGTGGAATTATTAGTGCGCACCTGCTGTATCTCCGCCATGTGCTCTTCCCACTGTGCCAAAAGAGAAGGGGCGAAGAATAGTCTAGAAAGAACGTCAGGGGTGGGCGGAGTTTGACGAATGCTTACTGTATATAAAGCGCAACATGTGTGTGTCGTACGTACGATCTGTGAGCAGAGTGAGGAGCTGATGTGCCGATCGCTCACGTGAAGGTACAATTTTAACTTGATACATCACTAGCCTATACTGCTTCTATATAGGCCTATGTTGGGACAAGATTAGGAGAGTTTAGCCTGACATTATTATTAGGGTTTGTCTTGTGTCTTGCAGCCAAGATGGATCCCTTCAAGGAATCACATTTTATGGGTCTATTCACTGATCTGCTCAGGGAGCTGCCCTGCCTGTGGCAGATGAACAACCCATTTTATAAGGACCTAAGAAAGAGGAAGGCAGTGCTGGAGAAACTGCTTGGTTTGGTGAAGATCATGGTCCTCATGGCAGACATGACCTATGTGAAGGCCAAAATTGGTGCCCTGAGGAGTATATATCTCAGAGAGCGCAAGAAGTTCCAGGATTCCCTGAAGTCAGGACTATGAGAGGCTGCATTTTCTGGCAGACCAGGGGGAACCCAGGCCACCACTCTACCATCTTCCTTCAAGGCTTCCTTCACCCCCAGCTAAGGCTTCCAATGTCCAACCTGGGCCTTCCAGACAGCAACATGTGGAGGGGCCCAGCTTGAGACAGGTATAGCATTGTTTAACATATTTCTTGTTGTACATTTAATGATGTTATTATTGATCAGTGAGTTGTGATTTAACAAAGTGATTTACATATCAATAGACTGTAGTGACCAAAAATGATTGGGACAAGAATGATAAATGCTGAACTCAGAATGATCGTCTGTTACATAGTTACATTGTTAGTAAAGTTGAATAAAGACACCAGTCCATCCATTCCAACCTGAGTGAGTGTCTACAATTGTCCCTATCCCTGTACATTGCATACTCACATTGGTCCCTACCCTCAAGGAGCCTACAATCCAAGGTCCCCATTCATATACTAGGGCCAATTTGGGACAGAAGCCAATTAACCTACCTGCATGTCTTTGGAGTGTGGGAGGAAACTGGAGTACCTGGAGGAAACCCACACAGGGAGAACATGCAAACTCCAGCCAGGTAGTGTCGTGGTTGGGATTCAAACCACGACCCATTTTACTGCTAGGTGAGAGTGCTAACCACTACACCACTGTGCCACCCACCTGTTCTGTTTATGACTGTTGCAAATTGAATGTTAACAAACACAAAATTGTGTGATTGATGACCAAAAAAATAAAACTATGTTCCACTTTCATACACAGGAGGACCTCAGCCAGGAGGCGGCTATGGCAAGTGGCAGCCAGGAGGTCGACCAGCTCCCTCGTCCTTCTGCCACAACTACAAGAGCAGAGCCACAGCCTGGAAGGAAGTGCCCAAGGAAGACCAGAGAGTGATGGCCTGGGTTCAGTCTGGTCTGACCAAAGATGCAGCCTCTTTTAGGACCACAGCCTGGGGACATAGATGGCATCTGCTCTTCCTGATCTCTTGGACTGCTGGACCAGACTGCTCCCCCTGAGATATGTACTCCTCAGGCCACCAATTTTGCATTTTCAAATTATTTCATGTCTGCCCTGGAGGCCAAAGGCTTCGCCAAATTGACCAGTTTTTCCAGCGTTGCCTTCCTGTTTATTTGTTTGACACCTAAATAAAGGATTTTTTTGGTTCAAGAAATACTTGCCTATGTGTTTTACTTCAAAAAGGAAAGTTTATTTGTGAGTAGGCAGGTACATTTCAAAAATACAAAGTCAAATTAATAACAAGGGGCACCAACACCAAACAACCTCCTCTAGATTAAAAAAGAAAACAATAAAATAAAAAGATAATAATGGTGTTGTGGTAAGTTGACAGTTTGCTCAGCTTCTGATTTTTTTTGCTGTGTTTTGTATGTCAAAAAAGGAGATCTTGATTGAAAAAAAAAACAACCACAAAATGTAAAACCAAAAAAAAGAAATAAATAATTACTGGGGAGATGTGACAAATTAAACTTTTGTATTCATGAAATGAGGAAAAAGAATAAAGAAATCCGTTTTGGAGAAGTGTGTGTGAATATGAGCAGCAAAACAACTTCTTGTAGCATTATAAAGAAAAAGAGAATGTGCTGCATTAAAGAATTTTTAACATTGCACGTGATGAATGTGCTACAGTGGTGTGAAAAAGTGTTTGCCCCCTTCCTCATTTCCTGTTCCTTTGCATGTTTGTCACACTTAAGTGTTTCGGAACATCAAACCAATTTAAACAATAGTCAAGGACAACACAAGTAAACACAAAATGCAATTTGTAAATGAAGGTGTTTATTATTAAAGGTGAAAAAAAATCCAAACCATCATGGCCCTGTGTGAAAAAGTGATTGCCCCCCTTGTTAAAACATACTATAACTGTGGTTGTCCACACCTGAGTTCAATTTCTCTAGCCACACCCAGGCCTGATTATTGCCACACCTGTTCACAATCAAGGCATCACTTAAATAGGAGCTGCTTGACACAGTAAGGTCCACCAAAAGATCCTTAAAAGCTACACATCATGCCGAGACCCAAAGAAATTCAGGAACAATTGAGAAAGAAAGTAATTGAGATCTATCAGTCTGGAAAGGGTTATAAAGCCATTTCCAAAGCTTTGGGAATCCAGCGAACCACAGTGAGAGCCATTATCCACAAATGGCGAAGACATGGAACAGTGGTGAACCTTCCCAGGAGTGGCCGGCCGCCCAAAATTACCCCAAGAGCGCAGCGACGACTCATCCAAGAGGTCACAAAAGACCCCACAACAACGTCCAAGGAACTGCAGGCCTCACTTGCCTCAGTTAAGGTCAGCGTTCATGCCTCCACCATCAGGAAAAGACTGGGCAAAAATGGCCTGCATGGCAGAGTTCCAAGGAGAAAACCACTGCTGAGCAAAAAGAACATCAAAGCTCGTCTCAATTTCTCCACAACACATCTTGATGATCCCCAAGACTTTTGGGACAACATTCTGTGGACCGATGAGACAAAAGTGGAACTCTTTGGAAGATGTGTGTCCAAGTATATCTGGCGTAGAAGGAACACTGCATTTCAGAAAAAGAACATTATACCAACAGTAAAATATGGTGGTGGTAGTGTGATGGTCTGGGGCTGTTTTGCTGCTTCAGGACCTGGAAGACTTGCCGTGATAAAAGGAACTATGAATTCTGCTGTCTACCAAGAGATCCTGAAGGAGAATGTCCGACCATCTGTTCGTGTACTCAAGCTGAAACGAACTTGGGTTCTGCAGCAGGACAATGATCCTAAACACACCAGCAAGTCCACCACCGAATGGCTGAAGAAAAACAAAATGAAGACTTTGGAGTGGCCTAGCCAAAGTCCTGACCTGAATCCTATTGAGATGTTGTGGTATGACCTTAAAAAGGCCGTTCATGCTCGAAAACCCTCTAATGTAACTGAATTAGGACAATTCTGCAAAGATGAGTGGGCCAAAATTCCTCCAGGACGCTGTAAAAGCCTCATTGCACGTTATCGCAAACGCTTGGTTGCAGTTGTTGCTGCTAAGGGTGGCCCAACCAGTTATTAGGTTTAGGGGGCAATCACTTTTTCACACAGGGCCATGATGGTTTGGATTTTTTTTCACCTTTAATAATAAACACCTTCATTTACAAATTGCATTTTGTGTTTACTTGTGTTGTCCATGACTATTGTTTAAATTGGTTTGATGTTCCGAAACACTTAAGTGTGACAAACATGCAAAGGAACAAGAAATGAGGAAGGGGCAAACACTTTTTCACACCACTGTATATCGATTGCGAGCGGTAGTTTTACCTGACTGAGAGCGCTTCCGTCTCAGAATTTATTATGAACATGTGTGGCACCTTGTCCGTCGGACTAGGCTACACACGATCGGAACTGACGCGCATCGGATCATGTTGTCGGAAAATTTTATAGCTAGCTTTCAAACTTTGTCCGTCTGATATTCCGACGGAAACAGTCTGATGGAGTCCACACACTGTCGGATTATCCGACGACAAGGTCCGATTGGACATTTTCCATCGGAATGTTCGACCGCGTGTACAAGGGCTAACAGAAGCCAGTTGACAGCTTTATTCTTTTCATTGACTGACAGGTGACCACGTGATAAAGGGCCTGCCGTTATTGGCCCTTTCCCTGCTCTGTGATCAGCCATGTCCCAAGGACTCTGCGATCACAGAGCGCAGGTGGCACAAGAATGGGAGGACTTCCATGGGCAGCATTTTTTTTTTTTTATTGTAATTTTTATTGAAAGTAAAAGGATAACAGAAGTACAAATGTAAAGGTGTGCAATTGAACATTGGGGATTGCAGACAATACAAATCATAAATAAAAAAGAGAAATTATAAGGAAAAGGAAAGAAAAAGAATAAGGGAGAAAAAAAAGAGATTAAGTACAGTCATCGTACCATCGAAACAATAGAGATTTACATCACATATCACAGTTTGCTGCAAATACATATGTCAAAAGAGGTAGGGAGTAAGAACATTGCTATCATGTAGGAGAGTGCTCAGTAGATAGGTACACAAATTCAAGCAGTTAACATATCGTTAGAGGGTATAGAGTAAGAACCAGGATTAAGTTCGGAAAGATCCCATAGATCCCAAGTTTTAGAGAACTGTGGTAGGGTATTGTGGACTATTGCAGTGAGACGTTCCATTCGGCAAATTTGTTCCAGCCTCTGTAGAACTTGAGAGAGAATGGGTGGAGTAGGGGAGAGCCATCGTACAGGGATGGCTCTTTTAGCTGCTAATAGAAGAAAGGTAGTGAGTTTCTGGGTATGTTTGGAGAGTCCAGGGGTCGGCAGACCCAGTAAAAAATGCATAGGGTCTAATGGGAGGGAGATATTGAACAGATCTTGGATGAAGGTCTAAATCGACAACCAAAATGATCAAGGGGCATTCCCAAAACATGTGAGAGTGGAAAACTATGTCTCCCTGGCATCTCCAACACACCCTAGGGGTCTTGGGGTCATATTTTTGTATAATTTCAGGCGTTTTATACCAGAAAAGTAGTATCTTATAGGCTGTCTCTTTCTGTTCCACACATTGCGATGAATGACCTCCCAGATTTTCTGCCACTGTGGTATGGGGCGTTTTAGTACCTGGGACCATTTTCGCATATAAAAGTGGGATGAATCAGTAATATGCATTGATCGTGAAGGAGTCTATAAATGTCAGAAATCAAATAGGCCTGGTATGGACCCTGAGCACATAAAAGTTCAAATGGGGTTGGTTTGTCAAGACTAGGGATGAGCCGAACACCTCCCGGTTTGGTTCGCACCAGAACTTTCGAAAGGACCGAAAATTCGTACGAACTTTAGAACCCCATTGAAGTCTATGGGACTCGAACGTTCGAAATAAAAAGTGCTAATTTTAAGGGCTAATATGCAAGATACTGTCCTAAAAAGGGTTTGGGGACCTGCCTCCTGCCCCAAGGGACATGGGTCAATGCCAAAAATGTTTTTAAAAATGGCCGTTTTGGTGGGAGCACTGATTTTAATGACGATTAAAGTGAAAAAAAAAAGTGAAATATTCCTTTAAATACCATGCCTGGGGGTTGTCTATAGTATGTCTGTGAAGTGCCACGTGTTTCCCGTATTTAGAACAGTCCCTGCACAAAATGACATTTGGCGTTTTTAATGTAATATCTGGTTCAAGCAATATGGATGAAAATCATTGAGAAAAATGACATGGGTAGCCCCCCTGCCCATTACCAGCCTCTTTGGGTCTTGTACGGATATTAAGGGGAACCCCTACCCATATTTAAAAAAAGGAAAGACGTGGGGCCCCCAGGCCCTATATACTCAGAACAGCAGTATACAGGCGGTGCAAACAAGACAGGGACTGTGTAGATTTGTTGTGTTAAGTAGAATCTGTTTGTAATTTTGAACTGGTACATTTTTAAAGTGTAGCTCCAGTCAAAAAATCTATTTTTAAGCTTTTTGGAAAACATAGGGAAGGGTTATCATCCCTGTATAATTTGTTTTGCCGTTGGTCTTTTTTCATCTCACTTCCTGTTGTCTCCTTCCATTTGCAAGTAGGAGACGTTTGTAAGTTGGATGTTTGAAAGTAGGGGCCTGCCCTATATGCTCTGCAGAAATGGCGGAACAAGGTGTTCGTGTTGCCACAACATTGTAAGCCCTCAAAGTGACTCTTGGTGGGCGCTGGAGCGCCCTGCTGTGTACGATTATATCAAGAATTGTAATTACATGCCATTGTTGAACAGTGGTAGAAAAATTGGGCCTTTGGTGGTTGTGGTGCTGGTGCCACAACACTATAAGTCCTCACAGTTACTCTCGGTGGGCACAGGAACGGGCCCTGCTGTGAAATATTATATCAAGAATTGTAATTACATGCCCCGGTTAAACAGGGACTGAATAATTGGGCCTTAGGCACTGATGCCACAACACTGCAACCTCTCCCATATACTCTAGTTATAGTCCAGGAATGAGCCCTGCTGCAAAGCATTGCATCAAAAATTGTAATTAAACGCCCCTGTTAACCACTTGAGGACCGCCGTATTGCCAATGTACGTCAGCACAATGGCACAGGCAGGCACAATCACGTACATCTACGTGATTGCCTTCCAGCGGGTGGGGGGTCCGATCGGACCCCCTCCCGCTGGTTACGGCGGTCCGATTCGGTCCAGGAGCGCTCCGTGATGAGGGGATGGCCGTTGGTTTTCGGCCACCCCCTCTGGATCGCTCCTGGCCAATGAGAAGCTTCCTCCCCTGTGTATTGTTTACACAGGAAGGAGGAAGTGATGTCATTCTCCTCGGGGCGGTCTTTTTGACCGGACTACGAGGAGAAGAGTAAAAGTAAGTGTGCACCAACACTACACTGACATGTAGGTACACACAGGCACACAAACCCCCCCCCGATCGCCCCCCGATCCCCCCCCGCCCCCCCTCCCCCCCCAGTCACAGTGTCACTGATTGCATTGATCATTTCTTTACTGATCAATGCATTCAGTGTCAGTTGTGACAGTAAAAACTGTCAGGACAGTTAGTGTTAGGTCCAGGGTAGCCCCCTATCACCCCCCAATAAAGATTTAACCCCCTGATTGCCCCTAGAGTTAACCCTTTCACCCCCTTTTGCCAGTGTCACTAAGCGATCATTTTTCTGATCGCTGCATGTGTCGCTAGGTAGCTAGTTATTTTTTTAGGTTCACCGCCAGGTTTTTATATCGCTAGGTACCCCGATATACTACCCAATAATGGGTTTAACCCCCTGATTGCCGCTAGTTAACCCTTTCACCCCCTTTTGCCAGTGTCACTAAGCGATCGTTTTTCTGATCGCTGCATTAGTGTCGCTACAGTCGCTAGGTAGCTAGTTATTTTTTTAGGTTCACCGCCAGGTTTTTATAGCGCTAGGTACCCCGATATACTACCCAATAATGGTTTTAACCCCCTGATTTCCGCTAGTTAACCCTTTCACCCCCTTTTGCCAGTGTCACTAAGCGATAATTTTTCTGAACGCTGCATCAGTGTCGCTAGTGTCGCTAGGTAGCTAGTTATTTTTTTAGGTTCACCGCCAGGTTTTTATAGCGCTAGGTACCCCGATATACTACCCAATAATGGTTTTAACCCCCTGATTGCTGCTAGTTAACCCTTTCACCCCCTTTCACCAGCGATCACAGTATAAGTGTCACTGGTGACGCTGGTTAGCCAGTTAGTTATTTAGGTTCCCCGTCAGGTTTTTATATAGCGCCAGGGACCCCCATATACTACCTAATAAAAATTTGAACCCCCTGATTGCTCCTAGTTAACCCTTTCACCACTGATCACCGTATAAGTGTTACGGGTGACTCTGGTTAGTTTGTTTTTTATAGCATCAGGGCACCCACCATTTATTACCCAATAAAGGTTTAACCCCCTGATCACCCGGCGGGTGATATCAATTAGGTTTTAGGGTCAGGGTCTGCGTCGCCCCAGGCAGCGCTAGGTTAGTGCCAGTACCGCTAACACCCACACGCAAAGCATACACCTCCCGTAGTGGTATAGAATCTGAACAGATCAATATCTGATCTGATCAGATCTATACTAGCGTCCCCAGCAGTTTAGGGTTCCAAAAAAACGCATTGTTAGCGGGATCAGCCCAAATACCTGCTAGCACCTGCGTTTTGCCCTTCTGCCCAGCCCACCCAAGTGCAGTATCGATCGATCACTGTCACTTACAAAACACTAAACACATAACTGCAGCGATCGCAGAGTCAGGCCTGATCCCTGCCATCGCTAACAGGTTTTTTGGTAGCATTTTATATTCAAATCCGGAAGGCAGTGCTTGGTTTTCGGGGTCCCGTACGTGGCTAGGCTCCCAAAAAGTCCCCCACATGTGGTATCCCCGTACTCGGGAGAAGCAGCAGAATTTATTTTGGGGTGTAATTTGACTTCTGCCCATAGCATGTGTGAGCAATATATCATTTAGTGACAACTTTGTGCAAAAAAAAAAAAGTTTGTAATATTCCCGCAACTTTTGGCAAAATATAAAATATTCCATGGACTCAACATGCCTCTCAGTAAATAGCTTGGGGTGTCTACTTTCCAAAATGGGGTCATTTGGGGGGGTTTTGTGCTATTTTGGCATTTTATGGACTTCGAAACTGTGATAGGTAGTGAGGAGTTAAATCAAAAATTTGCACCCTTAGAAATCCTGAAGGTGGTGATTGGTTTTCGGGGTGCCGTGCGCGACTAGACTCCCAAAAAGTCCCACACATGTGGTATCCCCGTACTCAGGAGAAGCAGCAGAATGTATTTTGGGGTGTCATTTCACATATGCCCATAGCATGTGTGAGCAATATATCATTTAGTGACAACTTGGTGCAAAAAAAAAAAAGTTTGTAATATTCCCGCAACTTGTGGCAAAATATAAAATATTCCATGGACTCAACATACCTCTCAGTAAATAGCTTGGGGTGTCTACTTTCCAAAATGGGGTCATTTTGGGGGGTTTTGTGCTATTTTGGCATTTTATGGCCTTCGAAACTGTGATAGGTAGTGAGGAGTTAAATCAAAAATTTGCACCCTTAGAAATCTTGAAGGTGGTGATTGGTTTTCGGGGTGCCGTGCGCGACTAGACTCCCAAAAAGTCCCACACATGTGGTATCCCCATACTCGGGAGAAGTAGCGGAATATATTTTGGGGTGCAATTCCACATATAACCATGGCATGTGTGAGCAATATATCATTTAGTGACAACTTTTTGTAAAAAAAATTTTTTTTTTTTTTTTTGTCATTATTCAATCCCTTAGGACAAAAAAAATAAATATTCAATGGGCTCAACATACCCATCAGCAATTTCCTTGGGGTGTCTACTTTCCAAAATGGGGTCATTTGGGGGGGATTTGTACTGCCCTGCCATTTTAGCACCTCAAGAAATGAGATCGGCAGTCATAAATTAAAAGCTGTGTAAATTCCAGAAAATGTACTCTAGTTTGTAGACGCTATAACTTTTGCGCAAACCAAAAAATATACGCTTATTGACATTTTTTTTACTAAAGACATGTGGCTGAATAAATTTTGCCCTCAATGTATGACTAAAATTTAGTTTATTCGATTTTTCTTATAACAAAAAGAAGAAAATATATTTTTTTTTCAAAATTTTCGCTCTTTTTCCATTTATATCGCAAAAAAAAAAAAATCGCAGAGGCAATCAAATACCATCAAAAGAAAGCTCTATTTGTGGGAAGAAAAGGACGCAAATTTCGTTTGGGTGCAATATTGCATGACCGCGCAATTACCAGTTAAAGCAGCGCAGTGCGAAATTGCAAAAAGACCTCTGGTCCTTAAGGTATTTATTGGTCCGGAGCTGAAGTGGTTAAACAGGGGCTGAAAAACTGGGCTGCTGGCACTGGTGCTGGTGCCACGACACTGCAACCTCTCCCATATACTCTAGTTGTAGTGCAAGAATGAGCCCTGCTGCAAAGCATTGCATAAAAAATTGTAATTAAATGCCCCTTTTAAACAGGGGCTTAAAAACTGGGCTGCTGGCACTGGTGCTGGTGCCACGACACTGCAACCTCTCCCATATACTCTAGTTGTAGTGCAGGAATGAGCCCTGCTGCAAAGCATTGCATCAAAAATTGAAATTAAACGCCCCTGTTAAACAGGGGCTGAAAAATTGGGCTGGTGGCATCACCCAGAACCAAAAATGTTCTTCCAACATATCAGCGGAGGAGGAAGAGGACAGACAATCAACATAACAGGACAGTCACTCAGCATCAGCATAGGCAGTCTTGAAGGGATGTGATATTTAAAAAAAATTTTTTTTCGGTTACATCAGCTTCAGGTGCTTGGTAGCTGTGGGTGATCCAAGACTGATTCATCTTTATGAAGGTCAGTCGATCAACCGAGTCGGTGGACAGGCGCACCCTGTGATCGGTAACACAGCCACCAGCAGCACTGAAGGTGTGTTCTGAAAGAACGCTGGATGCAGGACAGGCCAGTAGCTCAATTGCATACTGTGCAAGCTCTGGCCAGTGAACCATCCTCAAGACCCAGTAAGCCAGAGGATTTTCGGTGGGAAAGGTGTCCAAGTCTGACCTTGCCCCTAGGTATTCCTGTACCATGTAAATCAGAAGCTGGTGATGGTTGCTGGAACCGATCATACCTTGGGGCTGCGGACTAAAACATTTTCTGAACGCATCGGTCAGACGGCCACCTTCTCCACCGCTCCTTCTGACCGATGCCTCAGGAACACGTTGTCCATGACCAGGATCTCCCAGTCTCTGGGAACGCATTGCACAGACCTTTCTGCAAGGTCTCCCAGAGATGTCTCATCCTCTGCTACCTCTGCGATGGCAAGATAAGGTCGGCAACCTTATCCTTGTACCGTGGATCAAGGAGAGTGGCCAGCCAGTAATGGTCCCTCTCCTTGATTCGAAGAATACGAGGATCCTTCCGCAGGCTTTTCAGGAACAGGGAGGCCATGCAGCGTAGGTTAGCTGAGGCATTCGGTCCAGAGTCCTCTGGGTCACTAAGGACAACATGATCCGCAGCTACCTCCACCCAGCCATGTACAAGTCCACAGGTTTCTTGGGACTGTAAATCATCCCTACAAGACTGCTGCTGCTGATGCTGAGTGCCAGCCTCCACCTCCATGCTGACACAATCATCTTCCTCCTCCTCTTCCTGTGTGATGAGTGGGACAGCAGGAACACTGTCTGGATAAAGGGGGCCTTGAGAGGCAAGGAAGTCCTCCTCTTCCTGCCTCTGTTCTGCCTCAAGTGCCCTGTCCATTATTCCACACAGTGTATGCTCCAAAAGGTGGACAAGAGGTACAGTGTCACTGATGCATGCACTGTCACTGCTCACCATCCTTGTGACCTCCTCAAACGGTGACAGGACAGTGCATGCATCCCTAAAAGCCGAGCTCCCCTGACCCTATCCTGGTGCCGTAGTCGCACAGGTACTCATTGATGGTCCTCTGCTGTGTGTGCAGCCGCTGCAGCATGGCCAACGTTGAGTTCCACCTGGTGGGCATGTCACATATAAGGAGGTTCTTGGGCAGGTTCAACTCCTTTTGGAGCTCAGCCAGCCAAGCACAGGCATTAAATGATCAGCGGAAATGCACACAGACTTTCCTGGCCTGCTTCAGGACATCCTGTAAGCCCGGGTACCTGCCCAAGAACCACTGCACCACCAGGTTAAGGACGTGAGCCACACAGGGCACATGGGTCAGTTGTCCCTGTTGGAGGGCGGAGAGGAGGTTGGTGCCATTGTCCCAAACCACCATTCCTGGCTTAATCTGGCGTGGCGTCAACCACCTCTCGGCCTGCCCCTGCAGAGCTGACAAAATATCTGCCCCAGTGTGGCTCCTGTCCCCCAAACAAACCAGTGCAAGCACGGCATGGCATCGTTTTGCCTGCGTACTTGCGTAGCCCCTTAAACGCCTACGGAGCACCGCTGGTTCTGAGGACAGAGCACTGGAAGAGGCCATGGAGGAAGAAGAAGAGGAGGGGGTGGAGGAGAGAGGTGTGTCACAACCAGTAGTAGCATTTTGAAGGCGTGGTGGCGGAACAACCTCCAACACTACTGCACCTTGTCCTGCATCCTTCCCAGCTGCCAGAAGAGTGACCCAATGGGCCGTGAAAGACAGGTAACGTCCCTGTCCATGCTTGCTGGACCAGGAGTCAGCGGTAATATGCACCTTACCGCTGACCGCCCTGTCCAGCGAGGCAAGGACATTGCCTTCCACATGCCAGTAGAGAGCCGGAATCGCCTTCCGTGAGAAAAAGTAGCGTTTGGGGACGTGCCACTGAGGAACCGCACATTGTACAAACTCAGAAGGGGGCCGAGTCTACCAACTGAAAAGGCAGTAGTTGAAGTGCTAGCAATTTAGCCAAGCTAGCATGCAACTGCTGGGCATGTGGATGGCTGGGAGTGAACTTCTTTCGATGGTCCAGCAGCTGGGGAAGGGAAATTTGCCTGCTATAATCGGACGTAGGTGTACTGCTAACAGAGTGCCCGAAAGCACTTGGCTGTGACACACCTAATTCTACACCTTCATTCCTCTCAGAGCAGGTTTCAGAGAGAACTGAAGGTCTAGTGGGGTTGGAGATCCCAGTTGATGAAGAGCAAGGAGAGGTCCGCTTTGTTCTTTGGTGTGGGTTTTTGAGGTACGCTTGCCAACGAGCTGCATGGCAGGTCAACATATGTCTGGTCAAGCATGTGGTGCCCAAGCGGCTGATGTTTTGGCCACGCAAGATACGCTTGAGACATATGTTGCAAATAGCAGCGGTGCAATCTGATGCACTCGTCTCAAAAAAGGCCCACACCAAAGAACTTTTAGAATAACGCGCAGAGGCAGCACCCGGCACAGGCGGAGCTCTGCAGTGTGATTCAGTCGGTGTGCTGCCCCTAAGCTTGCCCCCGGAGGGCATCCTGCCTCAATGGACATGTGCCTCCTCCTCCTCCTCTCTCCTACCAGGCACCCACGTGGAGTCAGTGCCCTCATCATCCCCCCCTCTTCATCGCTGGAGTAAACCTGGCAGTATGCTGCAGCTTGTGGAAATGACTGCCAGATTGCTGTCCTTCTTGAGCATCCCCTCTCTCTGCGCTCACGCTACTGCCTTCCTCTAGCTGAGTATCATCATCAGAGCCTACAAAACAATGGGCATCCTCCTGGAGCATGTACCCAACACTGTGCTCAAAGAGTTCAGGGGATTCCTCAGGAGGACGTGGTGGGTCTAGGGAAGGAGTCACTAATGATGACATTGAGATGAGGGAAGACGATGTGTTGGCAGCTGCTTTGCTAGTACCCTGAGCCTGGGTGAGAGAGGATGAGGAGGATGGGCTTGGTCATCCACTCTACCAAGTCTTCGGCATGATGCAGCTCAACACGTCCAGCTGCCGAAAAGAAGGACAAGCGTGCCCCATGGCCACGTGCTGTTGATGACGATGCACCGTGTACATGACCAGCACTGTTGTCTCTAGACACAGAGCCTGCTTGCCCTCTTTTATTGGCTCGCGACTGTCTGCCTCTCCTTGTTGGCCTTCCAGACATGGTAATGGCCTGATGGGAGATGGGAAAACCAGCAATTAGGTAGTGTATATTGTGCTGGAGGCACACAACACCCACTAACTCCTGCAGATGGCAGATGGCTCAATTAGAGAAGAGCTATATAGGTGTATATAATGGTGTATAGTGCACTCAGGGCACGCAGACAACACACACAATCACCTACAACTGACTGCAAGCTCTATTAGAGAAGAGCAATATAGCTAGCTATATAGGTGGATACAATGGTGTATAGTGCGCTCAGGGCATGCAGACAACACACACAATCTCCTACAACTGACTGCAAGCTCTATTAGAGAAGAGCAATATAGCTAGCTATATAGGTGGATATAATGGTGTATAGTGCGCTAAGGGCTCACAGACAACACGCACAATCTCCTACAACTGACTGCAAGCTCTATTACACAAGAGTAATATAGCTAGCTATATAGCTGGATATAATGGTGTATAGTGCGCTCAGGGCATGCAGTCAACACGCACAATCTCCTACAACTGACAGCAAACTCTATTACAAAAGAGCAATATAGCTAGCTGTATAGGTGGATATAATGGTGTATAGTGCGCTCAGGGCACGCAGACAACACGCACAATCTCCTACAACTGACTGCAAGCTCTATTAGAGAAGAGCAATATAGCTAGCTATATAGGTGGATATAATGGTGTATAGTGCGCTCAGGGCACGCAGACAACACGCACAATCTCCTACAACTGACTGCAAGCTCTATAAGCCCCCGTACACGCGGTCGGAGATTCCGACAACCAAATCCGTCTGCGTTATTCAGACGGATTAATTCCAGAAGAGGTCCGGAAGTGATGTTGCATAAACGCGGTCGGACTCAGTTGTCGGAATTTCCGGTTACCAAGAATGCAGTGATGTAAGCTGCGTATGGCGGCACTAGAAAAAGGAAGTTCAGCACCATGTCCGGCACCCTTTGGGCTCCTTCTGCTGATCTCGTGTCTATCTCATGTTAGTAGAAGTTTGGTGAGAGATGATTCACGCTTTTCAGATTTGTGATTCAGTTCGCTACTGCTCTTCAGTTTCTGCTTGTCTTTGCGTATCTGATTATCAGTGCGTGTATTTAGTAAGCATTTGTTTCTCATTGTGGACTATATCTTGGCATAGTACGCTTTGATTTGCATTGCTTATTGTCTGCTTGTTTCTGCTATTCAGGTCGTTCTTTCAGGCATTGCTGTTTATCAGTGCTTTCTGTTGTCTGTTCTGACCAGCAGACTGTTTTCAAACCAAGTTTTTTGTGCGTACTCGTCGTAGAGTTTGTGCTGTGCAGGGGCTTCGTGTTGGGGTTCTTACTTTGACACAAGCCCGGTCCATGAACAGGGAGGGGAGGCGTTTGTGGACCAAGAATTGGTTGCGGCAGGGTGACCAGTTCTCGCACATGCCTTTGCTCCGTGAGATCCGGGAGAATAATCCTGATGGTTTCAGGAATTATCTCCGGGTGACGGACCCCATTTTTCACTGTCTGCTGGCTTTGCTGTCCCCTTATATCACCAGGCAGGATACCTGCATGCGGCAAGCCATCACTCCGGAGCAGAGCCTCATTGCCACGTTGCGCTACTTGGCGACAGGGAGAACCCTTCAGGACCTGAAGTTCTCCACAGTCATCTCCCCCCAGGCTCTGGGGATCATTATTCCAGAGACCTGTTCTGCCATCATTCAGGTCCTGCAGAAGTACTATATGAAAGTAAGTTTTCTCCTTTAACATTACATTCTATGTATTTAATGATTGCTAATGCCTTGCATTTCTTTCCTCATTCCCTAATTACTATGATTGCAATATGCTCTAATTGATATGCTCTGCCCCTTTGTCCTCATGCATATTTGCTTCGCTAACTTCCCCACCATGCTCTTCTTGGCCCATAAAACTATTTATGGGCCTAGTCACTTACCAATGTCTTTTGTCAGCTCCATAGTTTTGTTTTCCCCTAAACACCCCCTAAAATGTCTACATATGTTATGTGTATGCTTCAATTCATGCAGAGTGACCTTTTTTTTTTTTTTGGTTATGCCAAACTCATTAAGAACCCCCCTCCCCCCAACTGCTAGGTCAACTGATAGCAATCCTCTATCTGCTGACTTTACCAAACCCAATACACGCTCTACCTACCCTTTTGATGGTTACATTTATGGAGGAGTTCACCAAAGCACGTAGTGCAAGGGCCTGCCTCAATACTTTCAAATGCTATATTTTTTTTCCCCCTATTATTATCTTGATATGTAATAGCAGAATGTCAAAATGTGCTTCCATTTTTTAAAATTTTTGGTATTATGAAACTTCTTACCTGTTCAGTGGGCTGCCAATAGTCTAAGTAAGGAGGGGCTTCCCAAAGTATCACACATTATTTAGGCATTCAGCTCTCAATCAACTGTCCAAAACATCCCCCCCTCATTTTTTGCAAGGGCTTATCAGATGGGGGGATGGGGGGGTGATGACTCTGATAAGGGGACCTTATACTTTAGACTTTAAATACTCATTTCCCCAAATGTTATACTGATCTTGGCCAAAAATGCTGGTGTCTAATCTGCTTGCAATGTTGATGTGCAAAATTACAAATTTTTTGTCTTGTTTCGCTCCACAGTTTCCTTCAACGCCACAGGAATGGCAGACTGTGGCCTCCCACTTTGCCAGTCGTTGGGACTTTCCCAATTGTGGAGGTGCAATTGATGGGAAACATGTCCGCATCGTCCCACCACCCAACTCAGGGTCCTACTATTTTAACTACAAGGGGTTTAATAGTATCGTGATGTTGGCGGTGGTGTCAGCGACCTATGACTTCTTGTATGTGGATGTGGGGAAAATGGCCGGATGTCGGATGGTGGAGTGGCAGTCTGGGCTTGCCACCCCCAGAGGAGAATCAGGAAGGACTCCCATTCGTCTTCGTCGCGGATGAGCCGTTTGCCCTGGCAAACCACCTGATGCGGCCTTTCCCGATGAGGACCCTCACCCCGGACCAGAGAATTTTTAATTTCCGGCTGACCAGAGCCAGAAGAGTGGTGGAGAACACTTTTGGAATACTAGCCAGCTGGTTTCCGCCTTTTTTTAACGCCTATCCACATGGCGGAATATAAAATAAATCACATAGTGCTTGCCTGCTGTGTTCTGCACAATATCTTAAAAAGACATTCAGCAAACTATGTGGTCTCAGTTGGCCAAGATGCAGACTTGCTTGAAAATGAGAACCTCACGTCCCTTGAAGCTGCTCATACTGGCTTGCCCCCCCAAATCGCCCGTGAGGTCCGAACCCAATACATAGAGTACTTTGTGGGTAGGGGGGCCATTGATATTCCAGACAATGTCTGAGAGGCATTTTTGTAATACATTTTTCTTTGAAACTACAATAATTTTTGTTTTTATTTACTGCTTGGCTTGATTTTAGGGGTCTCCTAGGTAAATTGTTACTTTCTTGTTGTTGTGCCTTTTTCTTCAACAGTGCAAACCCAAGTTCAGAGCGAGATGAGGTGACAGTCTCTTCTTCAGATAATCTTATTATGTTGTAGGTCTGCTACACACGCACCTGGTTTTTGTTAACTAATGTATATAGTGCATTACTGACCAAAATCTTGCTCATTTTCAGCACCATGGCAAAAATATGTGGGGTCATGAAAATGGCAGGATTGTGAAAATGAACACATCACTATGGGTGTTATTTACTAAAGGCACATCCACTATGCACTACAAGTGCACTGCAAAAGTGCACCTGAAACTGCACGTGGAGTGCAAAGTGGAGTTGCCTTTAGTAAATAACACCCATTGTCACCGAAAAAAAACTATTTTACTCCAAATACTGCTTTTGCGCATTGGAAAAAGAAGCCACACATTGTTGATAATTTAACTTTTTAATCAAAGCACATTCACATGTGCGTTTAGAAAAGGGTTTTACAACAAACCAACATATTGGGTGTATCAAAAACATTATTTAAGGTCATTTTTGGATAACTTGGTGTTTTTGTGTAAACAGGCATGTATCAAAGCGTAACATATAGAACACAGGAACTTGCAAAGTTCAACTTTGAAAAGTGAAGACAATATCAGACATAAGTATGTACAAACTGGGCTGATATTGCCTTCATCACATGGGGTGTCACCCCTGGAAAAGCCAAATTTGGAAGATGCACACAGTGTGTCAACATGTGCTATCTCCCATCATGGGGGATCAATGTAGATGTTTTGGGGCTGCAACCCCTACAACTCAGCCACTTTCCACAAAACACGTACATTGATCCCCCATGATGGGAGATAGCGCATGTTGACACACTGTGTGCATCTTCCAAATTTGGCTTTTTGTAAAATACAAAAGTTGTTATTGCAAAACAAAAAAAGAAAACCCTAGCTAGTTTGGGGTGTTTCACACTCTCCTCAAAACATCAATGATGTTCTTCATTTTGTTTTGAACATCATTGATGTTTTGCTGTATATTTTCTAAATCCCGATTGCACCCCATTATCTCCCCAATCAGGATCTGGGCACTTTCACTGGTAAAATGTGATTCTTCTTCCACATCACCTACAAAAAAAGCAAAAAAACACACCATGTATTATAAATATGCCGACATACATTGATGAGCTTACCGGAAGCTGTGGTCTCCGACACTCACCTGTTGTGGTGACAATTTGCCCAACTTCAACGATCTCTCCTTCCTCCTCCTCCTCCTCCTGCTCCTCTGCTTCTGTTGTTGGAATTTCACCTTCTTTGGGAGGGGTGGGGTCCCTGGTGTCCTCAGACTTCCCGAGTCTTCTCTCCCCTATGAGAATGTAAAAAAGGAATACTTAGCACACAGAGGGCAGAAATAGGAATATGAAACATTGCTTGGAAGTGTGGTACAATTGTGTTTTTTGGCCGAGTTCAAAGGTGAGAACATTATTGTGGACACTTTGTTAAAGCGGGATTCCACCCTAAAGTGGAACCTCCGCTGATTGGAACCCCCCCCCCCCCCTCCGGTGTCACAATTGACACCTTTCAGGGGGGAGGGGGGTGGAGATACCTGTCAAAGACAGGTATTTTCACCCACTTCCGGGCATAGACTCCCACGGGAGTCTATGCCATTTCCTGCCCTGCCGCGCTGTCTGCTGGGACACACACAGGTTCCAGTGACAGCGCAGAGATTTCCTATTGCGCGGCGCGGCTCGCGCACGCGCAGTAGGGAACCGGGAAGTGAAGCCGATTAGCTTCACTTCCTGATTCCCTCACCTAGAATGGCGGCGGCAGCAGCCGAGGCCCGAGCGGTCGAACGGCCTCGGCTGCTGGCAACGCTGGAACCCGGGACAGGTGAGTGTCCATTTATTAAAAGTCAGCAGCTGTAGTATTTATAGCTGCTGGCTTTTAATATTTTTTTTGGGGCGGAATCCCTCTTTAAGCTGGAATACTTACCTGCAGAACAATGTTTCTTAAGACCGATTGAACCCATGAACTTGAAAGTGGCCATTTTAAACTGTACAACATGGAATCAAAGCACATGGAGCAGTATGCAAGCAAGAATAATCATATGAACACATGACAACTACTTACTTTTTTGAAGAACACGCTTAATCCTTCTGTACTGATCGTGCTCCCTCAGTTTCAGGTCTGACCAGCGTTTTCTCAGTTGATCCTCGGAACGTCGTTCCCCAAAATTCTTCTGAAGACTCTTCACAACTTTAGTCATGATCTTGGCCTTTCTGATATTTGGGTTTGGGTAAGGTCCATACTTCCCATCATAGTCAGTCCTCTTCAATGTCCACCATCTCCAACATTTCCAACATCTCTCCAAAAGACAAATTTGAGGCCTTAAATCTTCTCTTCCAGGATCGGGACATTTCAGGCTCCGGGCTTTCCTTGCCCTCCTCCTCGTTAGTGGAACTCCGATTGCGCACCTGCGTTCTCTCCGCCATGTGCTCTCCCCAATGCGCCAAAAGCGTAGGGGCGGGGAATAGTCTATAAAGAACGTCAGGCGTGGGCGGAGTTTCACGCATGCGCACTGTATATAAAACGCAACATGCGTGTGTCGTATGTACGATCTGTGAGAAGAGGAAGGAGGAACTGAAACTCCGATCGTTCAAACAAAGGTACAATTTTAACGGTACATCACTAGCCTATACTGCTTCTAAATTGAGGCCTATATTGGCACAAGATTATAGAGAGTTTAGCCTGAAATTATTAGGTTTTGTCTTGTGTTGTGTCTTGCAGACAAGATGGATCCCTTCAAGGAACCTCATTTTCTAGAAATGATCATTGATATGCCCAGGGAGCTGCCCTGCCTGTGGCAAATGACAAACCCCCTTTCTAAGAACCCAAGAAAAAGGAAGGCAGTGCTGGAGAAAGTGCTTGGTTTGGTTAAGATCATGCTCCCCACGGCAGACATGACCTATGTGATGGCCAAAATTGGTGCCCTGAGGTGTACTTATCTCAGGGAGCGCAAGAAGTTCCAGGATTCCCTGAGATCAGGAGATCCAGATGCCATTTATATCCCCAGCATGTTGTACTACGAGAGGCTGCATTTTTTGGCGGACCAGGGGGAACCCAGGCCACCACTCTCCAGTCTTCCTTCAAGGCTTCCTTCACCCCCAGCTGAGGCTTCCAATGTCCAACCTGGGCCTTCCAGGCAATAACATGTGGAAGGGGCCCAGCTTGAGACAGGCATAGTGAGGTTAACTAGATGTTATTATTGATTAGAAAGTTGTAATTTAACAAAGTGGTTTACATCTCAATAGACAGTAGTGACCAAAAATTATTGGTACAAGAATGAAAAATGCTGGGCTCAGAATGATAGTCTGTTCTATTTGGTAACATTCAATTTGCAACAGTCATGAGCACAAAATGGTGTGATTGATGAGCAAAAAACTAAAACTATGTCCCATTTTCATACACAGGAAGACCTCAGCCGGGGGGAGGCTGTGGCAAGTGGCAGCCAGAAGGTCGACCATCGCCCTCCTCCTCCTGCCCCAACTACAGGAGCCCAGCCACAGCCTGGAAGGATGCCTGGCAGGAAGTGCCTAAGGAAGACGAGAAAGTGATGGCCTGGGTTCAGTCTGGTCTGACAGAAGATGCAGCCTCTTGAAGAACCACATCCTGGGGACATAGATGGCATCTGCTTTTCCTGATCTCTAGGACTTCTGGACCAGACTTCTCTCCCTGAGATATGTACTCCTCAGGCCACCAATTTAGATTTTCCAAATTAGTTCATGTCTGCCCTGGGGGGCAAAGGCGTCGCCAAACTGACAAGTTTCTCCAGCGCTGCCTCCCTCTTTTTAGTTGTTTGACACCTAAATAAAGGTTTTTTTGTTTGAAGAAATATTTGCGTATGTGTTTTACTTCAAAAAGGATAGTTTATTTGTGAGTAGGCAGGTACATTTAAAAAATACAAAGTCAAATTAATAACAAGGGGCACCAACACTAAACAACCTCCTGTAGATTAAAAAAGAAAAAGAAAATACAAAAAAAGATAATAATGGTGTTATGGTAAGTTGACTCACAAAACACACCCCAAAAAATGCAAAGATGAGCAAACTGTCAAAAAAAGAGATGTTGATGAAAAAAACCAAACACAAAATTCCCCCCCCAAAAAAAAAAAATGGGTAGATGTGACGATTTAAAATATTGTATTGCTGAAATGAGTAAAAAAGACTGAAGAAATACGTTCGGGAGAAGTGTGTGTGACTATGAGCATCAAAAGAAGTTCATTCTTGCAGCATTGTAAAGAACAAGAGAATGCGCTTCATGAAAGAATTTTTAACATTGCAGCGTGACAAATGTGCTATATCGATTACGAGCAATAGTTTTACTTGAGCGAGCGCTTCCGTGTCCAAATTTGATTGTGAGAATGCGTGGCACCTTGTCCGTCGGAGTAGGCTACACATGATCAGAGTATGTCCGATCGGAGGATTTTGTCGGAAAATTTTACCGGCAAGTTGGAAAAGTTGGTCCGTCGGATATTCCGACAGAAACAGTCTGATGCAGACCACACACAGTCAGAATATCCGACAAAACGGTCCAATGGGAAACATTCCGTCTAAATCTCTGATTGTGTGTACAAGGGCTTACAGAAGCGCAATATAGCTAGCTATATAGGTGGATGTAATGGTGTATAGTGCGGTCAGGGCACGCAGACAACACGCACAATCTCCTACAACTGACTACAAGCTCTATTACAGAAGAGCAATATAGCTAGCTATATAGGTGGCTATAATGGTGTATACTGCGGTCAGGGCACGCAGACAACACCCACAAACTCCTGCAGATTGCTAACAGTATGCACCGTTCATTAATCGGCCGATTTTGCGTTCTTGCTCTCCTGTAATTGAGCTGTGTTGAAGGTACACAGAGAACACCCACTAACTCCTACAGACGCCAACACACTACACAAGGCCGCCGCGCTGGCGGCCTTATATAGTGTGGGGCGTGTACTACACAGCCTGAGCTATGATTGGCCACAGGCATCCATGCTTGGCCAATCAGAGCGCCGGCAGCGAGGAGAGCCATGATTGGCCACAGGCAGGATCCGGATCTCCCCCCGCAGCAGTGTGAACCCAGCCTTACAGACACTCTCTCCAACCCTTTTCTCAAAGCTTTCAACTCCTTCTCATCTCCGACACGCCCTTTCCACAGACTCCTTGAAGCCCATGTAACTGTGATACCAAAAGACGGTAAAGACCCAGCGATAGTCACCAATTATAGGCCGATTTCTCTGCCAAACGTAGACATAAAGCTTTTTGCCAAAATTATTGCCAATCGCTTGCTTCCCTTCCTGCCGTCCCTGATAAAGACAGACCAAGTAGGCTTTGTCCCAGGAAGGGAAGTAAGGTACAACACAATTAAGGCCATCAATATTCATCATTGGATGTCCACCAACAAATTTAAAGGTTTTTTCTTGTCCTTGGACACGGAGAAGGCGTTGGCCTGGGACTACATGGCAGCAGTCTTGAGACATATAGGTATTCAAGAGCGCTTGTATAACCTGATAATGTCCCTCTATACTACCCCAACTGCAAGGGTCCGGGTTAATGGCTATCTGTCGGACGCCTTCTCCCTGACCAATGGAACCAGACAGGGATGCCCTCTCTCCCCCATTCTTTTTATACTAACCCTAGAACCCTTCCTGAATTGTATTAGAACCAATACAAACATCAAAGGAATACCCATTGCGAACCGAACCTATAAGCTAGCGGCATTTGCCGATGACATTTTACTTTTTCTTACTGAGCCCCATATTTCGATCCCTAACCTTTTAAAAGATTTCAAATTCTTCCAACTCCTTTCTAATCTCAAAATTAATTTTTCTAAATCCCAGGCCCTTAATATCACCCTACCACCAGACTTATGCCGCGTACACACGAGCGGACTTTTCAACATCCAAAGTCCGAAGGACCGAGTCCGTCAGACTATCCGATCGTGTGTGGGCTGCAACGGACTTTTGATTCACCAAAGTCTGACGGACTTTAGAATATGGAACATGCTTCAAATTTTTCCGACGGAACTCCGTCGGACCCAGGTCCCTTCGAAAACTCCGCTCGTGTGTATGCTATTCCGACGGACTAAAACCGACGCTAGGGCAGCTATTGGCTACTGGCTATGAACTTCCGTATTCGAATCCAGTCGTACGTCATCACGTTCGAATCCATCGGAGTTTAGTGTGATTGTGTGTGGCCAAGTCCGCTCCGCCGAAAAGTCCGTCAGAACTCCGTCGGAACTCCGGCAGAACTCCGACGGAACTCCTTCGGAAGTCTGTCAGACATAAGTCCTCTCGTGTGTACGGGGCTTTAGTTGGACAATGTGAAAACAATTTTCCCTTCCAATGGCGCCGTGACATGATCAAGTATCTGGGAATAAATCTCACAACGTACCTTTCTGAGCTTTACAGTAGAAACTACCTACCCATTCTTAAAAACGTATCTGATGATCTGAACAGGTGGAATAAACCACAATTCTCGTGGTTTGGCCGCGCGGCGATACTCAAAATGAATATCCTCCCACGCATTCTTTATATTTTACAAACCATCCCTATAAAACTCCCCCCATCCTACTTCCTATCCTATAAAAGAATTGCAACAAAATTCCTATGGGGTCACAAACGTCAGAGAATTGCCTACGAGGTTTTGACTCGCCCGAAATCAAAAGGAGGCATTGGCCTCCCAGACCTTAGAAAATATTACTGGGCCTGCCAACTTTCTAGAATTGTGGACTGGGCTATACATGGCCGATACAAGGACTGGGTTAATCTGGAGAATTCGATATCCCTCGTTCCACTACATTCATCTCCATGGATAGAACCAACTCTCACATCCCCCCTATGGAAGAACCACCCTCTTATCGACTCGACCCTTCGATCTTTTAGAGAGATATGCAAATCAGTACAGATATCATCTATCCCAGGCCCTCTTACCCCTATTAGAATGAACCCAGCCTTCCCCCCTGGCATGTCTACACAGTTTTTAGCACAGCAATGGCAACACCCCGACATGCTAGCACATAATTTTTTTCACAATGACCTAATACTAGACCGCCTTGCTCTAGTCCCCAACCACACTGAAAATCCTATCCCACAATGGACCTATTTCCGAATCCGTTATTTCCTACAAACATTGAATCGAAACGCCACGGTCTCTAGAGAATTGTCCCCATTTGAAAGCCTATGCTCTCAGTCAACCCCCCAACAACACTTGATTTCCAGCATATATGCCATGTTATTTGCAAATATGTCTGCTAAAGATGGGAAGGCCCCTAAAGCATGGGAAAGAGAAATGCAGTTAGAAATAACGGCAGATCAATGGGAACATATATACACGATTGCACATAATGGCTCCCTGAATGTTTCCATACAAGAAAACAATTATAAATCCCTGACGTGGTGGTACAGAACCCCGATAATTTTACACAAATATAACCCTTCCTACCCTATCACATGTTGGAGATGCACGGAAGCTCCAGGTACTTTGCTACATATATTATGGGACTGCCCCATATTACAACCATTTTGGGTGCAGGTCAAAGAACTCACAGAAATTATATCAACATATACAATTAACTACACTCCAGCCCACTGCCTGTTTCATCTTTCTGACATGCCAACTCTTCACTACCGGAGGACCCTGGTCCTGCCCTTGCTTAATGCAGCCAAAATGTGCATTCCCAGACACTGGGCTTTGCCTCACCCCCCAACAATCTCAGAGTGGCTCAAGCAAGTCAACAGAATAGCAGAAATGGAGGAACTCATTGCAATAGCTCCAGACTCCACAGTTAAATTTTCCAAGACTTGGGCCTGCTGGAGATACTTCCAAACTACTGACAGGTATCGGGCTTTGATGCGCGATTATGCGACTCCACGTGACGCTTTCTGAGCGTCCATCGGAGGAACGAACCCGGTATTCACCCCTGTTCTCTAGGTGATGGGGTGCTCCCATCCCTACCCAAGGGATGGGTCTGGGAGATCACATGTTGCTCCCAATCTTCCACCAGAGGATTTTACAAAGAGCTCTCTCCCTACCCTCACTTTTTTTAGAAGCGATAACCGGCCGATCTCACATATCGCAGAGCGGAGACCGAGGAGACTTTCTTCGTCCCCACCACCTCTTTTAAGATTCCCCCTTCTTATTTTCACTCCCATGATCCCCCCCCAATCTACTAACCCAACCCCCCCTGCACCCCCTCCTGTCCTCTATATATATCACAATCCACTGGTTATTTTCTGGATGCCCAAAACAAGGCATCCGGGCCTACTCTATTGCATACTTAAGCAGATTTGTTATATGACATACTTATCTAAATGCTCTGCTAAGTAGGATCTACCATTGACATCTGCTCCGTGACACGGACCCAGCCACATTATTATTGGGAAATACCTACCTTGGGTCTATCTCTATATGGTTTGTTCAGAATGTCTAACATCTATTCTTTGACTATACCTCCCAATTTTCGCTTGAGAAACTTTTTGTCCTAATTAATGGAAAATGGATGTGACTCTCCTACAGTATGTACTGGCTTGGATTTATCTTTATGTACACTTTATGTTATTTGGACAAATGTATGATATCTCTGTTAATGTAACTGACTTTAGTTTCTTTAATAAAATCTTTTTTTGAAAAAAAAAAAAAAAAAAAATGGACACCGCTAGATTAAGTGAAGTTTCTGCATTTCTATACCACTTTTTTCTAATTACATATAGCCTATTAATCTTGATACCAATATCATGTATATTTAAATACATAAGAAATAATAGGGATAATAATAATCATGTTAAAAATATGCAATATACAATATACAATATGCTGATGTACGGATGTTACCGGACCTATCTAGACATACACTACAAAGGCGCAGAAATCTTGCGACCATTACTAAGGCCCTTCGTAACCATGCCATTCTCCACAAATGGAAATATCCAGCGACTCTGGCTATTACCCACAATGGGGTCTTGGTTATGATCTCGAACCTGGAAGATGGCATCGAGGCCTTGAGCAAATGGAACATCTTGCCAGATCCCTCATCATCTCGCTTGCTTCCGAGTAACCCTCAACACATACCTGATGAATGGCAAGTGGTCACTCGTAAACGATCTCCTAGGAAACCCAACGGTGGAGTCCCAAGATCCAACAAAAACTAAACAAGATGCATTTCTCCGGGGATTGGAGCTGTTTCTCTAGTTCTCCTCGACCCTCCCTAGTGATTAATAGCAGTTAAATCTGCACGCGGATCGTTTATGGATCCATTTCTTAAACATACCTTGTTGACTTTTTTTTTTCTCTTGGTATTGTCTTGTTCTATCTGTTCTGTTACTTGTTCTTTTTTTTTCTACTCTCGATATATACAGTCACGAGAATTACAGTTGAACCTCGCCGATGCAATACTGCCCAATACCTTCCCTCCACCATATAGGTGTGGTCCAAACGATTTAAACATGGCAACGGTGAGTACTTGTACCACACAACCAACTAATCAGCATTTCAACTATGGTAATTAACTGTTTATCTATAAATGCCAAGGGGTTAAATCACCCTGCTAAAAGATTTTCTTTATGGGCTGAGGCTAAAAAACAAAAAGCGGACATACTCTGCGTCCAAGAGACTCATTTTCAAAAAGACAAGGTACCCTACTGCTCTAACAAAAATTTCCCTCATATTTTTCTGGCTTGCACTCCCGATCGTAAAGCAGGCGGGGTACTCATGGCCATTGGCAATTCTGTCTCTTTTCAACTCCGGAAAATTCTCCTTGATGAAGGTGGTAGATACATAATTGTTAATGGTGATATCAATTCCAAATCATACACGTTGATAACGTTGTACTCTCCCAACTCTCACCAACTTCGCTTCTTCAAAATGGTACTCAAAAAAGCAGCCTCTATGTTATATGGCAATCTTCTTATTTGTGGTGACTTCAATTCTGTACCCGACCTAGTCATGGACACAACTACCAAAAGATCTAGAGGTACACCATCCCTTCAACTCCTTCTGCAGAATGAAGGACTGTTCGATGCGTGGAGGTGTTACCATGCCAACGAGAGGGACTATACCTTTTTTTCGCATAGACATTGTTCTTACTCACGAATAGATTTATTCCTGAGGGATAAGTGGTTATTGCAACAAATAGAAACTACTAAGATATTTGATATTACATGGTCTGACCATGCTGCAATTTCTATCTCTATTTCAGAGGGGTCTGTCTCTTCCTCACCTCCCATATGGAGCTGTAATGTACGATTGTTGCAGGAACCTGACACCAATGATACCATATCACAGCATATCAGAATTTTTTTTGCAGATAACCAACATTCAGTTAATGACCCTTACACCCTGTGGAACTCACACAAAGCATATATGAGAGGGGTCCTTATCCAACTAGGCGCCCAACAAAAAAAAAAACGCACACAAACCTTAAATAACTTGCTGACAGAGATTCACAACATTGAAGTACTAAACAAACAAACTCCTACACACAACCTGGCTAGCAAACTTAACAACCTCAGAGAAACACTGCGATAACATCTATCACAGCAATACGATAGACACCTACGACGTTTACGACTCAACCATTATGCCAATGCCAATCGGGCGGGCAAATATTTAGCTAACAGACTTAAAGCCTCATGTATGAAAACCAGAATTCCATTTCTCTATAAGTCTGTGACGCAGCATAAATTATTCAATCCCCTAGAAATTGCAAACCAATTTGCTTACTACTATAGTTCTTTATATAATCTTAAAGAAGACCCTGCTACATTACAACCATCCATTGAAAAAATGCAATCTTTTCTGCACCATTTAAAGCTACCATCCCTCTCTAGTCAACAACTAGATGACCTCAACACAGTAATTTCACTCACAGAAATTGAACAAACTATCTCTAGCCTTCCCAATGGCAAATCACCAGGGCCGGACGGATTCACAAATGAATATCTCAAATCATTCCAATCTATCCTTGCCCCACATTTGCAACAGGTGTTTCACAAAGCAGCTGCTACTGCATCATTTCCACAAGAGATGTTGAGGGCCCACATTGTCACACTCCCTAAACCAGGGAAAGATCCTACAACCCCAGCACATTTTAGGCCGATATCATTATTGAACTCCGATATAAAAGTATATGCCAAATTACTGGCTAAAAGGTTGACTAATATTATTCCCACACTCATTCAACGCAACCAGATGGGATTCGTGAGGGGGAGACAGACTTCTGATGCTACGAGGAGAATAATAAATGTGCTACACTCTGCCGAGGTGAATCGAACGCCTTCTCTGTTGTTATCAATTGACGCAGAGAAGGTGTTCGATAGGGTGCACTGGGAGTATATGAAATCTGTCTTGATAAAGTTTGGTTTTACAGGCCACATTTTTTCTGCCATATTGACACTCTACTCCTGTCCCTCAGCTCAGGTGCAATCAGCAGGTTTTTTATCCAAAGTCTTTAATATCACAAATGGCACCAGGCAGGGATGCCCACTATCACCCACCATCTTTAACCTTATAATAGAACCATTGGCTGAAACTATCCGCTCACACCCCCTTATCACTGGGTTCCAATTTGGTGCTAGTAAACACTCCATAAATCTCTTCGCAGATGACGTTATTTTACTTTTGACTAACCCGCAACAATCTTCGCCACAGGCTCACAAGGTCCTTACGGAATTTGGAGAGGCTTCTTATTATAAAGTGAACTTTAACAAATCCCTAATACTAGACCTAGGGGTACCCTCCAAGATCAAGACCCAGTTGCAAACCCAACTGCCTTACACCTGGAGTGATACAGGTATAGAATATCTAGGCATCACACTGACTAGTACACTACATACATTACAGCGCCTAGAGGTGATTCAGTTCGCATTGTGCGCTATACAAGTATTTCATTCATTCACTAGCCAATTTAGTCAAAACCAACATGTCTCAATTAATCCCAAAACTAGAAAAGCAATTAAGAGAGATGTCCCAGAAGGAAATCTCTTGGATGGGGAAGATCACAGCATACAAAATGCTGATATTGCCACAAATTCTGTATATATTCCGCTCCCTCCCGGTCCATATCCCCGCATCTTTCATTACCCAGCTATCCAGTATGTGTTGGAAATTCATATGGAAAGGACAAAGGGCCAGATGCTCACGTAACAACCTAATAGCGCATAAAAAAGTAGGAGGAGCGGGTTTAGTGGACCTGCATGATTACTTGACTGCAGTTAGACTAGACTCTCTTAAACATTGGATAGGTTCTCAGGAACCCCCAATATGGGTGGACATGGAGGAATCGATATCACCTACTGTTGATCTAAAGTTACTGCTGTTGAGGTGGTCACCATGGAATTTGGTTCCCCTATCTCCACCCATGCAGGCATCTCTGTTATCTTGGAGAGCTTTCTTTAATCTGAAGCATAGAGAGACCCAAAAAATACCCTATCAGATCCCTGTAACAATACTTGAGACGGAAATACCACTGTTATCGGTTAAATCCCTCCTGAAATATGGTATAGCGTTCTTGTCGGATATTTACAACGGAAACAAACTCAGAAGCGTAGATCAATTATCTACACACTATAATCTACCACGTACAGAATTGTTCACTTGCTTACGCATTACTAATTTCCTCAAATCACTTCCCTATCCGGAAACTTATGTCCCAAGACTACTGTGGCACTTTTACTCCGGTCATACTAAGCAAACTCGGACCATCTCGTTTTGTTATACCCAACTACAAGATAAACGTATTTTTAAAAGGACGAGAGCAATGACCAGTTGGGAGGGAGACTTGCAGGCTGTCTTCTCTGATACTCAGTGGAGGACGGCCTTCAAGTCCATCCACTCATTGACACATTGTATTAAGCACTGGGAGATGACTCTAAAAATTGTAAATAGGTGGCAATATACACCCTTTAGATTGTCCAAATACTTTTTGGGGTCGTCTTCACAGTGTTGGAGAGACTGTGGCGGGGTAGGCAATCTGTTACACATGTTCTGGAATTGCCCAAACATCAGAAGTCTCTGGAACCAGGTATTCAAATGAATTTTCTCCCTCACGGAGAAATGTTGTACCTCCTCACCAGCATTGGCGTTATTACACATTGGTACAGAAGACTTCCCTGCCAAATATAGACAAATGGTTAGATTCTATTGGAAACCAGAGCTTTAATTTTATGCCATTGGAAAACCAACACAGTGATAAACCTCTCTGATGTGACCAGGGCTGTACATAGAAATTACACCTTTGAGTGTCTTATTGCACTTAACGCTATGCAGGGCCAGAAATTTGATAAACAATGGGTTACTTGGGTTAAGTATAATTCTCACTGATATCGAATTCTATGGATACTTCATATTACCTATCTTTGTTCTTTATAAAGCAATGATACACTTTTGACCTTATTATATACTTTCATATTGTGTATGTCGTGTACTACATGAGTAGAATTTCTATTTTCTTTTGTATTAGTATTTGTTTTATTATTTTTCTTCTCCTTACCAATTCATGCCTGTACTTTTACTGCTTAAAATACTCTTGAATATTGTTACTTGAAAAATTTTCAATAAAAACTATTGAACAAAAAAAATATATATAAACAGAAACCATTATAATTCATTCTCAATGTAAATTCAGGAAAAATCCCTTAACGGCTATTCGAGGAGTGATTGGGCCAATAGCCCTTAATCTATTGAAACGGGATCATATAGTTAATTTTAATTAAACTAAAAAGACAAAAAAATAAAAAATAACATTTATATGCACCTAATTAAACCAAATCAACTAAATTAGTATACATAATTAAATTAAATTGATTACATTTTGTAAAACAAATAAAAAAATCTTATTTTATTTATTTTATATATATTTTGCATGTTACAAAAATCTATGTGGGAAATTCCCTATATAAAGAACTTCTATATCTACATTTTAGAAACCTTTGTGATAATTATTACCCTGTTCTGAAACCAAAAATTAGGTCTATTAAATATCAGATTTTAGAAAAATGGAAAGAATAATGAATAATAAAAATAAAAATAAAATTTATATATATAATTATTAAAATAGGGTTAAAAATTTGTGAGAAAACAATTTAAATCAACATCAATATTCATTCCTTTTGGCTGAAGGGTATCCATTAAAAAAATCCATTTTATTTCATTTTGCTAAATTTTTATTCTCTTATTTTCTCCTCTCCAATGACCTTTCATTTTGTCTATAGCATAAAAAGTCATGCAAGTGGGGTCTCTATTGTGGTAAATATTACCTGAAAGACAGCAATCAATTAATTAATTACAGAACTTAGAAATTTAGAAACAAATGAGGATGAAATCCTAGTAACAATCGATGTCAATTCGTTGTACACAAACATTGTGCAGGAGGATGGCCTAAGTAGTGTTGAGTGGGCCCTATATACTGTAAGCAAACTGACCTGAAGGAGGAACAAATTAAATACATTCTAGAAGGCTTAAAATTAGCCATGAACCATAATTATGGTTCATAATCACTTTTGTTGCCAGTGGTTTAGACATTAATGGCTGTGTGTTGAGTTATTTTGAGGGGACCGCAAATTTACACTGTTATACAAGCTGTGCACTCCTTACTTTATATTGTAGCAAAGTATCATTTCTTCAGTGTTCTTACATGAAAATATATAATAAAATATTTACAAAAATGTGAGGGGTGTACTCACTTTTGTGAGATACTGGGGGTTATTTACGAAAGGCAAATACACTTTGAACTGTAAGTGCATTTGGAAGTTTTTTATTTGTTTTTTTATTTTCCTTACATGCCCCCCTCGGATCTACAGTGACTTTACTACCAAGTGCCCTTTGCAAAGTGGATTTTCCTTTAGTAAATAACCCCCAGTGTGTGTGTGTGTGTGTGTGTGTGTGTGTGTGTGTGTGTGTGTGTGTGTGTGTGTGTGTGTGTGTGTGTGTGTGTGTGTGTGTGTGTGTGTGTGTGTGTCTGTGTGTGTGTCTGTGTGTGTGATTTTTGATATTTAAAGTTGATCTCCAGCCTAAATGAGCTATTATCTTGACTACTAGGTGTGCCCCACTTGTGTGACCTATATAAACATACAGCACTGTGGTCCAGCAGAATGAGATGAAAACGTCCCTTCTAATTCCCAGGACAAAATCAAGCTGAACACCACTAAACCAGTCACAGAGAGCTTTGTATTCTATGACTGAATACAAAGCTTCCTCTGAATGACTAAGTCAGAGATTGTGACATCATTTGCTCACCTCTCCATATCAGCCAATCAGAGGAAGCTTTCTGTGAATGGATGAGCAGTGCTTAGCCCAATTCGATTTTGTCTTGGGAATTAGAAGGGAGGTTCCCATCTCACTTCCAGGACACAAAGCCGTATACTGCATGTAGCTTATGATACATACAGCTTATATTGTGCACACAGTGGGCACATCTACTAGTGAGGTTAAAAATTCATTTGGATCAGCTTGGTCCATATTAACTATTTAAACCTCACTAAAAGCTGGAGATCAGCTTTAAATTGTACAAAGAACAAAGTAAAAAAACAGCTATGCATTAAAAGAGAAGTGTGGGAAATGAAAATGACAAACCTACATTCTCACCTAGCTGACTGCAGCAGGGATTCGATGCTGTATCAGTTGCTCACATGCTCTACACTGCAGAGGCAGCGCCTGCACAGACAGAGCTTTGCGGTGTGATTCAGTGTCCTGCCCCTAAACTGGCCCCCGGAGGGCATCCTGCCTCATTGGAGATGTGCCTCCTCCTCCTCCTCTCTCATACCAGGCACCCACGTGGAGTCAGTGCCCTCACCACCCCCCCCCCCCTCTTCATCGCTGGAGCAAACCTGGCAGTATGTTGCAGGTTGTGGAACATGACTGCTAGATTGCTGTCCTTCTTGAGCATCCCCTCTCTCTGCGCTCATGCTACTGCCTTCCTCTAGCTGATTTTATCATCATCAGAGCCTACAAAACACTGGGCATACTCCTGGAGCATTTATCCAACACTGTGCTCAAATAGTTCAGGGGATTCCTCAGGAGGACGTGGTGGGTCTAGGGAAGGAGTAACTGATGATGACATTAAGACAAGGGAAGAGGATGCGTTGGTAGCTGCTTTGCTAGTACCCTGAGCCTGGGTGAGAGAGGATGAGGAGGATGAAAAGGGCTTGGCCATCCACTCTACCAAGTCTTCGGCATGATGCAGCTCAACACGTCCAGCTGCCGAAAATAAGGACAAGCGTGTCACATGGCCACGTGCTGATGACGATGCACCACGTCCACGAACGTCTTCGCCATTTGTGGATAATGGCTCTCACTGTGGTTCGCTGGATTCCCAAAGCTTTGGAAATGGCTTTATAACCCTTTCCAGACTGATAGATCTCAATTACTTTCTTTCTCAATTGTTCCTGAATTTCTTTGGGTCTCGGCATGATGTGTAGCTTTTAAGGATCTTCTGGTGGACCTTACTGTGTCAAGCAGCTCCTATTTAAGTGATGCCTTGATTGTGAACAGGTGTGGCAATAATCAGGCCTGGGTGTGGCTAGAGAAATTGAACTCAGGTGTGGACAACCACAGTTATAGTATGTTTTAACAAGGGGGGCAATCACTTTTTCACACAGGGCCATGATGGTTTGGATTTTTTTTCACCTTTAATAATAAACACCTTCATTTACAAATTGCATTTTGTGTTTACTTGTGTTGTCCTTGACTATTGTTTAAATTGGTTTGATGTTCCGAAACACTTAAGTGTGACAAACATGCAAAGGAACAGGAAATGAGGAAGGGGGCAAACACTTTTTAACACCACTGTAGATGGATAAAGGTGTATACTGTGTTGAAGTTACATCCGATCTCCGTAGCGATGCAAGTTCAGCCATACAGATAGTATGGCTGAATTCGCATCGCTCCCGCAGCAAACTCGCACAGGACCCTTTTTTTGGTCCGCAACAGAATCGGATCGCATGGGTGTTCACACCATGCGATCCGATTCCTGTGCGAGTCGGCAGATCGCACTGCGATATGCGGACGGATCTGGGGGTGTCATTAACATATCATTGACACTCCCAGCCGTCCGCATAGGGCAGTGTGAACTGCCGGCGGGAGGTGTGCGATGCGGGAAAACGCCGCGGATTCACGGCGTTCCCGCATCGCTGTGGTGTGAACCCGGCCTAAAGGTTTTGTAGTAAGAGGCTGTGAGCCCGTCTGGGCCTGGGCTCTTCCCTGATTTTAAATGTTTAATTGCCAATTTGAGCTCCTCTTCAGTTATGGGATTTTCCAATTGCCGGCATCTTCTTGGTCAATGGGCGTAGGGCAGTGTTCGTTTAAAAAGTTCTCCATAAGGGTGCGTCAATTACTATTTACTAAGGGATTGCCTACATTTGTGTTGAGATTATACAGGTCGGAGTAATATGATTCAAACTGGGCAGCTATATCTGGGGTTGTGACTTTGGGCCTCCCCTGGGGATCATTAATTGTATGGATATTGCTCAGGGCTCTATTTTTCTGAATAGCTCTAGCTAAGTATTTCCCACTTTTGTTGCCAAATTCATAGAACAACTTTTGTTGAAGGACAAATTTTCGTTTAGTTTTTTGGGCAAGTTCCGTCAGGAGAAGTTCACGGTGGTGCGTCAGTTCAAGATATATTTGTTGGGCTTGGGTCTGTTTGTGAGCTAATTCCAGAGTTTTAATTTTTTGGATTAGGGATGTAATCTTAGCTTGATGTATTTTCTTGCGGGCTGATTTTAGAGCAATAAATTCGCCCCCCAGAACACATTTATGGGCCTCCCACTGCGTCACTGGGGAAGTCTCTCCATTATTATTTTCTAAGAAGAAGTTATGAATGACCTGTTTAAGAGCTAATATGTCTTCTTCTGCTGTCAGCAGGGTTGAATCAAGGCGCCAGGTTTTAGAACATGTATTAAGGTCTGGAAACGTGAGTGTCATGGTGATGGGGCTGTGATCAGAAAGGAGCATAGGTTCAATGGTAGCATGGGAAAGGAGAGGAAGATCTGTCTGAGAAAGAAAGAGATAGTCAATTCTTGAATGTTTATTGTGTGGGGCTGAGAAAAACGTATAATCTTTGTCAATCGGGTGTAGGGTACGCCAGGTATCATGCAAAAGCAAATTTTGAAGTTGGATTTTAATATGTCGGAGGGTTCTGTAGGGCAGTGATGTAGTACCCGACGAAGTGTCCAACAAAGGATAAAGGGCCACATTGAAATCTCCACCAAGAATGGTTATTCCAGTGGAGAATTCCATCAAAAGTTGGGAGACTTGTCTAAAGAAGCTCGCTTGTGCGGAGTTTGGGCTATAAATGTTAGCTAAAGTCATCGGTCGGCCATGGATTTTCCCTTTCAGAAATATGTATCGTCCGTCCTTATCTATAAAGGAATCTAGATGTTCCCATTGTACATTTTTAGAGAACAGGATGGAGACTCCTTTCGTTTTTGCCTGTGGATTCGTAGAGTGATAGGAGGTCGGAAAACAGTGGTTCGTGAGTTTAGGGAACCTATCTGAGCGAAAGTGCGATTCTTGTAAGAATACGATATTTGCTTTTAGTTTGTGCATTTGGGGGAGAATTTGGCTACGTTCCGGTATGTTAAGCCCTTTTGCGTTCAGGGATACGATCTTCAGCGTAGTATGCTTAGTGGTAGGTCCAACGTGAGCCATGTTCTACAGGTGACAAGGTGCTTAGGGTGCGGAAGCAGGGAGCTCTCTGTATATAGCATGGTTTGGGTGGCTAAGGAAAGGACCGGCCTCCCAACTGGCCGAAGAATGCTTCAGGGAACGGCAGAGCGGAGACCGAAGAAAAAAAAGGGGGGGGGGAAAGTAAAGGGTGGACGAGACAGATGAGGATAGGGGAAAGGAAAAAGGCAAGAGAGGGGAAAAGAGAAGGGGAAAGAAAAGGATTGGGGGAGGGGCCAAGTGAACAGCCGGGGAGGGAGGGGGAGGATCGGGAGTGTACCGGGCGTAAAGAGAGGTAAATAAACCTCTCCTTAGGCGCGTTGGGTAAAACCGGTAGGGTTTAGCGGGAATAATCTATAATCCCGTCGTGTGGAGGCATGGACTAAGCCGGTATGGCGTTGATAAGTTAAAGAATCTGATCCTCAGGTTCCCAGGGGAAAATGATAATGGTACAAGGGTGAGCCTCTATAGTTAGGCATTAAGAGGAGGATGCTGGGTTCAGCAGAGAGGGGAGGGTGCTGTGGGTTGGCCTGTGCCAATGTGGGTCATGATGCATTCTCCCCTGTGCGTTATTGTTTAACACAGGCCAGGGTGTATATAGAGGTATCTATGGGCAGTGGAGGACTGAGCGAGCGTCACAAGCATGTCAAGTGGAGAAGCTGTAAACTTAACCTTTATATGTGCAAAGAAGCTTGGGATACGTACCACGGGTCTCTGGAGTGGGGGGTGTTTTGGTATGGGCAGACTTTAGGAATCAACCCCTCAGAGTCATGGGGGCCTTGATGGAGATAAGGTATCCAGGCCCCAGGAAAGAGAGAACATAAAAGGTAAAAAGTACCCTAACTTTACGCGAGTGTCAAGCAGTAAATTAGGCATCTTGTCAAACAGAGTTAGGGGGTGAAACCTTTATCAGCAATAAACAAGCAACACAAAACAATAACAGTAAAGAACCCAACATACCAAACATATGCAACTTGATCCAATGACAGTTATTTTTAAAACATATATCCTGGCCTCGCTGTGCGTTGTTTGTCAACTAAATATCATGGAATAGTTATGACCATCCTCAAGTTTCATCTATGGACGGTTTCATACGGAGCGCATGGATAAGAGGGCTTATAATGTTTAGAGGGCATTTAGGATGTGCCCAGTCATAGTATATATCGGCCTAGCAGACCACAGTTGGGCCGCATCAGACTAGTTCTTGAGAGCAGTGAAGAGGGAGCTCCGGAGGGTTCATGGGAAAGAGATGCATAGGGGAAGGAGTAATAGTGGTATACCAGTTGTAACTCCGTATGAAACCGTATTTCTGTACAGGAAAGTGAATGTAGAGTATACCCTCAGAGCAGACATAAAGTGTTACCTTGCCCGGAGAGAAGTATCTGTCTCTCTCTTATTTCCCCCCCCCCCTCCCCATCTATCCCTTACCCAATTTTTATACAGTCTCTGTCTTCCATAATCCAACCAGGACCATGGGGTTGCATGAAGGGTGGAGGAGGGGAGGTTGTGGGGGAAAGTACCTAAAAGGGCGCAAGGGAGGGTCTTGGAGGGTGCATCGGGGGGGATGTATAGTCCCTTAAGCTAAGCCTTCATGACAAGCAATGTTCATCATCTGACAAGAATCTATATACTTGCGTGCAGAAGGTTAAATCAATGAAGTGTGCCCGGTGGTATGCGCGTGGAATTTTCTTGCAATCGATGGGGGTGGAGATGCAACCCAGGGAAGGCCTAGTCTTGATGTAAGTTCAGTTTTGGAGTAGGGGCAGTCAATGAGTTCTTGGCGAGCAAGGTATTCTGCGGATCCAGAAGCGGGATAACTGAGGTGTTGGGTTCAACAGTTCGAAGGGAGCACGGAGAAGGTGTGATTATTCAGGTTCTCCATGGCGTGGCCTTCTGTGTGCGGGAGAGGCTGTAGGGCTGGTATTCGCTACGTTCCTGGGTTCCACCGAAGTGTTTTTTCTAGGCGAGTTTGATCTGCGTCTTCGGATATGGAATTCATCCCTTACCGGGATGGCGTCCGTTGAAGCGGATCTCCTGAGATGGGGAGGTTGGATGGATCTGTACCAATCTGGTAGATCAATGTGGGGTAGGTGTAGAGTCTCGCAAAATTAGCGAAGATCCTCAAGGACTCTGAGGTGAGCCGTGCGACCTTGGGCAGAGGCTGAGAGGCAAAAGGGAAATTTCCAGCAATACTGGATACCGTTTGCACGGAGCAGATCAAGGAGAGGGCGCAGATCCCGTCTATTCTGCAGGGTGATGGGTGATAAGTCCTGGAAGATTTTAATCTCCGTACCCTGGTACAGAAGGCTGCGGCGATCTCTGGCCCTATGCAGGATTTCTTCTTTCAGTTTAAAGTTGACCAGGCAGCATATGACATCCCTGGGAGGGTCTGCGTCTCTTCCTTTGGGTCTAAGGGCCCTGTGTAACCGTTCACAGTCAATGGGTGATTCAGGGGGCCTGCCTAGTAGGTCATTAAAAACTGCAATGGTGGCCTGGGCAAGTTGGGTCTGATCAATTGATTCTGGCATGCCTCTTACCCTTAAGTTGTGACGTTGGCCGCGATTGTCCAGATCCTCCATATATCTGTGCAGGTCTCTAAACTGGACTGTGCTTGCTTGAGAGGAGGTTTGCAGCTGGTGTATGGCATTTTCATTGCGCAAGGTGGTCTCCTCAATGTCATCCATGCGCAGTGTCATAGAATGGAGATCCCTCCTGAGGTCAGTAATAGCCGTTGCTAAAGCAGACTTAATTTCCTCAGCCACTGATCTGAGGTCTCTGATAGTCAGGGGCTGTTCATCTACTGCAAGTGGAAGTGGAGATGGCTCCTGTTGTCTGCCTGATGCGCTCAGGCTGGATGAGCGCTGCACTCCGGAGTAGGCCCGAGATGAAGCCGGGGCCTCGCGTGGCTGTGACCGGAATATCTCCGGTATATTGCGGGCGTGCTGCGTGGCGGAGCTCCGCGGAGAGCGCGAGCGGGACGGGGATGAGTTCCCCTTCTGCTTACCCATGTCAGCGGCAAGGAGAGGCTCGTGAGGCTGATAATAGGTACCCCTGGGACCCGGAGCACGGGGATTAAGCGTCCATTACGGTCCGGCTCCAAGCCACACCCCCGGTGTCCATTTTTCAGCCGATAAGCTAATAGTATATCTGGTTTTCAGGGACAAAAGACAAACTATTTTTTCTACTATTTTTTCATTGGCGGTGGCTAATACGAAGGGATAAAAGAAGATCTCAGACTTCGGTCTTCAAAAGCACTAACAAAATGGACACTGCTATTATCGCGCAGGCGCAGTGCAGTGACATACTATGTAAACAAAGGAAGTGTAGCAGTGTGTCCGTTCCAGTCGACGTGTGATGACGAAACGCGCAGAACGGCATTGCGTCACTTTTCGGTTTTCTCTGATACAGCGTGTATGTTTGGTTTCACTTGTACATTTTACATGGAAATGTGAGTAGATTATCTGTTACAGTAAACAATTTGGATTTTAAAATGGAATTATACTATGGACATTCCCTTCTCTTTTATGTGGTGAATATATGAAATCAATACTTAATAGTGCCATTGCATGGAAGCCTGAGAGCCCTTGAATTGCTACACAGTGGCACATACTGTGACTGCGCAATACCCCGGGAGGGGTTAGAGGTTCCGGTGAGTGTATTGGCAATAGGAGCACGGATCGTATCACCGCGCACGATTTACACGTGAAGGAATCCTCCCTAAGAAGCTGTCTTGGCTTATGGGACTATTTTTAGAGCACTAAGTCACTTTTTGCTCGTTTATTATATAGAGCACCAGTCACTTTTTGTGAGCACCAGTCACTTTATGGTTTTGTATATGGTATATCTATGTAAGTGTTGAAATATCAGCTGTATTTTTTCATGGAGGCACATAGTCACTTGTTTATTATATCGAAGCACTAGTCACTTCATATATATATATATATATATATATATATATATATATATATATATATATATATATATATATATATATATATATATGAAGATAGAGTGGCAGAGGTGACATCAATTACTTACGGCTGTAATCATACACATATATATATTTATAATTTTTTCACCATGTCTGTTAATTTCATCAATTAGATTTTGACAGGTTTTTAGGAACACTGGTTTATTTGGAGATATTTAGAAGTATAAATCACTTAACCAATATAAAGGGCACATCTAAACAGGAAAAACGTTTTTTAGGGTTTCACAACTTCAAAAACTTTAGGGGTTCTAACACAGACTAATCTCAAAAAAAGTTTTTCCTTTAAAACAAAGGAGCATTTGATGTCATTATTATGCTTAAATAAGGAAAAGGTTTTAGAAGACCTTTTGGGTAACAGTCAAATGTAGGCCGAGTCTCTAAGGTGAACATATTCTTGTTTTTATTGTGTGATATATTTGTTATTACTTTTTGGGAGTAAGATAAGGATATATATAGTCCCAGAGTCAGTAGTTTTGCTCAAGGATTTTTACCTAATTGAATTTAAGGGTTGTTTCCCTCATATACGAGTATTATTTACAGAGAATACAACATATTTTTATCAGCCTAAGGAGCAGCGCCAAGACCTACTATATCATAATTTTTTTTCATCTTTGACTCCACTTTTGGGTGGTAGGAAGTAGGGGTGGCAGTTCTGGGTGCTTTTTAAACTTTCATTATCTCTGTACTTTAAAAGTTCCACTGCGCGACCGAATCACAACTTCCCGACAACCCTGGCCGTTGGTTCTCATCAACATGAGGACAAGGTGCTTGGGGTGGGGGGGCGCAGGGCGCCCCTCTTCCCCAAAGCACCCACCCCTCATGTTGAGGGAATGCAGCCTGGTACGATTCAGGAGGGGGGGGGGGGGGGGCGCTTGCTCGTCCCCACCCCATTTGTTGACCGGCCTGGCTGCGTGCATGGATAAGGGTCTGGTATGGACTTTGGGGGGATCACCGCACCATTTTTCGGTGTAGGGGTTACCCTTAAAACCCATCCCAGGCGACAGGACTTGCAAGGTGTCAATCTCGCAGATGAAGGTGGCGAGATTGACTTCCTTCTCTAATCCCGTTGTACCTGAAGTCACGTTCAAAATTAATGGACTTTAGTCCATGTACACGTGTAATATATATATATATATATATATATATATATATATATATATATATATTGCAATCTTTGGGGGTTATTTTAGCTTAAAGGTAGAGCTTACCAGTGAGCTGGATCCACACCAGATGTCGTTTAAGGGCTCGTAGGCCCACTTTTATTAAAGAAAGAAAAGTCAGATAACAAAATAGTTGCCCACACAGGGGTTTCAGCTTTCCACAGCAGTAATGTATGTAGAACCAAAAATACCAAGCCACCTGGCTCTCTTTAGCAGCACTGCTGCTCAGACTTCTGCTGCAGCCCTCTTGGCTCTTTAACAGAGTTCCTGTACACCCAGTACCTCAGCACTCTTTAACAGCTTCTCTTTCAGCCCACAAGCTTGGACCCTCTGTCTACTCTGACAGACCGACCTGTGCAGACATGCACACTTCTTCTCCCTTACACGCCTGGACTCCTCGGGAGGGTGGAGCCCAGAACCATGGTGTTGGCTTTGTTTTAAGCCCAAGACCCACCTGTGCAATCATCCAGCCAGACTGCTGGCTGTTCCCAAAACCCGGTCCCAGGATTGGAGATTCACCACAATATATATATATATATATATATATATATATACATATATATATATATATATATATATTATATATATATATATATATATATATATATATATATATATATATATATATATATATATATATATATATATGAATATATGAATATAGAGTGGCAGAGGTGACATCAATTACTTACGGCTGTACAGGCAATTTCATTAATTTGGAAAGTCGGGCGGATTGTCTGCTGGACCTAGTTCGCTGGAAAGTCTGTTTGTGTGTGGTCGTGTGTGTGCAAGTCCGCAATAATCCAGATTAAGTGTAATCTTGAAGCTTTATGAACAAAACAGGGTGGGTGAAACTATTGAGAAAAAAAACAAATGCAGATACATATAATCAGTATATGAAGTATACAGGAATGCAAAGAATAAGCTAGGCTGTAGATGGTGATAAGTAATTTTTACAAGCTGTATTTAGGGGTTGCTTGTGAATGCAGGTTTTAGCCTAAAATGTGCTCTGATAGATGGTTCCTTCTTTCAGTCTCTAAGATGGAGTCTGAGTACCAGGATGCACCTGTTTCACTTCCTTGAAATGAAGAATGATGGAAACTCTTGTTAAAGGTGAACAGTTTCTAGTTTCTGCAAAAACAGTACATTTACCACTGGCTCAATCTTGTGGTCCAATCTTATATTGCAGGCAAAACAACTTCATTATTATCCTGCTGGAGGCAGAACAACTTACCTGACATAGTATTGTTCCAGCCGATGTCATTGGGTAAAATGGATTCAGTGCAGAAGCATGTGCTCATGTAAGTATTTACTGACACCAAAGAATATGGATTTATTTTTGCTCCAACTAAATGTCACTGAAAGGGGTTATTGCTTCCAGTAACACTAGAGAAGGGTTTCTTTATTATTACAGAAATTGTCCCCAATTAAGAGTTTTTTTTATTATTGATTTTTATTAGGTTTACAGAAAAGGAACCAGAGTATAAGACATGAAAAAGTGGAGCAGGCGCTCCCCCACCTGGCATGTCTAAGCGGGCCCAATCCCAAAAGGACTTGGCGGGCTCACATCTGCCCGGGTCCTTTTTCACCTTCTACTGAAGTTCCGGCCTGTCCTATAAAACCATGTATCCCTTGCCCATTCTGAGTTCTTTCTTCTTGACTGGGGCTTCTTCTGGCCAAAGAGGCATATGTCTTGGGGCAGGAACCCCAACTTCCCGCCCGTGGCTAATGGTGATGGATGCTTTACCCAGGAAGACAGACTCCAACTCCTTTATGGCTGAGCCCCTGGCTACCTCTTCTGAGATGCTTCCGAGAAATGTGTCAATGTTAATATTTCTCTCAATATCGATCTTGAAGGACAGAGCATCTTCTAGAGTAGGTATCTCCAAACTACGCCCCCCCCCCCCCCCCCCCGCCATTACGGAACCACACACCCCATGAGGCATTGCAAAACTCTGACATTCACAGACATGATGGGAACTGTAGATCCCGAACACTGAAGGGCCACAGTCCGGAGATCGCCACTCCAGAGGAAGAGTGACATGTTTTGCTAGTTTCATCATGGCTACATCGAATAGAAGAGTGGCTTCTAGGTGTTTCATGTCCTCACCTTTGAAGGGATAGAGCCTCATGGATTTCCTCAACAGGGAGGATCTCTTGTCAACCTTGCCCTACTCCTCCAAGATAATATCCTTCGATTCAGCCAAAAGCAGGACATTGGAGCATTCTTTCCCCAAGTGCTTGAAGGATTTTCTTTGTTTAGCTGGGAGAGTCGCTTGTTCTTCCCATTTCAGGACCTCCTTGATCACTTTAATCAAGGGTGAGACTAGAGAGAAGTCAAAGCCCCAGAGGAATTCAACCTCCACCTCACTATCCCAGGATATGGTGGATGCATAACTTGGCTGAGATGGCTGAAGGTCCTCTTGAGCATTTCCAGTGGGAGTGCCTGACCTAGTGATAGTCTGGCTTGACATGTGGTTCATATCCCATTCATTCAAGGGCTGTTGTAACATGTGCCTTACGAAAGACATTTGTTGGTTGTTCATCTCTCTCTTTCCCCAACCACCCGGGCTTAACATGGCTCATACAACAATTTGCTCTCCGGGAACCTGAGTTTCACATCCCTAGCAGTCTCATCTATCAGAGCGTCTGTCAGAGTGGTGGGTGCGGTGTTTGGAGGAGGAATTAAAACTTCTCCCTGGTGATGGATCCCAGATGGAAAGTCATGTCATCTGGATCTGGATGATGAATGCTGGCATTGCAGCCTGGCATGGTCCCTGTGTTCCCATGCTGAGGTCTGGTGATCCGACCTGGAAACTTTTGACTTTGACAAACAAAATAGAGAAATGAGAGATGTTGTTAGAAATGGGTGAGATCTAGGCCAACCTCAGATTTGTCCTGTCAGCCGGGCTCAGGCTCCCTTACTTATACCTTATGCATGAGGGCTGACTGCATGGAGACGGTGACTTTTCTATGGAGTGCAGGGAGGGAGGAGGGCTATCCTCTCCACCCACTGTGGAAGGCAGAGATCCGGGTTTAAAAAAGTTACTTCCCCTTTAAGAGAACCCCCCTGCTCCCCCCACCACCACTAACAGGTGGTCAGAGGGACAGCTGCCGCACACTGCCCGCAGGATTTCCCAGTGAGGCAGAGGCTGACAGCCATTAGAATAGCCCGCCCTCATCATGTCAGCACCATGCTCCCATTGCGCCTGCACTGCCACTGTCAAGCAACAGGCACCTGCATGGCTTCCGGGTCCCCGAAGGAACCAAGTCTCAATTCCACCTGAGGCCTTGCACATGTGCAGAAAAAGTTGCAACAGCCTGGAATGCACGAGTGCTCCAGCTGCCATGAGAGAATGAAAGCTAGCACCAGGGAGAAAAAAAAGGAGAAAAACATACAATCACATAGACTGCTGCCATGGAGCGCTGTTGCCATGTATTATTTTCTGGACCTTGCCAGTCAGTCAATTGGGAGGACATCCATCATGGGCATACACAAGCCACCCATCATCACATGGGTACTCTCCCTGACAACCACTCGCCCATCCGTGGCTGGGCCCTTGGCTATCGACACCGCTCCATTCAGGATGCCAGCATCCAGCCTGGTTGTGCTGGGAATCATCCTTAACATCTGGGATGCCCTCCTTCACCGTGCATGTAAGCGTGTAGAGTCCAAAGATAAGGACAAAAAAGGGCCACAGTCTCTGGCTGTGAGCTCAAATTTATGGGGTCCTATAGCATTGGAAAGGAGGCAGGGTAATGTAGGCTCGCATGTAGGCTGCCATGGAGTCATTCCAGAAATTATCATTATTTACCATATTTCTAAGGGTAATTCCTTTCTCGCCATCTTTTGCCATTTTTCCATGCAGGGGTGATTAAATGGAACCTGTGAGAAAAATTCATTCAGCAATTTGTGAATATAATAAACAAAAAATGCAGTGCTAAAGTGAGAAAAACACCTCGTGATAAAAAGTGTTGCTGTAAAAAAATTAATGAGTGACGTAGAAAAACTAAACCAGATTATAAACAAGTGCAATCAATATAAATAGACAAGTGCAAAAAATTCTTGTAAACCGTGACATAAAAGTCAAAAAGTTATTATATTGGATGAATGAAAAATGGCTTGGAACCAAGCCAAGGCCATATAGAAAACAGTAGTCTCTATAATCATAGTCACTTCACAATGGAAAATAACCGGGACTAGTTGCAATGCCACACGTCCAGTGCCCAAGAGGTGAAGACAGTGAGGAAACCACCAGCTCGATACCACTTAGGCCGCGTACACACGCGCGGACTGTTCGCCCAACCTTGTTCGTCAAACAGTTTGACAAACAGTCCGCTCAAAATTAGCATGAACGGACTTGACCACACGCGATGAACGAACAGTCCGCTGAAACCGTGCGCGCTGACGTGAACGGCACGTACGACGGGACTAGAAAATGACGTCCTATACACTGCAATGCAACCTTCGGCGTGTAAATCCTTTCTGAGTATGCGCGGAACTTAGTTTGACGAACAAGCCTACACACGAGCAGACTGTCCGCTCAAACCAAGTTTCAGCGGACAGTTTTACGGAAATTCCGAAAAACTTTGTTCGTCAGACTGTCCGCTGAAACTGTCCGCTGAAGCCCACACACGAGCGGACTGTCCGCTGAAACACTGTTCAGCGGACAAAGTTGGGCGAACAGTCCGCCCGTGTGTACGCGGCCTTAAGGTTTCTTCATACAGGTACCACAGCACACTGAATGTAAACAAAGAAGGTAATGGGTACGCTTACTCGAAGGTGTGGACCCACACACCTTAGTGGTGAGTCATTCAGACATCAAATTGCAATAGACAGCAATTCTCCCATACAGGTGATGTAAACCTCAGCTGTACCAAGATGCCTTCCGTTCTCTCTGTATTCAGGATGCCCAATCCGTGACGTCTTCGGCTCCAAGGAAGTGAAGAAAGTATTCACACCCAGATAGGTGTGTAAAAAATAAAATAACAAACCGAATGAAAGGAAAAAGGGAAAAAACAGAAGGCCTCCTCATAGAGCAGATTAATCCGATAAAAAGGTATTTATTAAAATAAAAATAAAATTGAAAAAACAAGATACATGCATGTACAAGCCATCAGTGAAGAAGGGTACAGAAATGCAAATATCAATAAAAAAGCGTGGAAAATCTCGCCTGCAGGCTATGTACATAGCCTGCAGGCGAGATTTTGCATGTTTTTTTACTTTTTTATCGGATTAAAAGTGGACCAAAAAGCCAGGTTTCTCAAAGCTGGATAATATTTAGCAACTCATTAAATAGTTTAACCCTAGACAGTAACAAATTTGGTAAAAATGGTTTGTTATACAGATAAGTTGGACCATCTGGACCTGGTTCTTATGGATGGGAACATTTTAGAGACCATGGTACATTGCCAATTGGTGCATTAAGCCTGTAAAAGTCAGATTTAGAGAGCTTTGGGATATGCCTATCATTGAGGTATTGTTAGATTTTATGAAGGAGTTCTGAAGTGATTGGATAATGGCATATTTTGTTGTAGAGGTTGGTAAAGTAGTCATTGATAATTATTTAAGAGGGGTGAGAGTGAGGAGTGGCCTCCTTTGTCCTTGATTGTATGCATATTACAGGTCTTTTCTTTTAGTGTGTGTGTGCCTTACTACTTTTATTGTAGAACAGCTGGTTAAGGCTTAGTAATGTTTAATGGTAGCTAAGTGAGTTCTTAGTTGCTCTAGTTTTAGCAATTTTTTTAGTAAGGTTACTGAGGGAGAAATCTGCAGTTGTGATGTCGTTATTTTTGCATGGTATTTGTGTCTTCTTGATTAGAGCAGTTCACAAAGCTATACATTGGTCAAATATATGCATTACAATCGACAAAAAATATGGCACCAACATCCCTTTTGAAATAGAGAGAAAACGTTGGAGATATGGGACTTTATGGGTGCATTTCAACACAGAAATTACTCAAAAGTGTATGTAAAATGATATACAAAACGTATTCTAAAATGAACAATATTACAAAACGAATGCATGCAATACAAACATAGCCATAGGTGTGCACAAACATTCTATTTTTGACAATTGTTTACTGTAATTGCATTCATGTTTTCATCACGTTCATATTTTCGACATATTTTGTCATATGGCTTCCTCAGGAAAGGGCGTGAAGATTTGTTTATTAAATATGGAGACCTATAGTCAAACAACTATAAATGTGCACAAAAAAGCAAAAAACTGAAATTAGTACAACAGGCAAATTGACACATCATATATTATATTATTTATACACATATGGCTACGGTTGTACACACGGCAAGTATCATCCAAAAAAAATTAGCTCCTACCTCATTATCTTAGTGTGGGAACCAAAAATAAAAATAGGGAGTGGTATCGCACAATGCAGTGAATCTGCACAGCCAATAATTCCCAAGAGTTGCTGGCTCTCGCGTAGGGAGAGGCATGACACAATCTGGTGAAGAGCAGTTCCACAGATGATCTGCCAATATAAGCATACAATGATTACATCAAATAATGTAATGCTAGATAAGAGTGAGATATGTGGATGCAAGGCAGACTTGTAAATATATTATGTTTAACTTAATCACACTCAACTTCTCATCAAGAGTAATATATACTGGGAGCCAAGATTGCTGACAGGTGACACCAGATGCCTGATAGCTTAGATGGCCACTACATGGATCTGAGGGTACATAAGGGTAAAAGAGGGGGACCCTTGTCATACAGCATTCACAGTGCAATAGAACCTGTTATAAAACTTGATTCAATTCACAAATAAACTTGCCTCGATATTAAATCAATGAAGCTTACCCATAAGTCAAGTTGTATTAAAACCGGCAAGAAAAGAGACCAAGAGGAAAAAAAAAAAGCCCAAGAGGAAAAAAACCCCTCACGACAAAGGGTGTCTACACCTGTTAAAGAGAGACACACTGAGTGTATTGCACTGATTTTGCTTGCTATGTCAAGTGAGACATCCTCAAGCTAAGTCAAGGTTATTTGCTTTGGGGGCCCTGAATGTAGTGGCCCCTATAGCGAGGATGTGTCCCTTGCTGAGTCCACTTAAAGCTTATGATTATGAACAAGCATATTTTTATCCCTGGTAAATTTGTTCTCCTTTGTTTTAATAAGGTTGGTAGCATATTTAGTGAGATGTTCTTTAAATGGTTTATTTTTTATCTAGGACACCTTTGTAGGAGACCATGTTGCCATGGTCTTACTGCCATTTTAAAATTTCTTTATCCAATTCCTTGATATTTGAGTCATATTGATCACATAGAATAGGCATCATTTTGAGAGAACATAGTTGTAAATTATATTCCCAAGCTTTTTTCACATTTGGTTCTACCCTCTTTAGATGAGGGGATATCTCAATACGCAGACCCCAAGGTACAACTTGATTTTATGCATATTTACCAAAAAAATCTCGGTGCCAAAAAAGACAGTTATTTTCTTGGACTTCAGAAACTGGTGGAGAAAAAAAACCTATCTACATCTGCTTCTGTTATATCATCATTGGAACATACCTGTTTGACCTCCAACACAAAACCCTCCATGCCTGCCCACAATAAGTCTGTCATGTCCCCTGCTGCTCACCAAAGACGACTCCCAAAGATGAAAAAGTGGGAATATGCCACCGGGAAAGGGGATATCAGCATTAGTCCAAGGCGCTACCATGAGAAAAATACTGTGCAGAGGGAAAAAACAAAAATGTATAATAAAATGACATTAATAGAAAACAGTTGCCTTTAAGTTTAGACAATTATTATAAATAACAGAAAAAAGAGCTTAAAAATATTTAACGCTGGTGTCTGACCACAGGTAGGTGTATGGTGGTTGTGTTATCTACCCTATTTACAACTTGGACCCAGAGATACAGAACCACTTATCAATCAATTGGAACTGTATAAATAATGACATGCTCCTGTGGAGCATTTTATATAGGGAAGACTAAGTGTCCCCTTTTTTGTAGGATTGGGGACCCTGTTTCCCTAATCCCCAAATACAAAATGGAAACGCCTATCAATAGGGGGCATGTAGTATTAAATCAAAACTTTGATCTCAATTCTATTGTCTTCTTTATTCTTGAACATATTCCCCATCATGAACGTGGGGGTGACATTGATAGGAAACTTCTACAACTAGAAAACAGGCAGATTTATTTGTTACAATCGACTCAATACCCTGATTTGAATGAAGCAATTAGTTTTAAACCATTTTTGTAATGTTTTTTGGCAATTTAGGGGGTCCTCACTCCATCTTTGCTTGATGATTGGTACTGCTCCCTATCCGTGTCCCCTGTTGTTCCGCTTTAGACTTGGCAATACCCTGGGATGTGTTTGCCAGTATCTGGTTTTCATAGCTGCTGCCATGTCTATTATCATTTTTGCTTATTCTGTGCAAAGGTAAATTTCATATTGTTTTTATTATATATTTTTTCTTTTTTATTATTGTCATGGGTCTCACCCTTGTAAATTCATTGCGCTTAATGCCTTTTTGAATCTATGTAATTGTGCATGGTTGTATATGTCCATTTGGCAAGGATTCCCCCAAATACCCCACTTCCTCCTGTTTCCCTTTTTCCCCCACTAGGGGGTGTTGTCCATCTCCGCTCTGCTTTGGCACCGCCTTTTGCCCTTCTGCCTTTAGGTCCCCGCACGGACACCTGAGGGTGTTCATGGAATCGTCCCAAACCTGTCCCAAACCCTTTGTGGGGTTTTTTCTGTGTGCGCCTACTCTGAGGTGCCCCCTTTGGCATGGCTTTACAGTTCTATGCTGTTTGGTGTGCGAAGATGATGCCCCATACACTCATGGAGGCATTAGTCTTTGGTCTCTGCCCTATGGGCATACATACCTTGATGCCCTCTGTGGGTGGTGGGTGTGGTTCCGGAGCACATGCCGCGACTTTGGGTTTCCAGGTATAATTCCGTGCCACGTGGCCCCTCCCTTTTTGCATCTGCAGTGCATCATCACAGCGCAATGCCATGCGCCGTGCTCTGATGCAAAGGGGAGGGTATTTAAGGACCCTTGTGGCAGCAGCCATATTGTTGGGATCCTTGGAAGCCATGTGCTGATTGTGACAGGATAACAGGTACTTTTAGCTTTAAGAAAGGCTTGAGGAGATCTTCTCACTTGGCATAGCAAGCAATAGCAGTGTAATACCCTCACTGTGTCTCTCTTCAACAGGTATAGACACCGTTTGTCGTGAGGGTTTATTTTCCTCTTGTGATTTTTTTTTCCTCCTCTTTATAACAGGTTATATTGCACTGTGAATGCTGTATGACAAGGGTCCCCCTCGTTTACCCTTATGTACCCTCAGATCCATGTAGTGGCCATCTAAGCTATCAGGTATCTAGTGTCACCTGTCAGCAATCTTGGCTCCCAGTATATATTACTTTTGATCAGAAGTTGAGTTTGAGTGAGTTAAGCATATATTTACACTCTTATCTAGCATAATTTGATGTGATCATTGTATATTGCATCATACCTCTCCCTATGTGTGATACAACAACGCTTGGGCATTATTGGCTGTGCGGATGCACTGCATTGTGCAATACCACTCCCTATTTTTATTTTTGGTTCCCACACTCAGATAATGAGGTAGGAGCTAATTTTTATTGGGTGATACTTGCTGTGTGTACAACTGTAGCCATATGTGTATAAATAATATAATACAGTATCTCACAAAAGTGAGTACACCCCTCACATTATTGTAAATAGTTTATTATATCTTTTCATGTGACAACACTGAAGAAATGACATTTTGCTACAATGTAAAGTAGTGAGTGAGCTTGTATAACAGTGTAAATTTGCTCTCCCCTCAAAATAACTCTACACACAGCCAATAATGTCTAAACTACTGCCAACAAAAGTGAGTACACCCCTAACTGAAAATGTCCAAATTGGGCCCAAAGTGTCATTTACAGAATGGGAGGGGTGTACTCACTTTTGTGAGATATGGTATATGATATGTCAATTTGGCTGTTGTACTATTTTTTGTTTTTTGTTTCTTATGCACATTTATAGTTGATTGACTATAGGTCTACATATTTAATAAACAAATCTTCACGTTCTTTCCTGAGGAAGCCATATGGCGAAACATGTCAAAAATATGAACGTGATGAAAACATGAATGCGATTACAGTAAACCATTGTCAACAATAGGACGTTTGTGCACATCTATGACCATGACTGTATTGCATGCATTGGTTTTATGGTATTGTTCATTTTATAATACATTTTCTATATCATTTTACACACATTTTTGAGAGTCCACTTCTAAATGTTATGATTTGTGTTTGGGTAAGAATTTGGTCAGTTTCCAGTGGCCTTTTTAAGTAAATACTATGTATGTATTTCCCCAGTAGGAATGAGCTTCGTGTTTGAGTCGAACATACGTTCGACTCGAACATCGGCTGTTCGTCCGTTCGGCGAAGTCCGAACATTTTGGTCCGTTCGCGCCAAATTCGTGTGGCGCTCACGGCCCACAATGCACTGCGATGGCACAGTGCATTGCTGGCTCATGATTGGCCAATCACAGCGCCAGCAGCGAGGAGAGCCATGATTGGCCACAGGCAGGATGCCTGTGGCCAATCATAGCTCAGGCTGTGTAGTGCCCGCCCCACACTATATAAGGCCGCCGGCGCGGCGGCCTTGTATAGTGTGTTGGGGTTTGAAGCAGTGGGTGTTCTGTGTACCTTCAACACAGTACACACCGATCGTTTTCGGACGATTTTCGATCTTGCTGTTGTGTAGTGGTTGTTGTCTGCGTGCCCTGACCGCAGTATACACCGCTATATTCACCTCACCTATATAGCTAGTGATCTATCTTTTATAATAGAGCTTGCAGTCAGTAGTGTTAGGAGCTTGTGCGTGCTGTCTGCGTGCTCTGTACCCAGTACATACAGCTATATCCACCTACATAGCTGTTCTCTATTTGAGCCAACTTGCCATCTGCAGGAGTTATTGGAAGTTGTGTGTGCCTCCAGCACAGCACAGTATACATCTGTATATACCCCTTTATCTCTGGTGTTCTATAATAAAGGCATCTGCAGGAGTTAGTGGGTGTTGTGTGCCTCTAGCACAATATACACTACCCAACTGCTTTTTTACCCAACTCCCTTCAGGCCATTACCATGTCTGGAAGGCCAGCAAGGAGAGGTAGACAGGCGCGAGCCGATAAAAGAGGGCAAGCAGGCTCTGTGTCTAGAGACAACAGTGCTGGTCGTAGACGCGGTGCATTGTCATCAGCACGTGGCCATGGGAAACGCTTGTCCTTCTTTTCGGCAGCTGGACATGTTGAGCCGCAACATGCCAACAACTTGGTAGAGTGGATGACCAAGCCCTCTTCATCCTCCTCATCCTCTCTCACCCAGTCTCAGGGTACTAGCAAAGCAGCTGCCAATGCATCGTCTTCCCTCCTCTCAATGTCATCATCAGTGACTCCTTCCCTAGACCCACCACGTCCTCCTGAGGAGTCTCCTGAACTCTTTGAGCACAGTGTTGGGTACATGCTCCAGGAGGATGCCCAGTGTTTTGTGGGCTCTGATGATGACACTCAGCTAGAGGAAGGCAGTAGCGTGAGCGCAGAGAGAGGGGATGCTCAAGAAGGACAGCAATCTGGCAGTCATGTTCCACAAGCTGCAGCATACTGCCAGGTTTGCTACAGCGATGAAGAGGGAGGGGGTGATGAGGGCACTGACTCCACGTGGGTGCCTGGAAGGAGAGAGGAGGAGGAGGAGGAGGAGGCACATGTCCAACGAGGCAGGATGCCCTCCGGGGGCCAGCTTAGGGGCAGCACACCGACTGAATCACACCGCAGAGCTCCGCTTGTGCAGGGCGCTGCCTCTGCGCGTTATTCTAAAAGTTCTTTGGTGTGGGCCTTTTTTGAGATGAGTGCATCAGATCGCACCGCTGCTATTTGCAACATATGTCTCAAGCGTATCTCGCGTGGTCAAAACATCAGCCGCTTGGGCACCACATGCTTGACCAGACATATGTTGACCTGCCATGCAGCTCGTTGGCAAGCGTACCTCAAAGACCCACACCAAAGAACAAAGCGGACCTCTCCTTGCTCCTCATCAGCTGGCATCTCCAACCCCACTAGACCTTCAGTCCTCTCTGAAACCTGCTCTGAGAGGAATGAAGGTGTAGAATTAGGTGTGTCACAGCCAAGTGCTTCCGGGAACTCTGCTAGCGGTACACCCACGTCCGATTATAGCAGGCAAATGTCCCTGCCCCAGCTGCTGGACCGGCGAAAGAAGTTCACTCCCAGCCATCCACATGCCCAGTGGTTGAATGCTAGCTTGGCTAAATTGCTAGCACTTCAACTGCTGCCTTTTCAGTTGGTAGACTCGGCCCCCTTCCGTGAGTTTGTACAATGTGCGGTTCCTCAGTGGCAGGTCCCCAAACGCCACTTTTTCTCACGGAAGGCGATTCCAGCTCTCTACCGGCATGTGGAAGGCAATGTCCTTGCCTCGCTGGACAGGGCGGTCAGTGGTAAGGTGCATATTACCGCTGACTCATGGTCCAGCAGGCATGGACAGGGACGTTACCTGTCTTTCACGGCCCATTGGGTCACTCTTCTGGCAGCTGGGAAGGATGCAGGACAAGGTGCATTAGTGTTGGAGGTTGTTCCGCCACCACGCCTCCAAAATGCTACTATTGGTTGTGACACACCTCTCTTCTCCACCCCCTCCTCTTCTTCTTCCTCCATGGCCTCTTCCAGTGCTCTGTCCTCAGAACCAGTGGTGCTTCGTAGCCGTTCCAGGGGCTATGCAAGTACGCAGGCAAAACGATGCCATGCCGTGCTTGTGCTGGTTTGTTTGGGGGACAGGAGCCACACTGGGGCGGATGTTTTGTCAGCTTTGCAGGGGCAGGCTGAGAGGTGGTTGACGCCACGCCAGCTTAAGCCAGGAATGGTGGTTTGTGACAATGGCACCAACCTCCTCTCCGCCCTCCGACAGGGATAACTGACCCATGTGCCCTGTGTAGCTCACGTCCTTAACCTGGTGGTGCAGCGGTTCTTGGGCAGGTAACCCGGCTTACAGGATGTCCTGAAGCAGGCCAGGAAAGTCTGTGTGCATTTCCGCCAATCATTTAATGCCTGTGCTCGGCTGGCTGAGCTCCAAAAGGAGTTGAACCTGCCCAAGAACCGCCTAATATGTGACATGCCCACCAGATGGAACTCAACGTTGGCCATGCTACAGCGGCTGCACATGCAGCAGAGGGCCATCAATGAGTACCTGTGTGACTACGGCACCAGGACAGGGTCAGGGGAGCTCGGTTTTTTCTCATAACGCCAGTGGGGCATGATCAGGGATGCATGCACTGTCCTGTCACCGTTTGAGGAGGACACAAGGATGGTGAGCAGTGACAGTGCATGCATCTGTGACACTGTACCTCTTGTCCACCTCTTGGAGCATACGCTGCGTGGAATAATGGACAGGGCACTTGAGGCAGAACAGAGGCAGGAAGAGGAGGACTTCCTTGCCTCTCAAGGCCCCCTTTATCCAGACAGTGTTCCTGCTGTGCCACCCATCACACAGGAAGAGGATGAGGAGGAGGAAGAGGAGGAGGAGGATGATTGTGTCAGCATGGAGGTGGAGGCTGGCACTCAGCATCAGCAGCAGCAGCAGCAGCAGCAGCAGCAGTCTTGTAGGGATGATTTACAGTCCCAAGTGTGAGGGGTTAGCTCGGCAGCGGGTGTGTGTGACCCCCTGGATGGGTTCACAACACAAAATCAGGCACAGCAGACAGCGTTGTAGGTGCAAAAAAAAACAAAAGATGCGGTTTATTTATGCTACATGCAATGAAACATATAACAGCCAAACAAAAATAAAACATGAAAATAAATCCTGGTCAGCTTGACCTCTAATTACACACTTAGATTCCCTATCTAACAACTGAGTGCAGCCTTGTGCTGCACCAGTCCCTGTCTCTGTTGTAGAGGTTTGCCACACAGGCGTTAACTCACCGCACAGAACAGGTGTCACACTCCCCAGTCTATACAACACAAAACTGGTTCCAGGATGGAGCATCTCCCTAAGCATGCTGGGGTTTTTTGTAGAGGTCTTAATGAGCCCACTTACTTCAGCTGGGCTCATTAACTCTTCCCCTCTAATTGTAAAAGTCTGCATAAAGCCTGAATCTAGGGCACACATATTTCCCATCCTGGATACAACCAGGTGACTTTACCTGCGTGCTGCCACATACCCCCCCCTCTTGTTTCAACCTTGGGGTTGTAACACAAGCATTCAAACACGCATGTATCCGAGACAAAGCATCCACATTCCCCATTTTAACACCAGGGCGATGCTTAACTGTAAAGTTAAATTCTTGTAGGGCCAGGAACCACCTATTTACCCTCCTATTGGTCTCCTTGTTCTGAGCCATCCACTTTAAAGGAGCGTGATCAGTCACCAGGTCAAAGTGCCTACCTAGCAGATAGTACCGAAGGGAATCTAGAGCCCACTTCACTGCTAAACATTCCTTCTCAAATGTGGCGTAATTTACCTCATGGGACTTCAACTTCCTGCTGAGGTAAATGACTGGGTGCTCTTCCCCGTTCCAGACCTGGGATAACACTGCTCCTAACCCAATGTCTGATGCATCAGTTTGTACAACAAAGTCCTTAGAGAAGTCTGGTGAGTACAACACTGGCTGGCTACATAAGGCTGTTTTTAAGGACTGAAATGCTTCTTCAGCCTCTGGGGACCATTTAACCATGACCGACTCTTTCCCTTTTGTCAGGTTGGTGAGGGGCACAGCCTGAGAAGCAAAATGGGGAATGAATCGTCGATAATAGCCAGCGATTCCCAGAAAGGCTCGTACCTGTTTCTTGCTGTTGGGACGTGGCCAACTCTGTATGGCCTCGACTTTATTGACTTGGGGTTTTATCACCCCCCTCCCAATAGTGTACCCAAGATATTTGGCCTCCTCCTGTCCAATGGTACACTTCTTTGGATTGGCCGTAAACCCAGCTTCCCGGATAGAGTCTAGGACTGCTTGTACTTTTGGCAAATGTGAGACCCAGTCTGTGCTATGGATAATCACATCATCCAGGTTAGCTGCAGCATATTTCTGATGGGGCCTCAGAATCTTATCCATTTTCCGCTGGAATGTTGCCGGTGCATTCTGTAACCCAAACGGCATTCTCTTATATTGGAATGCCCCATCTGGGGTTACAAACGCAGTTTTCTCCTTGGCCGACTCGGCCAGGGGAATTTGCCAATACCCTTTGGTGAGATCAAGAGTTGTCATATATCGGGCTGTTCCCAGCCGGTCAATTAACTCATCTATACGTGGCATGGGGTAGGTGTCAAATTTTGTAACTTTATTTAATTGTCGAAAATCGTTACAAAACCGCCAGCTCCCATCAGGTTTGGGCACTAGTACGATAGGACTGGACCAGTCACTCTGGGACTCCTCTATCACACCCAATTCCAGCATCCTTTGAACCTCCCCACGTATTTCCTCCCGTCGGGCCTCTGGTATTCTATAAGGTTTTAGTTTTACCCTTTCTCCTGGCGGGGTGATAATGTCATGCTCTACGTCAGATGTTTGTCCCGGAAGCTCAGAGAAAATCTCTTTGTTACGAAGTACAAACTCTTTAACCTCCTGTTGTTGGGGTTTCGATAAGGTGTCTGCTATTCCAACCTCAGGAACTAAGCAATCAGGCTGTACTTGTGACAAAGTCTCTGCGACTAGGGATTCCCTATCCCTCCAGGCTTTCAGCAGATTGACGAGATAGATCTGCTCCGGCTTTCGCCTTCCTGGCTGTCTAACCCTGTAGTTCACCTCACTAATTTTTTCAATTACTTCATATGGACCTTGCCATTTGGCCAGAAATTTGCTTTCAACCGTAGGGACTAGCACCAAGACCCTATCCCCCGGGGAAAAAGTACGGGTCTTGGCCCCACGGTTGTACACTCTCTGCTGTGCTAACTGCGCTTGGGTTAAATGTTCCTTTACAATTGGCATTACCTGTGCAATTCTATCTTGCATCAGGGCGACATGCTCAATCACACTCCTGTGAGGAGAACTCTCATTTTCCCAAGTTTCCTTGGCGATATCCAGCAGCCCTCTTGGGTGTCTCCCATAGAGCAACTCGAAGGGTGAGAAACCCGTAGAGGATTGGGGTACCTCCCTAATGGCAAACATCAGATAGGGTATTAGGCAGTCCCAATTCTTTCCATCTCTATCCACCACCTTCTTTAACATTTCAAAAAAGGTTTTTTAAGGTAAACCAAACCTAAGAGAGTGGGATGTTAACGGTGCAATAAATCAAAAACTGTATTCATATTAAAAAATTACAAAATGTATTTATACATAATTCATAAAAGCAGAGCAATGATCTGTATAATCATACTGAGGTTATATACAACTTTGTGGTCCAATAGATGGTAAAGTTGAGGTAGTTGCGATTGATTTATCCCGACATGTTTCGCTTAATGCTTCATCAGAGGATAAGCCAACTACCAACATAATAAATTCAAAAAGAGAAAACATAAATTAATTTCACAAAATACATTTCTTTGTACATAATTCATACAAGTAATCGGCATATATAGTGTTTAAAGGACACGAGTAAGGTTCAAAGAAATGATGGAAATATGCTCACCCCCATTTTACCGACCCATTCGTACCCCAGGGAAAGTTATATGACTACCAGATGGATAGAAGAATGCAGGGCAACAAGTACAGCAGCCAGGCAATATAGCTGGAGAGGGCATAGACGGCGGCTGATTGGGACAGAAAAATTATATCATATCAGCATACTATTTATAAATAAGAGCTATGTTGTTATTTTATTTTATACTATAGTCAATATATAGGAGTAACCTATAGCCTTTTTAAAAAAATATTTTATTTTGGTATAGCAATCATTTTCAAATTTTTTGCATTTTTAATTTAAATGAATATTTTATACTAGTGGAGCCCAATTACTGTTTATTTAAATACATCCACTTACATTTACTGACGATAAAGTAGAATTTCCTTAATATGTTTTATTTCCCAGATATTATATTATATCCACCAAAGTACATAGGGAATTCTCCTTCAGATTAAGATAAGCCCAGAATGATAGCATACTCACATGGGCTCTACAACCTGTTTACACGATATCTATTAGATATCGTGTAAACAGGTTGTAGAGCCCATGTGAGTGTGCTATCATTCTGGGCTTATCTTAATCTGAAGGAGAATTCCCTATGTACTTTGGTGGATATAATATAATATCTGGGAAATAAAACATATTAAGGAAATTCTACTTTATCGTCAGTAAATGTAAGTGGATGTATTTAAATAAACAGTAATTGGGCTCCACTAGTATAAAATATTCATTTAAATTAAAAATGCAAAAAATTTGAAAATGATTGCTATACCAAAATAAAATATTTTTTTAAAAAGGCTATAGGTTACTCCTATATATTGACTATAGTATAAAATAAAATAACAACATAGCTCTTATTTATAAATAGTATGCTGATATGATATAATTTTTCTGTCCCAATCAGCCGCCGTCTATGCCCTCTCCAGCTATATTGCCTGGCTGCTGTACTTGTTGCCCTGCATTCTTCTATCCATCTGGTAGTCATATAACTTTCCCTGGGGTACGAATGGGTCGGTAAAATGGGGGTGAGCATATTTCCATCATTTCTTTGAACCTTACTCGTGTCCTTTAAACACTATATATGCCGATTACTTGTATGAATTATGTACAAAGAAATGTATTTTGTGAAATTAATTTATGTTTTCTCTTTTTGAATTTATTATGTTGGTAGTTGGCTTATCCTCTGATGAAGCATTAAGCGAAACATGTCGGGATAAATCAATCGCAACTACCTCAACTTTACCATCTATTGGACCACAAAGTTGTATATAACCTCAGTATGATTATACAGATCATTGCTCTGCTTTTATGAATTATGTATAAATAAATTTTGTAATTTTTTAATATGAATACAGTTTTTGATTTATTGCACCGTTAACATCCCACTCTCTTAGGTTTGGTTTACCTTAAAAAACCTTTTTTGATATTTCTAAAAAGGGATGAGGTGTCAATTAATGGGGTACTGATGGAGGTTTGAATAATTTCTTTGTTTTTCTTTAACATTTGTTTTAGGGTTTTGTTGAATCTTTCAACCAACCCAGCTGTTTGGGGGTGATACACAGATGTACGCAATTGCGTCACTTTGTACAGCTTGCATAGTTCTTTCATAACCCGGGACATAAAGGGTGTACATTGGTCCGTAAACAGTTCCTTACAAATACCCACGCGGCTAAAAACAAGAGATAGCTCTTTGGCTATGGTTTTGGCCGAGGTATTTCGGAGAGGAATTGCTTCCGGATAACGGGTGGCATAGTCCAATATACCCAAAATGTACTGATGCCCCCTGGCGGACTTCATTATCGGACCTACCAAATCCATTGCGATCCTTTCAAAGGGGACCTCAATGATAGGAAGAGGTACCAGCGGGTTACGGAAATGTGGCATAGGTGCCGACTTCTGACACAGGGCAGGAGGAACAATAATTTTCTATTTCCTTCATGACCCCAGGCCAATAGAATCTCTGCAATATCCTCTCTCTGGTTTTCTCTGTCCCCAGATGACCTCCCATAATGTGCCCATGAGCCAATTCTAACACCAACTTCCTGTAAGGTTTGGGCACTACAAGTTGCTCAATGGTTTCTTCTGCCCTTTGAGCCACTCGATACAGCAGGTCCCTTTCCATAGTGAAGTAAGGATAAGTGCAAGTCTTATCTGGGTTCACTAACTCGCCATCTATTTTCACCACATTTTCCCGTGCCTTTATTAGGGTGGGGTCTTTTAACTGTTCTGTGGCAAAATTTTCCCTGTGAACCTCAAGATCCGAAAACTCCACAGACGGCATGTTTTCATCTGAGGATGTTGGCTCCTCCCCAGTTTCTCGAGTTTCCCCCGCCAATACCGACAAGGGAAATTCAGGAGAGTCCTCACCACTCCCAGAGGAATTCTGGTCATCTTCCTGGTTTATAGGGGCACCAGTGGGGGGTTCAGGACAATCCCAGAGTTCCCAGAACTTTGGAAAATCCCTTCCCACAATAGCATCATGTGGTAAGTGAGACACTAACCCCACCTGGTGAGAGAGGTTACCTTTGGGGGTCTCAAAAAACACTGAAGTTACAGGATACTCTCGGGTGTCCCCATGCACACAAATAACAGCCACCCTGTTCTTCCCAGAGACCTCTGTAGTAACTAATTCAGCTTTTATCAATGTTACCAGGCTACCTGAATCCAGCAACACATCAACATTTCTACCATTAATACACATTTTACATAAATGTTTCTCAGGTCCCCGAATGGCAGTGCATGCAACTGTCGCAAACAGCGACTGACGTCTCTCCCTTATAAAGTCACATTGCATAGGCTCATCCACAACGGGGCAATTGGCTGCAATATGTCCCTCTTGCCGGCAGCGGTAGCAAATAATCTTTTTCGCTGCCTCTTGCAGCATGGGCTTCCTGGGCTGCTCCCGCCAGACCTTAGGTAGAACTCCTCTCACTCTCTCCACCCTCACCCCTTGGAGTCATCTTACCCGCCACTGGGGAGGATCTGGTCTTAGGGTAGAAAGTCCGTGAGTCCCTGGAAGAGGTGGTCAGGTTCTCTGTAGCCAAGTACCTCTCAACCAGATCCACAAGTTTATCTGCATTTTCTGGGTCTCCATGGCTTACCCATTTTTGGATGGCAGTAGGAAGAGCTCTCAGGAAACGATCCATAACCACACGTTCCACAATGTTTGGTGCGGTCAAAGTCTCTGGCTGCAGCCACTTCCTGCTCAGGTGAATGAGATCATACATTTGAGACCTGGGGGGTTTTCCAACCTGAAAAGTCCAATTATGCACACGCTGAGCCCGGACGGCCAGGGTGACACCCAGCCGTGCCAATATTTCTGTTTTTAGCACCACATAGTCTTTTGCTTGGTCAGGCTCTAGGTCATAATAAGCTTTCTGCGATTCCCCAGTTAACAGAGGGGCCACCAGTCCAGCCCATTGCTCCTTAGGTCACTTTTCCCTTTCAGCAGTCCTTTCAAATGTGGTCAAAAACACCTCCGGATCATCCTCTCCAGTCATTTTTGTCAGTAAACGGCTCACACCAAAGGATGCAGTATTATTGTAACCACTTTCTTCATTGGTCTGCGGACGTTGCTGTATTATTGTCTCTATTTGCCGTTGAAAACTCTGCTCTTGCTTCTGCAACAAGTCTATGAAGCGGGCTTCAGATTGCTGCTGGGCTTGTTGCTGAGCTTCCAAACTCTGCTGCAAAGTTGCATTTGTCTGCTGCTGGGCTGCAAGGCTTTTTTGTAAACCTGCATTTGTTTGCTGCTGATTTGCATTTGCTTGCTGCTGGTTTGCATTTGCTAGAGCCAGCTGTCTCAGTATCTCCTCCATGCTGGCCTTAACAAAAAATAAATTTAAAAAAATGCCAAAATTTTCCACCAACTGTGAGGGGTTAGCTCGGCAGCGGGTGTGTGTGACCCCCTGGATGGGTTCACAACACAAAATCAGGCACAGCAGACAGCGTTGTAGGTGCAAAAAAAAACAAAAGATGCGGTTTATTTATGCTACATGCAGTGAAACATATAACAGCCAAACAAAAATAAAACATGAAAATAAATCCTGGTCAGCTTAACCTCTAATTACACACTTAGATTCCCTATCTAACAACTGAGTGCAGCCTTGTGCTGCACCAGTCCTTGTCTCTGTTGTAGAGGTTTGCCACACAGGCGTTAACTCACCGCACAGAACAGGTGTCACACTCCCCAGTCTATACAACACAAAACTGGTTCCAGGATGGAGCATCTCCCTAAGCATGCTGGGGTTTTTTGTAGAGGTCTTAATGAGCCCACTGACTTCAGCTGGGCTCATTAACTCTTCCCCTCTAATTGTAAAAGTCTGCATAAAGCCTGAATCTAGGGCACACATATTTCCCATCCTGGATACAACCAGGTGACTTTACCTGCGTGCTGCCACACAAGAAACACGTGGACTTGTACGTGGCTGGGAGGAGGTAACTGCGGATCATGTTGTCCTTAGTGACCCAGAGGACTCCTGACCGAATGCCTCAGCTAACCTACGCTGCATGGCCTCCCTGATCCTGCAAAGCCTGCGGAAGGATCCTCGTATTCTTCAGATCAAGGAGAGGGACCATTACTGGCTGGCCACTCTCCTTGATCCACGGTACAAGGGTAAGGTTGCCAACCTTATCTTGCCATCGCAGAGGGAGCAGAGGATGAGACATCTCCGGGAGGCCTTGCAGAAAGGTCTGTGCAACGCGTTCCCAGAGACTGGGAGGTTACAAACTCCTGGTCCTGGACAACGTGTTGCTGAGGCATCGGTCAGAAGGAGCGGTGGAGAAGGTGGCCGTCTGACTGATGCTTTCAGACAATTTTTTAGTCCGCAGCCCCAAGGTATGATCGGTTACAGCACCCATCGCCAGCGTCTGATTTACATGGTGCAGGAATACCTAGGGGCAAGGTCAGACTTGGACACCTTTCCCACCGAAAATCCTCTGGCTTACTGGGTCTTGAGGATGGATCACTGGCCAGAGCTTGCACAGTATGCAATTGAGCTACTGGCCTGTCCTGCATCCAGCGTTCTTTCGGAACGCACCTTCAGTGCTGCTGGTGGCTTTGTTACCGATCACAGGGTGCGCCTGTCCACCGAATCAGTTGATCAACTGACCTTCATCAAGATGAATCAGTCTTGGATCACCCACAGCTACCAAGCACCTGAAGCTGATGTAACAGAATATTTTTTTTTGAAATATCACATCCCTTCAAGACTGCCTATGCTGATGCTGAGTGACTGTCCTGTTATGTTGATTGTCTATCCTCTTCCTCCTCCGCTGATATGTTGGAAGAACATTTCTGGTTCTGGTTGATGCCATCAGCCAAATTTTTCTGCCCCTGTTTAACAGGGGCGTTTAAGTACAATTTTTGATGCAATGCTTTGCAGCAGGGCTAATTCCTGCAATCAAACAAGAGTATATGGGAGAGGTTGCAGTGTGGTGGCACCAGCACCAGTGCCTAAGGCCCAATTTTTCTGCCCCTGTTTAACAGGGACGTTTAATTACAATTTTTGATGCAATGCTTTGCAGCAGGGCTAATTCCTGCAATAAAACTAGAGTATATGGCAGAGGTTGCAGTGTGGTGGCACCAGCACCAGTGCCTAAGGCCCAATTTTTCTGCCCCTGTTTAACAGGGACATGTAATTACAATTCTTGATATAATATTTCACAGGAGGGCCCCTTCCTGTGCCCACCCAGAGTAACGGTGAGGACTTATAGTGTTGTGGCACCAGCACCACAACCACCAAAGGTCAATTTTTCTACCACTGTTCAACAATGGCATGTAATTACAATTCTTGATATAATCGTTCACAGCAGGGCGCTCCAGCGCCCACCAAGAGTCACTTTGAGGGCTTACAATGTTGTGGCAAAACCAACACCTTGTTCCGCCATTTCTGCAGAGCATATAGGGCAGGCCCCTACTTTCAAACATCCAATTTACAAACATCTCCTACTTGCAAACGGAAGGAGACAACAGCAAGTGAGATGAAAAAAGATAGACGACAAAACAAATTATACAGGGGTGATAACCCTTCCCTATGTTTTCCAAAAGCTTAAAAATAGTTTTTTTGACTGGAGCTACACTTTAAAAATGTACCAGTTGAAAATTACAAACAGATTCAACTTAACACAACAAACCTACACAGTCCCTGTCTTGTTTGCACCGCCTGTATACTGCTGTTCTGAGTATATAGGGCCTGGGGGCCACACGCATTTCCTTTTTTTAATATGGGTACAGGGTTCCCCTTAATATGCGTACAAGACCCAAATAGGCTGGTAATGGGCAGGGAGGGCTACCCATGCCATTTTTCTCAATGATTTTCAACCATATTGCAGGAACCAGATATAACATTAAAACCGCAAGCAGTTTTAAATGGTGTTATTTCCGTTTAATGTCATTTTGTGCAGGGACTGTTCTAAACACGGGAAACACGTGGCACTTCACAGGCATACTGCAGACACCCCCCAGGCACCATATTTAAAGGAATATTTCACTTTTTTTTTCACTTTAATCGTCATTAAAATCAGTGCTCCCGCCAAAACGGCCATTTTTAAAAACATTTTAGGCATTGACCCATGTCCCCTGGGGCAGGAGCCAGGTCCCCAAACCCTTTTTAGTACAGTATCTTGCATATTAGCCATTAAAATTAGCACTTTTAATTTTGAATGTTCGAGTCCCATAGACTTCAATGGGGTTCTAAAGTTCGTTCGAATTTGGGGTCCGTTCGAAAGTTCTAGTGCGAACCGAACCGGGGGGTGTTCGGCTCATCCCTATTCCCCAGTAAGAGTAATATGAGTGTGGTTAGGATAATACAAGAGTATTTGCTTGAGTGTAAAGTGAGGCCATGATCAATTTATGAATATCATCCACCATGACCCACTCTAACTAATGCAATAAAGTATGATAAAATCAGATTGTGTTTAGTCCCTTTCAAAAGTATAAGGTGAGCAATATAAGTCACTCAACTCAAAGTATTACAGAAATTTGTTTAAAGTGGAAGTCCAGTCAAAAATGAAAACGTTCCTATTAATAGTATGTTAAATATCGTTAACGTTTATCATTATCGTTAAACTAAACAATCACCTTGTTCTTGTTGTTCGGGTACAACTCTACTTCTCTTGATCTGAATTTGTTATGCTGTCTTTCACTTCCTGAAAAGATTGTCAGTGGTTTTTAGACAGGGATGCCTAGACCAGGCTAGCCTCGTCCAGCCCCACCCCCATCATTCCTCTCCTTCACAGATCTCCTCCTGTCTTCGTAGCCATGTTCTAGCAGGTAGTTTCTCCTGAGAGAGAGAATGAGGGGGGGGGGGGGGGGGGGCAGGCTTTGGAAGTACATTATGTTCACTCTTAATGGTTCCAGCAGCACATAACACACACACTGTTTGTTAGAAACTTTAGAATACAGTTTACAGTGCAACATGAAATATACAAATATTCCCATGCTACCAAACAAATAAGTGCTATTAACTGCTGCAAGCACCGAAAGGGTCATTCCATAACCACAGAATAAATAAATATACAATAGATGGTGCTGCGCTGTTACATATTACCATACAGCAAAATAGTTTGAACATAAATTGTTACGTGTTGAATTTTTCAAATAACTGATAAATTACTGTGAAAATAAAAGCATGGATAAAGTGCTGAGTGCCAAAGGTGTTGTGATAAAGTCTGTATTCAATAAATAAAAAAAGTCTTATAAACATATGGTAGAGGGAAAATAAGAAACCAGTGCTGGGTTCCCTCTTAAAAGTGATTTAGCCTCTTCAGTGCAAATAACTTTGTGCAAATAGAAGCAATGTGCAAGGTGAATTATCCTCTTCTTTGCAACCACACTTCAGTGCAAGATGGCCCCTTATACACAAGCTGTTACCTTAGAGCCGTAATGTATGACAATAGAAATCCTACGTGGTGAAATGGATCAGGGTCTGGACTTGTAAATAAGCATCTAAGTAGCCTTCTAATCCTGACAGATCGCTATTAGTGTAATGATGTATGTCTACTCCTTTGGAGTCACGGCAATAGTGTTCCTCTACCAGTTGGTGCATATACAATGTAGCGGAAGAAAGAGGAATTCCGGATAGTGTAGTGTAATGTAATGTAAAACCAATTTTCTTATTTTTTTTAAAAACAGTAGTACTCACATTTCACACAGAGGTAAAAAAGCTAAATGCCACAAGTGGCGAGCTCGCATGCCAACATTCACTTCCGGTGCCTATCTGTCCCAATGCGTATTGTCACAGTCACTGATCCGGAATCCCCCTTTTGTCCTCCACACACCACACAGTGCAGTATTCATATTTATTTTTTTTGATCATTGTACTGGTGTCATTTGTGACAATAATCAGCGTTAGGTTACTTAATAGTAGGCCCACATAGGTCTAGCGACCCCCCTTAAACCCCCTGAATAACGTTTTAACCCCTTGATCATCCCGTCACCAGTGATCACCGTATTAGTGTCACAGGTGACGCTGTTTTTTTTTTATAGCGTCAGAGTACCTGCCTTATATTACCTAACAATAGGTTTAACTCCCTGATCACCCAGCGGGTGATATCAGTTAGGTTTTAGCCTCAGTTAGGGTCTGCATCGCCCCAAGCAGCGCCAGGTTAGTGGCAGTAGTGCTAACACACACGCACGCACCATACACCTCCCTTAGTAGTATAGTGTCTGAACGGATCAATATCTTTGATCTGATCAGAACTATATCAGTGTCCCCAATAGTTTAGGGTTACCAAAAATGCAGCGTTAGCCCCTCAACCCAGGCCAGCCCACCCAAGTGCAGTATCAATCGATCACTGTCACTTACAAAACACCAAACACATAACTGCAGCATTCACCAAGTTAGGCCTGATACCTGTGAAAGCTAACTTTTATTGACATTTGCCAATACGAATTGGGAGCCCACCACTTATGCAGCACCCTTAGTTCCCCCATTCACCGACCAACCGGAAATTCAGGTGGAAACAGTTGATTTTACGTCACTTGATTTTTGTTTGGTGTTTTTCACTGAAGATCTCTATTGATTTGTTGTGGACCAAAGCAATTTGTATGCTGGTCAATTTATCACCGCTAGTCCCTAGTTGGCCCTTGCCAGAGATTGGAGGCCTATTACAGTCTCCGAATTTAAGACCTTCCTGGGCATAGTTAGAAAAAAGTGAGTTGCGATCATATTGGTGCACTGACCCAATCCACCATGTGCCGTGTTCTCTGCCTCCATGACTAGGACATGATACGAGCAGATGTTGCGGTTCATGCATTTCAATGACAATGAACTCTGTTGTCCTGGGGGGGGGGGGGTGACCCTGGATACCACAAAATTCGGCACCTCGTAAACAACTTCAACCAACAGTTTTCAGCCTCATTTACTCCCGATCAAGTTGTCTGCATTGATGAGTCCCTGATTCAGTTTTCTGGCCACTTGTCTACCAAACAGTATCTTCCCAGCAAGCGTGCCAGATATGTAGATAGAAGATGTATAAGATCTTTGACAGGTCAACAAGCTATACATATAATTTTGTTGTTTACGAGGGAAGAGATAGTCATGTGGAGCCCGAGAACTGCCCAGACTACATAGGGAGCGCTGGCAAGATTGTGTAGGACTTGGTGTCACCCTTATTCGGAAAAGAGTACCACTTGTATGTGGACAATTATTACACAATGGTGGCACTTTTTTAGTAACCTTTTTGATTCTGGAATTGGCGCATGTGGCACTGTGAGATCTAATCACCAGCGCTTCCCCCAATGGCTTTAGAATCTCAACTTAGACAGAGGGAGCGAGCCTGGTTGAAATGTAATCATTTGTTAGCAGTGAAGTGGAGGGATACAAGGAATGTTTTCATTCTGTCCTCCCTTCACACAGATAGGACTATCCAAATTCCTATGGTGACTGGTGCTGTGGAGAAACCCCTCTCTGCCCACAAATACAACCTTAACATGGGAGGGGAGGGGTAGACCTCAATGACCAGTTTTTGGTGCTGTACCTAATTACCAGTAAGGCCAGACGCTGGTCCAAAAAAGTGGCTCTGCTGAATGCTTATGTGCTATACAAAACTTCAGGACAAACTGGACCCTTCCTTAAATTCCAGGAAGAGATCATCACAGCTCTTCCATTTCAAGATGGTGCTGCGGACCACCTTCCCAAAGCAAATGCAGTGAGCCGGCTGCATGAGAGGCATTATCCGTATGTCAAATGTAGATTTAGGTGTGACATCATTTTTATTGTCCCTCCTCTCCTGATCAACCTGGCCTTTACATCTGTGACTTCAAATGCTACCACACACTAGTGGAGTATTAGCATAGGGTACAGCATTGCACAGTCCTAGGGCATACTTACACAGGGTCTCGAAAGATGAGATGGCCATCACATTTTCAGAGACCCTTAGAGCCGGTTCACACTGCGGGCGATGCGAGGCGACACGACTCGCCTCGCCGCAGTGTGACAAGTCGCCCCCGTTCTGTAAAATGGAACCGTTCTGAGAGGAGCGACTCGAGTCGCTCCGACTCAGAAAAAAGGTTCCTGTACTACTTCTGGGCGACCTCGGGGCGACTTGCATTGACTTCTATACAGAAGTCATCTGCAAGTTGCCGCTGAGGTCGCGGCAGGTCGCGGCGAGGCAAGTCGGTGTTGCCTCGCCTCGCCTGCAGTGTGAACCGGCCCTTATCTGAAACATTTACAGTTTATATAAAAGTACAAAAAAAAAACAACAACACACAAAAAAATAAGACATTAAACCACAACTATTTTTGCCTTTTTTATTTTTTCTCTCTCTCTCTATTGTTCTCTCTCTTATGTTCAGTCTCTATTGTCTGCTCTATTGTTTGCTCTCTACTGTTCTATATCTATTGCTCTCTCTCAAGGGGGCGTGGTGACCGAGGTCCAGAATGGACGTCTGATCCTGAGCTCCGCTCGGCCGCCAGAGGGAGATCAACACTACAGGGGACAGCCGGCAGCACAAGAGGCAAAAAACACCTCAGGGACACAGGCACACTCCCGAGCAGCCAAACCATGCCCAAAAGCAAAAAAGGGCAACAACAGCCATAGAAGCATCCCGGCTTCTTCCAGCCGTGCGGCCTACACCAACATGGTGGCAGCACACTCGTGGAGATGCAGGGGAGCCAGGAGACACACCGCAGCAGACACAACAGCAGAGGACACAGGGGCTCTACAAGGCAAAACGCAGCAGAGGCACAGCGGAGTGGCTCCTCATTTGGCACAAACACACCATCCACCAGCAGTCCCACCAAGCAGAGGATGAGGATGAGCACACAGAAGGAGGCACAGATAGAGCGGGACATGGAGGTAAGCGGGCCCACAGACAGTAACACAGAAGCACAACGCCATGTGCAGGACCCCATAGCAGCTTACCCCACCTCTGACAAAGCGATGACACTGTTCTAAAAGAAATGCTGCTGTCCGTAAAAGCATCTCTCCACACTGACCTGACAGCAGGAATAAGGTGATGCCAGAAAGAAGTGCAAGCTCTGGGGGACAGAGTAGACCACATGGAGCGCCAGATGGGGGATTACTTCATATCATACAACACACTAGTGGATGCCCACACTTCCCATAATGAGGAAATTCTGTGGTTGAAAAACAAGGTGGCAGACCTAAAAGACAGGTCTAGAAGACAAAACATAAAAATTAGAGGTATACTGGAAAATATTCCAGCCACTCAGCTACTACAATACGCCCAAACACTCTTTTCAGCCTTAGTTCCTGGCATGTCTACACAAGATATGATGATGGACAGAATTCACAGGGTCCCTAAACCATGATTCCTCCCAGAAAATACTCCCAGAGATGTTCTCCCGTGTATGCATTACTATCACGCTAAGGAACAAATCCTTTTAGCTTCCCGCAGGAATTACCACAAACCCCCACAATATGCGGAAGTAATTCTGCTACCCGACTTGTCCAGGCACACTCTGCAGCAACACTACAAATTTGGGAACCATAACTAAGGCCCTAAGGAACCATAACATACCACACAAATGTAAATACCCTGCAAAATTGTCAGTCACACACAATGGTGCCACAGTCCTCCTAACAACCTTGGATGAGGGAATAGAAATCTTACAGCAATGGGGTATCTTAGAACCGCAAAACGCGTCAGATGTAGCACCAATGCTAACCCCCAGACACATCCAGGAAGAGTGGGAGGTGGTTTCACGCAAAAAGAGCACAAAAAAATAAGCTGGTGAACCTCACGAATGATGCACGACTAAACTATCATCCCCTCTCTCTTTGGCCACAAGGAACAACATCTAATTCCTTGTCTTACCCCTCTGAATACATCCCAGCAGCTACATCTGCTCATGGATCGCTCATGGATTACTTAAAATCAACATATTAAAAGCATATATAAAGGTTGCCAGTGCTTCAGATCGAACGTCTCACCGTCAGGCTCAGAGCACTCCCTCTGAAGACGTAATCATGAAACGCATCAGGGCGTGGTCACACGAGTAGTGAGGTTGGACAGGAGCAGACGAACACCCGGGACTCAACTGACAGGCAGTGACGTAAGAGGATATCAGCCTGACGGTGAGACGTTCGATCTGAAGCACTGGCAACCTTTATATATGCTTTTAATATGTTGATTTTAAGTAAGCGCATTTTGTAAGGGGGGAGAGGGTTATTGATAATAAAGGGTATAACACGATATTGGACCCCTTGCATTTTTTACACGCTTACCTGTAACGAGGACAGCAAAATAAAAACCGGAGGAGGCAGGAGGAGATAAGAGGTGCCTATACAGTGGGACTAAATAGACAGGCCTTAAAGCAGATCGCTTCTGGTAAGCTGCCATCTATGTGGGGCTACACAGCGGTGCAAATGGTGAAGGTGTAGGACAAACTAAACTCATATCTACAACACGGGATGATTCCTCCTATCCTGCACGTACCTTCCATATAGACTGATTGGAAACACTCTGAGTCACTTTTGCTGGACTTGTTTTTACTCATTTTTACTCATTTTCCATGTTTTGACACTGGATGTTGGCAATCACTGTGATTAGAGTGGTGTAAAAAACAGATTTAGACTGCACTTTGGGAACAATAGGATAATAGAAGTTTTCCCAATATGCAGCAAAGCGCTGTTAGTGCTTGATTCATTAGATCAATCACATTTTGTTATATTGTTGGTTTGATATATAACCCCTGCTAAAGATTGGAAGAGAGTTAATGTCTCTTAGGATTTTGTTATAATATTTGACTGTCACACATGAGCGCTGAGGTCAGGTGTATGTACAATAGTATATAGAGTATACATTCCTGATATATATTGAATGTTTTATTTTTACTATGTTTTATTGTATTTACTTTGCAGGTATGGTATGTCTTACTGTTATACTGTAATGTTACTTTGTTTTATTGTAACCATCATTTGCTTAGCAGATACACCATTCAGCTGCAGCATGGGTTAATTTATTTTGACAGCAACAGCATTTGCTTCCACGATACCTAAAGCCATGACTTCAGTGCTGTAGGAGGTGATTTTACCACTACAGTTAAGAAAAGAGCCGAAGCATGGGAGTAGGGCTGGAGGAGCGATTTGCTCCTAATATTAGGGGCGGATTGCCCCCATGCATATATTTTTAGGCACAGATGGAGTTAAAAAATCAAGTTGTTTTATTGAGTGTATTGATCATTACCATTGTTTGCTTTTCAGGTACGCCATTCAGCTGCAACACTTATTTATTTATCTTTTTTTTTTGTTTAATTCGTTTTTATTGAAAGAAAGAGTAATAACATACATTGCACAGTATGTAGGCAATAGAACAAGTTTGTAACAGAGTAAAAAGTAACAAAATAAGAAGTATCAAATCAGACAGAGTTAGTATCTATAAAAGTCATAACCAGTTTTAAGCACATCATTGATCCAGCAGGTAACTTCCAGCCCATTAGTCTGCTTCTGGGTGGTAAGCTGGCTTGTCAAGGAGCTACCTGGGGCAAGACAATAAGTAGCAGACGAGAAGTGTGTTTGTCTCGACTAACAGTTTAGGGAGAAAGGAGGAAGAAGAAGGAAGTAGGAGGGGATGAAGGAAGGTGAAGAAGGTAGAAAGGGGAGGGAGCAAGAGGGAGAGAGAAGAGAGAATACAAAGGTGAGCCGAGGAGAGAGGAGAGCCACCAGTACATATTCGTGATGTTACAATGCAAACTCGTGGGTGTATTATATCAGACATCAAAAGGCAGAATCAACAGCATTCATATTCATATTCCCCAAGGCTATGGGCCGGTGCCGTCCTGGAGCCAACTATTCCATAATTTCCAATGTTGCTCAAATATACGAACATGTCCTTGTCTACATGCTAGTATACGCTCAAATGCATAATTGTAACGTACCATATTAACCACTTCAAGGACACTGGGGGCCTGATTTGTCTTCCACTTTCTAGTGATAGATAGCTTGGCTGCTAGTAAGATATGAGTTACTATTTTACAACAGTCGGGTGGGAATTGGTCTATACCTATGTTGAGAATGGCTAGGGCAGCTGTTGGGGGGGTGAGAATACAGGTTACCTCTGAGATGACTCGAAACAGCTTATTCCAAAAACTCGTCAGGTGTTTGCAAGTCCAGAAAATGTGCATAATCTGTCCAACTCCCCCACACTCCCTCCAACATAGCGGGGACTGCGACGGGAGAAACTTGGACAATCTATAAGGGGTAAGGTACCACCTCAAAGTAATTTTATGGGATAACTCCCAGTGGTTAGCACATTTTGAGGCCTGGTAAACCGACTTAGAGGCTGCAACCCATTGGGCTCTGGTAAACGAGGACCCCAACTCCGACTCCCATTTTAAGTGTGGAGTGGCTTTTTGAAAAACAAGTTTATTCTGTAAAAAGTTATAAAACAGCAAGGTTCCCTTTGCTTTGGGATGTTCTATGCTCGTGAGGTATTGCCAACCCGGGGTGTATACCGTCAAAGTTGTCGAGTCCAGAGAGGAGATACAGTGTAGAATGCGGATATATTGATAATGATCAGAGTTGGATAGTCCGAACTCAGTCTGGAGTGTTTGGAATGTTTTAGGGGAGTGGTTTAGGAGTAATTGATCCAGAGTTAGAATGCCTAGCTCCCTCCATGATCGAAGAGACATGTTGGGGATCAATAACTCCAAAGCCTCTATCGGGATTGAGACAAGTTGATGTTGTGTCGGAGGAGGGCTAGTTGCTTTAAAATTTTTCCAGGCTTCTAGAGAGGCCTGGATAGAGATGAACGGTTTAGTGATCAGACCAGGTTTCAGTGAGTCGGCCATCAGTAGGTGTACCAGGGCTGAGGCGGAAGTAGCTGCTAGTTCAATATTGGCCCATCTATTGGAAATCTCCGGTCGAAACCAGCTTCTGAGTTGGGCCAGCTGTGAGGCCGTCCAGTAGTCCCTCAGGTCAGCCATACCCATACCACCAGCAAATTTGTGTTTTAGCAGCTGTGCATGAGAACTTCTAGGTTTCATACCCTTCCATATCTGAGCCCTCATCAACTTACTGAGCGCCAGGAAATGTGAACGTTTAGGGAGAATAGGCAATGTTCTGAACAAGTATAGGATCTGTGGGAGCGTAAACATCTTAAAAGCCACAAGGCGACCCATCCAAGAAAGTTCATATCTAGTGGGACCCTGTATTTCTCCAGTGAGTTTTTTGATCAGGGAGGAGTAGTTAATATCAGCCAAACGACTAACATCTGCACTCAATTGGATTCCTAAGTAAGGGATCTCCCCTGCGCTCCAAGTGTATGCAAAGGAGTCCTGTAGAGTTTTACATAAAGCAGGTTCAACCCCTAAATTAAGGATAAGAGATTTGTTACAGTTAACTTTATAATAAGAGATTCTACTAAAGGTGTCAAGAAGTCGGTGTGTCGCGGGTAGGGACGTTTTAGGTTCTGTCAGAAAGATGATAATGTCATCCGCGAACAAGTTAATAACATGGGAGTCGGTACCTAGGTTGAAGCCTGTAATCTCGGGTGAAGATCGTATTGCCTGTGCCAAGGGCTCTATCAATAGATTAAAGATGCTCGGGGACAACGTATAGTGCCAATATGGCCGTCAAAATAGGACCTTTAAAACCAAATTACTCCAGAGTAGCTCTCATGTAGCCCCAGTGGATACGGTCGAATGCCTTCCCCGCATCCAAAGAGAGGAGCAGAGAAGGCACCCGACCGGACCCAGCATATTGTATCAGATCAATGACCCGTCTGGTTGCATCAGAGGCTTGACGCCCTTTCATAAATCCCGTCTGATCAGGATCAATGAGGGTGGGCAATATAGATGACAACCTATGAGCAATGATTTTAGCATATAACTTAACATCTGTGTTAAGCAAGGATATAGGCCTGTAATTAGCTGGACAGACTGGATCCTTACCAGGTTTAGGAATGGTTACAACATGAGCCTGTAGCATTTCCGCAGGAAAAGAGGCCGAGGCTGCAGCTGCCGCAAACACCGGAGAGAGATTCGCGCTAAGTGTCTCATGAAACTGCTTATAGTAGTCATTCGATAGACCATCAGGTCCTGGAGATTTCCCAGAAGGTAGCGATTTAATCGCCTTACAAATTTCTGAGGGGGAGATTGGGGCGTTCAGGTCTAGTAATTGATCTTCAGAAAGTTCAGGGAGTTGAAGAGAGGCCAGAAAGGACAATATCTCATCCGACCTAGGTTGCACAGTCTCAGGGTCATCTTTTAGATTATAGAGCTTACTATAATAAGCCGCAAAGGAATTGGCAATGCCCTTCGGGTCTAGCGTTTTGGCATTTGAGCGGGGGTCTAACAGGTATTCTATTTTAGAATTCAATTTCTTGGCTTTCAATCTACGTGCTAAGAATTTACCTGCTTTATTGCCCAAAGAATAACTGGTTAGTTTAAGGGCTTTAACATGTTTGTCATGGTGTTCTAAGAGCATTGTTCTGAGTGTCGTACGAAGGTGAGATAATTTTGTAGCTAGGGGTACAGAGAGACTAGATTTTTTGGAGATCTCAGTCGTGCGAATCTCCTCCAGCACCTCGTCAAGCCGCTGAAGCCTCTGCCTCCTCATACGTGAACACATTTGAATAAAAATTCCTCTTATAAAGGCCTTATGGGCACACCACAATACAAAAGGGTTGGATACAGAAGTTGAGTTCAACCTGAAATATTCCTGGAGATGCTTCTCAATGACCGCCACTTGTTGTGGGGAGTTAAAGACTTGAGAGTTAACTCTCCAGAGGTATGCAGGACTAGGTGTGTGCTCCTCCAGAACGGATACAGAGACAGGTGCATGGTCCGACCACGTAATATCATGTATTCTGGAGGAGGACACCGCCTGTAGTAGAACCCTATCAACCAGGATCATGTCTGAACGTGAGTATGAGTTGTGGCGCGCCGAATGAAATGTAAAATCTCTTTCCTCAGCATGTTGGCAGCGCCACACATCATACACATCCTCTGAATGAAAAAGGGGTTGGAGTGCTTTAACTGAGCGCGGACGTTTCCCTGTGGCATCTATGGTGGGGTCGGCAGTCAGGTTAAAGTCTCCACAAACAATCAATGCCCCCTTCCTACAGCCAGAAACTGTCGAGAACAATTTTCTAGCGAATTTAAATTGCCGTTCATTAGGCGCATAAGCATTGACAAATGTAAAAAGTCTTCCGTTGATATCACAAATGAGAATCAGAAATCTACCATCTGGATCTCGTATAGCATCATGCAGTTTAAAGGCCACAGAGTTCTTAATGGCTATAAGGACTCCTTTTCGCTTGCAGGAGGCCGAAGCCGTAAAGATAGGGGTAAATTGCTTGTGGGTAAACGTTGGGGGGGCTAAGGCATGGAAATGAGTTTCCTGTATGCATATCAAATCACTCCCCAACTTAAGGGCCTCTTTCCACAGGGAGGCACGCTTTGCCGGATAGTTGAGCCCACGTACATTAAAAGATGTTATAGTGATAGGCATTTGAGGGCATAGAGTACCTTATTAGATGTTGCGATCCATTTTTGAGGACATGAAGACCGGTGGTCTTTGAAACTTGTAGACGTCTGGAGAGATGGCGTGCCAGCCATGACCAAATGACTGTATGAAGCAGCAGATGGTGGGCGGTTAAACATTCGGCTCAGGAAACTAAAGAGGAACAGCAAAGAAAGGAAAAAAAAAAGACATAAAAAGAAAACAAAGTTTGAGTCTCGTGGTAAAAAGGAGAGTGCAACCTCAAAAGGGGTCTGAATGCAGGTATACTGCACAAGTTCCATGATGGAAGAGGGGATTCACATGGAAAAGCTCCAAAGGGCCGGGGAAGGTTGCAGAGTGAGTAGATCAAGTGAGTAGGCCAGAGGCGGCGAGGTCTCGATGGGTTTGATGTTTCCTCTTATGGGAGACTACTTGCCAATCTTCTTGGGATCGTGTTGCGGCAAGCTGCTGTCGGGAAGCCGGTAGCTGTGCAGGGAGGATATCCCACCTACGGAGAAGAGCCAGACCTTCTTCCAGATTATTGACCACTGATATAGTGTTGTCCCTGGAGATGACCAGACGAGTAGGGTAACCCCAACGATACAGAATGTCATGGTTCCGCAAGGCTTTAGTGATCGCCAGGAGCGACTTCCTCTTCTGTAATGTATATTGGGATAAGTCAGCAAACAATTGGAGGTTGAAAAAGCGTTCAGGCAGTTGTTCTTTTTTGCGAAAGCATGCCGCAAGCTGCTCTTTGATGTGAAAGAAGTGGACTCTCATTATCACGTCCCGGAGGACATCATCATGGATGAAAGAGGGCTTATGCACTCTATGTATCCTGTCAATGATTACTTCTGTGTCAGGTACATTAGGGATAGCCATGCGAATCAGGTCACAAGCATATTGATTCAGTTGGCTCACTGAAACTGATTCAGGGACACCTCTGATCTTGAGGTTATTGTGCCTGGCGCGGTCCTCAAGGTCTGCGATTTTAGCTGTGAGTGATTCTATTTGGTCGTCTCGGTCATTATGTGCGTCAATAAGCATGTTGTGTGAAGAAGCAAATTCGCCCATTTTGCATTCTATATGTTCCACTCTGTTGCCCAAATCAGTCACATCAGCTTGAACTTTGGCCATACATTGTAAGATGTCAGTATTAAGAGAGGTTCGCAATGAGGTTAACATGTCCTTAAGCACAGTTTCCGAGACAGGCTGGTCTGAGGCAGGGAACGTATGAAAGGAGTCATGCGGGTCCGTGAGAACTAAAGCAGGGCTTCGATCAGGGCCTACTTCTGCTAGTGAGGCATCATCCAACAGCCTGGGCTTGCTCTTAGCTGGGCTCTGAGAGAGTGGGGTTGTCGGTCCTGGGGAACCCTGCCTCGGGCTAGGCGACTTCCCCGGGGATCCGGAGCCAGGATGCGCTGGGGACGAAGCGCTGGAGCCTCCCGGGGAAGACCCGCTGGTGCCATCTTGGCCGCGTGTGTGGCGGCGGGGAGGAAAGAAATGGGGAAGTTTCCCCGTACTGACCGTGTCTCGCCTCTTTCTGCCCATCTCGGAGTGCTCTCCGTAGCTGCCTGATGGAGTGTGAGGCTTCGGGTCTCCATTTCGCCGCCTCTGCCGTCGCTAATCCCCGGCTGTGTAGCGGAGCTGTAGATTCAGGCTGCCATTCAGCCGCGCGGTAGCCACGCCCCCCCTTATTTATTTATCTTGACAGCAACAGCGTTTGCTCTCACGGTACATAAATCAGCGACTCCATCACTATAGGAGGTGATTTCACCACCACAAAAAAAAAGAAAGAAAAGGTGCATATATGCCCATCATTGGAAGTGGGTGGATGAAGGGCAGTTTCTAATGGTGGGCATAGCCATCAATCAATCTATTTTTTTCATTCAGCCCACAGGCTACATGAAAAAAAAAAACAATATATGCTCAACAAGGACCAGCAACGTACTGGTATGTTGCTGGACATTGAGTGGTTATACCAGAATGTTTAGGTATCATCTTGGTATCATTCTTTTCAGCCAGCAGTCAGCTTTCATGTAAAAGCAATTCTAGTGGCGAATTAGCCTCTAGACCGCTTTACTAGCAGTGGGAGGGCGTGCCCCTCCCCCTCCCACCATCTTTCATGGTTTTCTCGGGCTCTCCTGTCCCAACAGGGAACCAGAGAATGCAGCCAGTGGTTCTGCCAGCTGACCATAGAGCTGATTGGAGACTAGAATGGCTCCAATCATCTCTATGGCCTAAGAAACGGGAAGCTACCAGCATTTCATGACTTTTTCGCCAGATATAAACAGTGCCATTGGGAAATTGGGAAAGCATTTTATCACACCGATCTTGGTGTGGTCAGATGATTTGAGGGCAGAGGAGATATCTAGTGTCTAATAGACCCCAGTTTTTTCAAAAAAGAGTACTTGTCACTACCTATTGCATTTCATAGGGTATATTTCATAGGGTATATTTACATTCCCTGAGATAACAATAAACATGATTTAAAGAAAATGAAAAGGAACAGTTTAAAAAAAAAAAAAGCAAAATAAATAATGAAAAAAAAAAAGCAAACAGGTGAATGAAAAAATTGCACTACTAATGTACAACAGCTGCCAGCATCAGCAATAAGACTAATTGCATGAGATATAAAGGAAAAGGGGGATGCAGCGCTAAAAAGGTGAACGTAGGGTAAGCGTACCCCAGATAGATGTCCGGGAATGAAATACAAAAAAAAAACAAAGTGCTATATAAAGTGCTAAGTACATATATATTCAAGAAATGATCCTGGAAGTAAAATAATATTACTATTCAAAGCGATATGGTAAAGTGCTGTGTGCAGCATGTACACTTCAAGAACTGATCCTGGAAATTAAGAAAAATATTCAAAATAATACAACTACATGGACAAAGTAGGCTAACCTAAGGGAACTAGAAAAAATTCCCATCTGAAATTTCACATAGAAAGATCCAGGGCTTTGTCTTCAAGTGGTTAGAAGAGTGGGTGATATGTGACATAAGCTTCTAAAGAGTTCAAAATGACCCCTTTTTGGAAAGTAGACATCTCAAGCTATTTGCTGATAGGCCTGTCTCAGCAATTTCCTTGGGGTGTCTACTTTCCAAAATGGGGTAACTTTTTTTTTGGGGGGGGGGGGGTTGTACTGCCCTGTCTTTCAGGAGCTCAAGAAATTAGATATAACTTTTGGGCAAACCAATAAAAATACGCTTATTGACATTATTTTTACCATAGACATGTAGTTGAATACATTTTGGCCTGAATGTATGATTAAATTGAGTTTATTGGAATTTTTTTTATAACAAAAAGTATAAGATATAATTTTTTTTCAAAACCTTTGGTCTTTTTCCATTTATATCACAAAAAATAAAAATTGCAGAGGCAATAAAATATCATCAAAAGAAATCTCTATTTTTGGGAAAAAAAGGATGCAAATTTTGTTTGGGTACAGCACTGCATGACCACAAAATTACCAGTTAAAGCAGTGCATTGCCAAATTGCAGTGCCCCTGATGATGCACTTTGAGTGATGAAACATTGGGCAGAGCCTGGCTTAACGTGGGACCTGGACAGACTGCACTACAGCGACTATCACTGAAGCGCTAGACGCTTCAGTTGTTTGCCTGTTTTAATTAACTTAAATGTGAGTGGAATTGTTTTTCCTTAATAAATTGGGCATCGTTTCTTAAGATATTTGCACAATGAGCGTTGTTATTTTTCTCTATCCACATGACTTCTGAACTGCATGGGAATCTAAATATCTATTCATGATTGGAGAGATTTCTGGTTCCAGCGTACTGCTTATGAGGAGTAGTGGATCAGAGAGGTTTTTCTATTTGTGCATTATCGTTGCACTGATGGTAAGGGTCTGTCATGTTGGGTGACGGTGATGGGACCCCCTCTATCCTTATCTCTGCTGAATGAGGTGGAGGGAGATCTGTTGTGGATTCACTGAACTTTCAGTACCTGTTTTGGACTTTTACACATGAATGTGTTACTTTAAATGTGTTTATCTGTAATTTTTTTGCTTTGTGCACCACATTTCCTTTGTTTATAGTGCCAAATTATAAAAAGTGTCCTGGTTAAAATAATGAGTGAATAACAGATTGTTACAAACATCGTTGATGAGATTTACTAAAACTAATGTACACAGAATCTGGTGCAGCTCTGCATAGTAACCAATCAGCTCTTAGGTTTTGTCAAATTTTATTTGAACAAGCTAAAGTTAAAAGCAGATTGGTTAGGTTACTATGTCCTGCTGCATCAGATTCTGTGTGCACCAGTTGCCCCCCCCCCCCCCTTGTGTGCACATTTCCCCTCTGTAGCTTCCACTACAAATCCTACTGCTGGTTCCCTTCCACCTATTACTGCTAACTAGGCTACAGTTGCTGTTACTAATTCTTCTACCTTCTCTCTGCTTGTCTCCTATGGGTCATTTTGCTCTTTATATTACCCCTCTGACCTAATAGAGGCCAAAGGTAACAACAGTACAAAATAACAGAAATGCAAGGCCTGGTGTAAGTTACCGTTATCTGTAGTGGGGAGAGCTAATCTCATAAAAATGGTGCGGGCACCTCAACTCCTGAATATATGCCATAACTCCCCGGTATGGATCCCGAGGCGTTGGTTTGATAAGATAGACTCCCAATTTAGGGAATTAATATGGTGCAAAAAAAACGCCAGAATTAGTTTAAATGCCTTACAATATAAAAAAAGAAGAAGGTGGACTGGCAATCCCACATGCTAGGACATACTTCCTCGCCTCCCAGCTACAACAACTGGGTGGTTGGGGACTAGTAGACTCTTTATATCCAATACGTAAAATCCTAGGTATCTCAGCAGATGACTCTACCGCACTGACCAATATAGAGGCGGGATATGTGCACCTGGACAGGGGACTCCCATCCATAACTCTATTAAACATATTGTGGTCACATATTAAATGTCTACTAGATGTAAGAGGTTTTCTTGCCCTAACTCCCATTTGGAGAAATGCAAACTATAAAGAGTTATTGAAGCTTAAGGGGTTCAGTAATTGGAAGGCAAAGGGGATTCAATTCTTGTCACAATTGTACAATGGACAGATTCTCAAGTCCTTTATGGAGATTCAGACGGAGTTCGGCATATCACGCACTGATTTGTTTAAGTACCTACAACTGTGGCATGCATTACATATGCAGTCCAGACTTACGCCGCTCAGTCTCACTGATCATGCTGTTGTACAATTAGAGCATATGGTATGATACTTAATGCACTCCAAGATTCCGCCAAACTACCATGCAGGCACAAATGGGAGGAGGATCTGGGATCGCTGGATGGAGAGACGTAGAGTCTTTGCCTCACCTCTGCCCCTTTGGTATCAATATCGGCCTCTCATAAATTGTCACACCTGTACTTACGGCACAGAGTCTATAGAACTCCTGCCAAACTTCATGGTTGGGTCCTCCGGGATACACCCCTATGCCCAAAATGTATGAGGAACCATGGCAACCTCCTACACATGTTCTGGAAATGTCCAAAACTCTTTCGGTATTAGACTGGGAGTCTTGAGGTTATTTCTCAAGTATTCACTGTTGTCATTCCAAAAACTCAAAACAGCTGTGTGCCTGTTAGGTAATGTTCCATCCGCTGATAATATCTGTCTTTTGGCGTGCAGTACTGAGGTCCACCAGCAGGTGTCTCCTGTCAGTTTTGAGCTGTCAGGAGAGCTTTTCCCTGCTGATGTTATATCATCTTTGGGCTGCAGTTCCGGCGTCCACCAGCGGATGGATCCTGGCAGTATGGAGCAGGCAGCACCTCCTGCAATCAGGTGTCACTTGAGGCCAATCACAGGCCTATAAATAGCTGGCAAGCACTCATATGTTTGCCTTGGTATTGTCCTTGTGCCCTGACCTGCTGCTTGTGATCCTGATCCTGAGCCTGATTCTGAACCTGTTCCTGCGCCCTGAACTTGTGACCCGTGGTTCTGATCCTGTTTCCCTGTCCTGGTCCCTACCCTGTCCCACCTGTTACCATCATCCCTGCCCTGCAGTCTGATCCGTCCATCCTCTCCCTATCCTGTGTTCCTTACCCCATCTGCTGATATCCTCTGTGCATGACCCTGGCCTGCCTATCGTTTACGATCTTGGTATTTCCCATTTATTGTACATATTTGTCTGTTGTTGTTTGGGGGTCTCTTTTGGTTGATTTATTGCACTGTGTGGTTGTATTTATATTATTCACTTTCCTTAATAAATCATTATATTTCACTTATACACATTTGGGTTTCCACTGTTGCAGTCCACACAGTTCTGGTCTTATCCGATACATGACAGAATACCAAAGCCATCTCTGACCAGAAGTGGCTACACAGAGGAACCATCTTGGTTCAGGTTGCTTACTGAAATTAATTTAGAGGTGATTCGTTATTATGCTTTGCTGGCGTCTGAGAGTAGTGACTATCTCCGCCAGACACTGAAAGAGTGGACCTGTGATCAGCTGTTGGAAACCATTCGTTTAGCTCACTCCTGGGTTGATCAGGGCTGTATGCTGTTTGGGGATGTTCAGCCGTTAATTCAAATCTGCACAGAGCTGGCCCTGCCCTGCATCCCAGGGGGCCATGATGATTTTTCTCCCCCTTTCAGTATTAATCAAGTCACATCACTGGTGTGGCTTCTGGAAGATGATTCCCCTTACTTTTTTGAGCATTACACAGCCTGTTCCCAACAGATGATAACATAATGTGTTGATTCCGTACAATCCCTTGTTAGACAGGCAGTATGTAACCCGCAGTTTGTACAACCACTACTTTTAGCATGGTCTGGTATTTTGCAAACAGCCACAGCCAGCCCACAACAAACCCTCTCTGCTACCAAACACCTGCCTGCCCAAGAGTCTCTTCCTCCATCACCTATGGCAACCTCAGTTTAGCCCAATATACTCTACTTCCCACCAAATATCAATACCCTGTTTCCTCCTACTGCACATATCCTGCCTTTAATCCAACTGCCTCTTTCCCGTGGCCCACTATCCCTCAAGAACTTCCCCCAGCCACTGTTACCTCTTCCCTGCCATATTCCAACCCTTCTCTCCAGTCTGCTTCATCCCCTACCTATAGATCTGCAGCTACCTACAGGACTTCAGTAGCTAAATCTAAAAAGAGACGGAAGTTCTTTCCTACCCATTTGATTCTGCCAGTAACGCAACCTGCCTCCACACCAACCAACCTGCTCCAGTCTGCCTGCATGCCAGCTGAACCTGATCACCCACCTGATTCTGCCAAACCTCTGCCTGCTATCCAGCCAGTGTCTCCGCCAGAAGTTCCTGTGCTCCAGTCTGATGCCTTCCAGTCTGATGTCCCGGCCTTCCAGTCTGATGCCTTCCAGTCTGATGCCTTACAGTCTGATGTCCCGGCCTTCCAGTCTGATGTCCCAGCCTTCCAGTCTGATGTCCCGGCCTTCCAGTCTGATGCCTTCCAGTCTGATGTCCCGGCCTTCCAGTCTGATGCCTTCCAGTCTGATGTCCCGGCCTTCCAGTCTGATGCCTTTCAGTCTGATGTCCCGGCCTTCCAGTCTGATGCCTTCCAGTCTGATGCCTTCCAGTCTGATGTCCCGGCCTTCCAGTCTGATGCCTTTCAGTCTGATGTCCCGGCCTTCCAGTCCGATGCCTTCCAGTCTGATGTCCCGGCCTTCCAGTCCGATGCCTTCCAGTCTGATGTCCCGGCCTTCCAGACCGATGCCTTCCAGTCTGATGTCCCGGCCTTCCAGACCGATGCCTTCCAGTCTGATGTCCCAGCCTTCCAGCCCGATGCCTTCCAGCCCGATGCCTTCCAGTCTGATGTCCCGGCCTTCCAGTCTGAGGCCTTCCAGTCTGATGTGCCTGCCATCTAGCCTGCCAGTGCCTGCCTTCCAGCCTGCCGTGCCTGTGCCTGCCTTCCAGCCTGCCGTGCCGCTGCCTGCCTTCCAGCCTGCCGTGCCGCTGCCTGCCATTCCGGGGCCTGCCTTCCAGCCTGCCGTGCCGCTGCCTGCCTGCCAGCCTCCCGGTCTGATGTGCCAGCCTCCCGGCCTGAGGTGTTCCTGTCTGCTGTCCAGCCTGAAGTGCCGGTGCCCGCTGCTCAGCTTGAAGTGCCCGCTGCTCAGCTGGCAGTGCCAGCGCCCGCTGTCCAGCTCGAAGTGCCAGCGCCCGCTGTCCAGCTCGAAGTGCCAGCGCCCGCTGTCCAGCTCGAAGTGCCAGCGCCCGCTGTCCAGCTCGAAGTGCCAGCGCCCGCTGTCCAGCTCGAAGTGCCAGCATCCGCTGTCCAGCTCGAAGTGCCTGCACCCGCTGTCCAGCTTGAAGTGCCCGCTGTCCAGCTTGAAGCACCTGTGCCCTCTGCCCAGCTTGCCGTGCCCTCTGCCCAGCTTGCCGGGCCCTCTGCCCAGCTTGATGTGCCTGTGCCGGCTGCCCAGCCTGATGTGCCTGTTGCACAGTTCAAGGTAACTGCTGCCCAGTCCGACAATAAGGACCCTGCCGATGACCTGGAGCCTGCCGCCCAACCCAACGATCCGAAGCCTGCCGCCCAGTTTGATGTGCCTGCTGCTAAACCTGTTATGTCTTCACCTGCTGTCCAGCTTGAGATGCCCATTGCCTGGTTTAATGTTTTAGACTGTCTTCATATCCAGCTTAATGTGACTCCGCCTGCTGCCCAGCTTGATGCCATGGACTTGTCCCAGCAGCAGCAAGTTGGAGCGTCCAGAGGCCACTCCTTTGAGGGGGGGGTACTGTCAGGAAATGTTCCATCCGCTGATAATGTCTGTCTTTTGGCGTGCAGTACTGAGGTCCACCAGCAGGTGTCTCCTGTCAGTTTTGAGCTGTCAGGAGAGCTTTCCCCCGCTGATATTATATCATCTTTCGGCTGCAGTACTGGTGTCCACCAGCGGATGGATCCTGGCAGTATGGAGCAGGCAGCACCTCCTGCAATCAGGTGTCACTTGAGGCCAATCACAGGCCTATAAATAGCTGGCAAGCACTCATATGTTTGCCTTGGTATTGTCCTTGTGCCCTGACCTGCTGCTTGTGATCCTGATCCTGAGCCTGATTCTGAACCTGTTCCTGCGCCCTGAACCTGTGACCCGTGGTTCTGATCCTGTTTCCCTGTCCTGGTCCCTACCCTGTCCCACCTGTTACCATCATCCCTGTCCTGCCGTCTGATCCGTCCATCCTCTCCCTGTCCTGTGTTCCTTACCCCATCTGCTGATATCCTCTGTGCATGACCCTGGCCTGCCTATCGTTTACGATCTTGGTATTTCCCATTTATTGTACATATCTGTCTGTTGTTGTTTGGGGGTCTCTGTTGGTTGATTTATTGCACTGTGTGTTTTTTTTTTTTATTATTCACTTTCCTTAATAAATCATTATATTTCACTTATACACATTTGGGTTTCCTCTGTTGTAGTCCACACAGTTCTGGTCTTATCTGATACATGACAGTGCCTGTTGGGTGCCCTAGAGGAGGAGACATTGACCCCCGCCACCCACACGGCAATAATCCGCCTACTTTATGTAGCGTGTAAACTCATAACGCAATTATGGATCACTCCCAGGGTCCCCACCAGGCAACAATGGATCGAACAAGTGAGCAAAATGTTAATAAGAGAAAAGTTGACCTACCAACACAGAAATGTACCCCGCAAATTTTACACAATGTGGTAGGAATGGTTGGAAATTCCAGGTTTAGCACCCAACCAGCTGGTCAAATATAGATTATTGCAGGGATAAAATCTTGCTAGAATGAAACCCCTAGACTAGAGTGTAACTACTCAACTCTTGCACAGCAACGTAGACAAGGATGAGTGAGTCATCCTATCAGATTAGGTAAGCTTTAAGGGGTTCATTGAACAGGCCTAATCTGTTAATCTATATTAGATGGGTGTTCTGAATGTTGTCATGTTTTCCTTTATTTTTTTATCTTTTGTTTTTCATTTTTCCTATGTTTATTCTTGATGCATACAGCCACTGTAAATGTAGGAATCGTTTATATAATTGTCCACTGTGGATTATTGCAACATATATGTCAGATGTTAACGGCACTGGTATGCTTTGGCATCATATAATTGTTTATGACATGTACTAATTCAAGTTTAAATAACATTTTGATTAAAAAAAACAGTACAAAAGAACAGACACCAGTTTTCCTGTGGTGCTACTTTGATCCTAACCTCAGGTTAATAACAAGGCCGCAACCTCTCTTTAATTTGATATGAACCCTAATCCATTGCGCTAAGCCCTTCTCTGTGCCATTCAGTGGTCAAATTCTAGAGCCATAGTGGGCACTATAGGCCAGTGTTTTGCAACCTTTTCCCAGTCAAGGCACCCTTTAAAAATCATGAACAATCTTGAGGCACCACATTCTAAAATGTAAAAGCTATTCTGATGCCGCGTACACACGATCAGAATTTATGGTCGGAAAAAGGTCTGATGGAATTCCAACGGAATTCCGTTGAAGCTGTCTTTCCTACACACGGTCACACCAAATTCCAACCGCCAAGAACACGGTGATGTACAACATGTACGACGAGTAGTGATGGCCGAACGGTTCGCCCGGCGGTCGTTTCGCGGCGAATTTCCGACTTTCGCCGTCCGCGGGTTCGAACGCCTTTTTCCGTCGTTCGCCCCGGCGGACTTACGTGTTTAATGTATACAAGAACTTTAACCTTTCGTGACACGTTTATCATGTGTTACAGGACAACCAATTGAGACATGACAGCTCATGGACACTTGGACATTCCCCCTAACCTATAAATACACCCGATCCGGTGGCCATTTTACATTCTTTCTTCTGTCACTGTAGGGAAAGGATCCTGTGTGGAGTAGGGACAGAGAAAACGCTAGCTATTTGGTACACAAAAGTTCTTTTCAGGACTGGTATAGGTGTTAGGTCAGCAGCCTGAGTTTCTTTTGTCAGTTTAGATAAAGGGACAGAGCGCTGTATGCTGCTATTTTAGGGACAGCTCAGCCAGATTAGTCTTTCTTCATCATCATCATCATCATCATCATTAGCTGTTACTATCAGGTCCACAAAAGAGCTGTTCCAGCTAATCGTTCCAGCCTACTCTTTTTTGCCAATTTGTATAGGGACAGGCAGGAAGCAGTGTGTCAGGCAGTGAGGATAATTTTAAAGACTTGCTGTTACTATTAGTTCCACAAAGGTTCTTTTCAGGACTGGTATCAGTGGTACGGTAATAGGCTTGTACACGTATAATATTCTTTCTTCCAAATATAGAAAGAATATTATACTTGACTGCTGCCCTTCTGCTGCAGTCTGCTAATCATTCACAACTCACTTGTTCCACAAAGCTCTTTATCAGGACTGGTAACTTGGTCTGTCTAGGGTGCTACGGTACATAGGCTTGGGTGCGGTACAGTCTGCTGTTCTGTAAGGACCGCTATCGGTCCACAATACATAGGGTTGCCGTGCACTACTGCTGACCGCTGCCCTATACTGCAGCAGTCCTTCATTGGTATAGGGACTGACGTACAGTCTGCTAATCACTAACACACAACCTGCTTGGTCCACAAAAGTTCTTATAAGGACTGGTAACTTGGTATAGGGTGCTACGGTACATAGGCTTGAGTGCGGTACAGTCTGCTGTTCTGTAAGGACCGCTATCGGTCCACAATACATAGGGTTGCCGTGCACTACTGCTGACCGCTGCCCTATACTGCAGCAGTCCTTCATTGGTATAGGGACTGACGTACAGTCTGCTAATCACTAACACACAACCTGCTTGTTCCACAAAAGTTCTTATAAGGACTGGTAACTTGGTATAGGGTGCTACGGTACATAGGCTTGAGTGCGGTACAGTCTGCTGTTCTGTAAGGACCGCTATCGGTCCACAATAGATAGGGTTGACGTGCACCACTGCTGACCGCTGCCCTATACTGCAGCAGTCCTTCAGCGGTATAGGGACTGACGTACAGTCTGCTAAACACTAATACACAACCTGCTTGGTCCACAAAAGTTCTTATAAGGACTGGTAACTTGGTATAGGGTGCTACGGTACATAGGCTTGAGTGCGGTACAGTCTGCTGTTCTGTAAGGACCGCTATCGGTCCACAATAGATAGGGTTGACGTGCACCACTGCTGACCGCTGCCCTATACTGCAGCAGTCCTTCAGCGGTATAGGGACTGACGTACAGTCTGCTAAACACTAATACACAACCTGCTTGGTCCACAAAAGTTCTTATAAGGACTGGTAACTTGGTATAGGGTGCTACGGTACATAGGCTTGAGTGCGGTACAGTCTGCTGTTCTGTAAGGACCGCTATCGGTCCACAATAGATAGGGTTGACGTGCACCACTGCTGACCGCTGCCCTATACTGCAGCAGTCCTTCAGCGGTATAGGGACTGACGCACAGTCTGCTAAACACTAACACACAACCTGCTTGGTCCACAAAAGTTTTTATAAGGACTGGTAACTTGGTATAGGGTGCTACGGTACATAGGCCTGAGTGCGTTACAGTCTGCTGTTCTGTAAGGACCGCTATCGGTCCACAATACATAGGGTTGCCGTGCACTACTGCTGACCGCTGCCCTATACTGCAGCAGTCCTTCATTGGTATAGGGACTGACGTACAGTCTGCTAATCACTAACACACAACCTGCTTGGTCCACAAAAGTTCTTATAAGGACTGGTAACTTGGTATAGGGTGCTACGGTACATAGGCCTGAGTGCGTTACAGTCTGCTGTTCTGTAAGGACCGCTATCGGTCCACAATACATAGGGTTGACGTGCACCACTGCTGACCGCTGCCCTATACTGCAGCAGTCCTTCAGCGGTATAGGGACTGACGTACAGTCTGCTAAACACTAATACACAACCTGCTTGGTCCACAAAAGTTCTTATAAGGACTGGTAACTTGGTATAGGGTGCTACGGTACATAGGCTTGAGTGCGGTACAGTCTGCTGTTCTGTAAGGACCGCTATCGGTCCACAATAGATAGGGTTGACGTGCACCACTGCTGACCGCTGCCCTATACTGCAGCAGTCCTTCAGCGGTATAGGGACTGACGCACAGTCTGCTAAACACTAACACACAACCTGCTTGGTCCACAAAAGTTTTTATAAGGACTGGTAACTTGGTATAGGGTGCTACGGTACATAGGCCTGAGTGCGTTACAGTCTGCTGTTCTGTAAGGACCGCTATCGGTCCACAATACATAGGGTTGCCGTGCACTACTGCTGACCGCTGCCCTATACTGCAGCAGTCCTTCATTGGTATAGGGACTGACGTACAGTCTGCTAATCACTAACACACAACCTGCTTGGTCCACAAAAGTTCTTATAAGGACTGGTAACTTGGTATAGGGTGCTACGGTACATAGGCCTGAGTGCGTTACAGTCTGCTGTTCTGTAAGGACCGCTATCGGTCCACAATAGATAGGGTTGACGTGCACCACTGCTGACCGCTGCCCTATACTGCAGCAGTCCTTCAGCGGTATAGGGACTGACGTACAGTCTGCTAAACACTAATACACAACCTGCTTGGTCCACAAAAGTTCTTATAAGGACTGGTAACTTGGTATAGGGTGCTACGGTACATAGGCTTGAGTGCGGTACAGTCTGCTGTTCTGTAAGGACCGCTATCGGTCCACAATACATAGGGTTGCCGTGCACTACTGCTGACCGCTGCCCTATACTGCAGCAGTCCTTCATTGGTATAGGGACTGACGTACAGTCTGCTAATCACTAACACACAACCTGCTTGTTCCACAAAAGTTCTTATAAGGACTGGTAACTTGGTATAGGGTGCTACGGTACATAGGCTTGAGTGCGGTACAGTCTGCTGTTCTGTAAGGACCGCTATCGGTCCACAATAGATAGGGTTGACGTGCACCACTGCTGACCGCTGCCCTATACTGCAGCAGTCCTTCAGCGGTATAGGGACTGACGTACAGTCTGCTAAACACTAATACACAACCTGCTTGGTCCACAAAAGTTCTTATAAGGACTGGTAACTTGGTATAGGGTGCTACGGTACATAGGCTTGAGTGCGGTACAGTCTGCTGTTCTGTAAGGACCGCTATCGGTCCACAATAGATAGGGTTGACGTGCACCACTGCTGACCGCTGCCCTATACTGCAGCAGTCCTTCAGCGGTATAGGGACTGACGTACAGTCTGCTAAACACTAATACACAACCTGCTTGGTCCACAAAAGTTCTTATAAGGACTGGTAACTTGGTATAGGGTGCTACGGTACATAGGCTTGAGTGCGGTACAGTCTGCTGTTCTGTAAGGACCGCTATAGGTCCACAATAGATAGGGTTGACGTGCACCACTGCTGACCGCTCACCTATACTGCAGCAGTCCTTCAGCGGTATAGGGACTAAGAGTTTTGTCACAGGGTCATTTAAAAAATGACATGCAGAGGAAGAGGCAGGCCCTTCCGCAGGGGTGGTAGGGGTAGGGCAGGAGCAACAGGCTTGAGCCAAAGTGGGAAGTTGCAGAAGGTGCGTTCAATTACTTTAAAGGATGCACCAGACTTGGTTGAGTGGCTCGCTCAGCCTTACTCTTCTGCACCCTCCTCATCCTCTCGATCTGCACCCTCTTCTTCACTCTCTGCTATGTGCACCCCCAAAGACACTACCACCAACAACACGACCACCACCACCACCACCACATACCTTCCGCTTGAGTCACTGGAATTATTTTCCGATCCATATCAAGAGGACATTTCTGATGCGCAGCCACTCTTGGTATTGGATCAGGAAGAGGAGGTAGCAACAAGCGCTACTCAGCAGTCTGACGCCAGTACCCAGATCAGCCCAAGGAGGAGGTTGGTCCCCGGTGTTGCTGCCTACTCTACTTATAGCGGTGGGGAAGGTGACGTTGATGATGACGTGTCTAGTGATGTCACGTGGGTGCCCACAAGAGAGGAAGAGGAGGGGAGTTCAGAGGGAGATATGGACCAGCAGATAGGGAGGAGAAGCAGCAATGACTTACATTGCACAGCAGGGACAAAGCAGACTGCAAATGTATCAGGAGCGAGTCATCGACCATGTACGGTCACATCTGGCGCTCCCAGGACACCGGCACATGGCTCCGCAGTGTGGGCTTTTTTTAACGTGTCCGCTGCTGACAATAGCGTTGCCATCTGCAATCTTTGCAGTCAACGCGTTAGTCGCGGTAAGCCCAATACTCACCTAGGGACGACCGCCTTAAGAAGGCACATGAGCAGCCATCACCGAGCCCAGTGGGAGCAACGGAACACACAAAGCCACACTGCAGGCTCTCACCGTCCAGCCTCGTCTTCTACTTCTCCTTCTCCTCTCTCCTCACAATTGTCCTCCACTCCACCTTCCATCACGCCAAGCTCACATTTTTCTGCAAAAAGGCAGGCTTCCGTGGGCCTAATGTTTGAGCGTAAAAAAATGATGACGCCGGATAACCCTCTTGCCCAACGGTTGGCGGCTGGCTTGTCAGAACTCATAGCCCGCCAACTACTGCCATATAAACTGGTGGACTCGGAGGCCTTTCGCAAATTTGTGGCCATTGGAACACCACAATGGAAGGTCCCAGGAAGGAAGTATTTCTCAGAGAAGGGCATCCCAGAGCTATATGGCCATGTTCAGCGGCAAGTGAATGTATCTCTGGCACACAGTGTCGGTGCCAAGATACATCTGACCACAGACACGTGGTCTAGCAAACACGGGCAGGGAAGGTATATCAGTTTTACTGCCCACTGGGTGAACCTTCTGACGGCCGTCAAGCATGTAACCCGTGGCACCCGTGTAGATTTGGTTTTACCGCCACGGATTGCATGCAGGCCTGACTCTTCTTCTCCTCCTCCTACTCCATCCTCCTCCCTCTCCTCCTCAGCTGCCTCCTCCTTTTCCGCTGCTAGCGTCTCTTCCACTGCACCGCCCAAGCTCCCCAGAACCTATTCCACATGCCAGGTGAGACGTTGCCATGCCGTGCTGCGTCTGTTGTGCCTGGAAGCAAAGAGCCACACTGGCCCGGCACTCCTTTCAGCTTTGCGTTCACAGGCAGATGAGTGGCTAACACCGCTCAATTTGACAGTTGGTAAAGTGGTGTGTGACAACGGTGCCAATCTGCTTAGCGCATTGAAACAGGGCAAAATCACGCACGTGCCGTGCATGGCACACGTCTTAAACTTGGTCGTGCAGCGATTCCTTGTCAAATACCCTGGGGTCCAGGACATCTTGCGGCAGGCAAGGAAAATCTCGGCCCATTTCAGAAGATCTTACACGGCCATGGCTCGCCTTGCTGACATTCAGCGGCGACACCATCTGCCGGTCAGACGTCTTATTTGCGATTGCCCGACGCGATGGAACTCAACCTTCTATATGCTTGATAGGCTGCTCCAGCAGAAACGTGCAGTTAACGTCTACCTGTATGAACTCTGCGAAAGAAACGGTTCTGGGGAGCTGGGTTTTTTTTCACCGCGCCAGTGGCTGCTCATGCGCGACACATGCAGACTTCTGCGGCCATTTGAGGAGATCACCAAACTGGTCAGTCGCAGCCATGGCGCCATCAGTGACATGGTACCTTATGCCTTCTTTCTGGAGCGTGCATTGCGTCGTGTCATTGATCAGGCTGTGGAGGAGCAGGAGCGGGAAGATGAGGAAGTCGCAATGCTGGATGAATTCCCAGGGGGGGCTACTCTATCTGAGACAAGTCAACAACAGGAGTCTGATGAGGAGTCAGAGGAGGATGGTGCCGGGGCGGATGAGCAGGAGCAAGAAGAGCATGCTTTAAACCTTTCTGGGATCCCTGTTGTGCGAGGATGGGGAGAGGAGAATGAAGAGGACGACATTATCCTGGATGATGAGCAGGAGCCAGGCCACCACACCGCTTCCACTTTAGTGCAAATGGGGGCCTTCATGCTCCAGTGTTTTAATAGGGACCCCCGTATAAAAAGCATGAGGGTCAAGGACCAGTACTGGGTGGCAACGTACTTAGACCCCCGGTACAAACACAAAATGGCGGAAATGTTACCGCCGTCGCAGAGGGCTGTCAGAATGCAGCACTTCCAGGCCTTGCTTCGAGAAATGCTGCATTCTGCTTTTGCGTGCGCTGGCAGAGGAGCAATTCCCACTCCCAGAGAAGGATTTGCGGGTACCAATCCAACAGCGCCTGCAAGAAGAGGCCGGTTTGAAGATGTGTTGGTGACTTCGGATATGAGGTCATTCTTTCAGCCGACCCATCGACAGGTGTCATCCGGATCCAGCATCAGGGAACGCCTAGACCGTCAGGTGTCCGACTACATTGGGTTAACGGCCGATGTGGACGCTCTGAGGAGTGATGAACCCCTAGACTACTGGGTGGGCAGGCTTGACCTCTGGCCAGAGCTTGCCCAATTTGCAATCGAACTGTTGGCTTGCCCCTCATCCAGTGTCCTGTCCGAAAGGACGTTCAGCGCAGCAGGGGGGATTGTGACCGATAAGCGTACTCGCCTAGCTCACCACAGTGTTAACTACCTCACATTTCTAAAAATGAATGAGGCATGGATCTCGGAGGAATTCAACACATGTGATCAGTAGACCATGTATATGTCTATAAACAATTTTTGGAATCAAGCACACAGACCTTCTTAATTCATTTGGCTCACTTCCCTGACCCAAAAAAGCACACCGTACTATATGCCCCTACCCTCCTCTTTGAAGAGGTTGAGCGGTGTCATATTTCTACTGGGGCTGCTTATTATGAGGGGTTCCCACCATCCCTGTGCTGTGCTGACTTCCTCCTGGGTGTTCTTATTATGAGGGGCTCCCACCATCCCTGTGCTGTGCTGACTTCCTCCTGGGGGTTCTTATTATGAGGGGATCACACCATCCCTGTGCTGTGCTGACTTCCTCCTGGGGCTGCTTACGGTGCTGCTGTCAGCGCTGTATGTCACGGAGCTGCTGTCAGCGCTGTATGTCACGGAGCTGCTGTCAGCGCTGTATGTCACGGAGCTGCTGTCAGCGCTGTATGTCACGGAGCTGCTGTCAGCGCTGTATGTCACGGAGCTGCTGTCAGCGCTGTATGTCACGGAGCTGCTGTCAGCGCTGTATGTCACGGAGCTGCTGTCAGCGCTGTATGTCACGGAGCTGCTGTCAGCGCTGTATGTCACGGAGCTGCTGTCAGCGCTGTATGTCACGGAGCTGCTGTCAGCGCTGTATGTCACGGAGCTGCTGTCAGCGCTGTATGTCACGGAGCTGCTGTCAGCGCTGTATGTCACGGAGCTGCTGTCAGCGCTGTATGTCACGGTGCTGCTGTCAGCGCTGTATGTCACGGAGCTGCTGTCAGCGCTGTATGTCACGGAGCTGCTGTCAGCGCTGTATGTCACGGTGCTGCTGTCAGCGCTGTATGTCACGGAGCTGCTGTCAGCGCTGTATGTCACGGAGCTGCTGTCAGCGCTGTATGTCACGGAGCTGCTGTCAGCGCTGTATGTCACGGAGCTGCTGTCAGCGCTGTATGTCACGGTGCTGATGTCAGTGCTCTGTATTACGGTGCTGCTGTCAGTGCTCTGTATCTCCTGCACCCTCTTGTTTGCCTACCCTGGTCCCTGACCTTCCCTCTCCTCCATTGCCTTCATTAGCTCCATAGTCCTGAATTGTCAGAACAATTTCCCAAATAAAAAAAAAATGCTTGTAGTTATCGATCCCAAATTCACCTCATACATGTATTATGCTATTGTCCAGGTGGTGGGACTACGTGCTACCCCCTAATAATTACCCCGTGGCCGCAAATTCGACCTAAAGGTTTGCGAAATTCGCCTCCCATTGAAGTCAATGGAGCCCGCGGCGAACGGTCGTTTTCGCGAACGTTTGTGTCCGTTCGCGTTTCGCGTTCGCGAAACGTCCCGTCGGAAGTTCGTCCATCACTAACGACGAGACTAGAAAAGGGAAGTTCAATAGCCAGTAGCTTCTGTTTCGTAGTTGAATCTGAGCATGCAGTATTTTTTGCGCGTCAGAATTGCATACACATGATCAGAATATCCGATAGAAAGTTTTTCCATAAGGAAAATTGAGAACATGCTCTCCAATGTTTGCTGGCGGGAAATTTGCCAGCTAAATTCCGACGGGGCATACACACGGTTGCATTTTCCAATGAAAAGCTCTCATAGGTCTTTTGCTGGTAAAAATGCCGATCGTGTGTATGTGGCATAATAGTTTTAAATAACGCAGTAACATTAAAAAGTTCAAAAAAGTCCCCCGACTACTTTAGCTCATGCAAACAATCCCCATCCACCTCCTCCCTTCCTTTTTTGTGCTATTTAGAAAGGCTTGCTTCGCCTTCATTTGTAAGGATGGCACCCCTCGCATCAAATACAAACGCCTTACGTGGGCAAAAGGGAAGGGGGGAATCGGATTACCTGATATTTACAAATACTACCTTGCATGCCACTTGGCCAGAATTGTGGATTGGAAAACCCACAAGAAAAGGTAACCTTGGTTTTCCCTAGAGAGCTCACAAACACCAACGCATATATTTCCCTGGCTGCCACCATCACTTTGGCCTCGGTCCTTAACCACTTGCCGACCAGTTGCCGACCAGCGCACGACGATGTACGTCGACAGAATGGCACGGGCAGGCAAATAGGCGTACATTTAAATTTAAATTTGCCGTCCTGCCATCGGGAGCGCTGGCGGCGCGCTCCCGCGCTGGTCGGGACCCCTGTGAGTCCGGTCGCGGGACCCGCGGACTCGATCGCCGTGGGCATCCCTGCGATCGTCTCACGGAGCGGCCGAATGGAGAAGTGCCGTTGTAAACAACATTTCTCCATTCTGCCTAGCAACTAGTGACGCTGATCTCTGCTCCACTAAATGAAAGCCCAACCCCCCCACAGTTAGTAACATGCCCCTAGGAACACTTAACCCCTACACTGCCACCCACTGGTTAACCCCTTCACTGCCAGTGTCATTTACACAGGAATCACTGCTTTTATTTAGCAGTGATTACTGTATAAATGACAATGGTCACAAAAATGTGTCAAAAATGTCCGATGGGCCCCCCACAATGTCGCAGTCACAATAAAAATCGCTGATCACCGCCATTACTAGTAAAAAAAAATAATAAAAAATTATTAATAAAAATGCTATAAAACTATCCCTATTTTGTAAACGCTATAACTTTTGCGCAAACCAATCAATAATCGCTTATTGCGATTTTTTTACCAAAAATATGTAGAAGAATACGTATCGGCCTAAACTGAGGGAAAAAAATGTTTTTTTATATATTTTTGGGGGATATTTATTATAACAAAAAGAAAAAAAATAATGCGTTTTTTTCCAAATTGTCGCTCTATTTTTGTTTATAGCGCAAAAAATAAAAACCGCAGGGGTGATCAAATACCACCAAAAGAAAGCTCTATTTGTGGGAAAAAAAGGACGTCAATTTTGTTTGGGAGCCACGTCGCACGACCGCGCAATTGTCACTTAAAGCGACGCAGTGGCGAATCGCAAAAAGTGGTCTGGTCTTTGACCAGCAAATTGGTCCGGTCTGAAAGTGGTTAAAGGACACATCCACTCATTCACCCCTCACTACTAGCTGCCAAAAAAGCTGTGAGTTCATTCAAGATCTCTTTGTACCCAGGCACACTGACTTATTTGCCACTCCCCCCCCGGATTCCAACGTGTTTTTAAGGCAAGAATGGCCGGACGAGGAAGTACTTCTTGCACATCAATTCTTTCATAAGGGTCTCATATGCACTTATGAGGACTTGGTGACCTCTTCAATTACCCATTTTGCTTTTTGGTCATACCCACAACTGAGACACTTCCTTATGCCACAAACCACATCTACCACCTGGAGCAGAAAACGTACACACTTAGATGTCTTTGTAGTGTTGCACACAAGCACAAGGATTCAGATATCCCATATCTATGTCTCCAGGAGGAGCCCCCCCCCCCCCAAAAGAGGATGCATTGCATCTATCGTGGGAAAAAGACTTACAAATAATCCTCACTGACGATCAATGGGAAGACTTATATGAACGTGGACACAAAGGATCACTTAACGTCACAATCCAGGAAAATTCCTACAAAATTGCAACCAAATGGTATAGAACCCCTGCATATTTACACAAATTCCCCCCCCTCAATACCAAACACTTGTTGGAGATGTGGGGATGCTGAGGGTTCTCCACATCTGGTGGGAGTGTGCACCCCTCCAACAATTCTGGAGGGACGTGCACGCTCCAACAACCCACATCACCTCCTACACCCTAGACTATAGCCCTGCACAATATTTCCTACACCACATGTCCATACCCACAAATGATTATCACAAATTGCTAGCTATACATATGGTCAATGTGGCTAGGCTCTGTATCCCAGTTCACTGGCAATCCACAGATATACCATCTATTTGGGAGTGGCTATTTAGGATCTCCAAAATTGAAGAGATGGAATAACTGATCCACATTTCTCAAGAACGCATACAACAATTTGCAACTACCTGGGCATGTTTGGTATATTTTAATTCTACTGAGAACTATAGCTCATACTTTCCATTTTTTGCTGCGGATACCTAGACTCTCCTGCAGGGAGTGATCCGATGTTTGTCTCGGGTTGGGGCCTGAGTCGGAGGGCGGCCCATACACCATAACCCTTTTCCTTGCCCCTTCATTTCTCACTTTCCCCCTTTTCATACCCACCCCTCCTACCCATCCCCCTCTCTCGACCTTCCTTCTCCCCCCTTTCCTCTTGATTTCTTCTTCTATTTACACACATGACCATGCCCTATAATGCACCACAATCGACTAGGAATTAAAACTACATAGCAGAAAACAAGTCTGCCAACCCCATCATCATCATCACTGTTAGACTTGGTGTTATTAGTCTCAGTGGATTCAATTCCTTAAGTAATGTCGGTTGGCCTTGGCCTCTCCTAGTTACTAGTTAGACAAGATTTAAAAATCGAGGGCGTGCCCAGAAGTGAACCAGGGCGGATGTGTTCACGGAGAGCTCCAGTTATCCTGATTCTAATCCGCGGCCGAATTTAAGCAATCCACCTGCCTATGTACCCTGCTATACATTCTGCCTCATCCTGTGTGCAAATTTGGCCCGAGACTGGCCCGAGATCAGTGAGAGAGACGCCAGCCCTGTCCGTTTGCGACCGCCGCTGTCTTCCCGGCCTCCATCCATCTCATCGCAGCTAACTGTGGACCTAGCGGTGGGCTGAGCGCCTCCCCTCGCCATCTGGACTGCCCTCCTGAGTGCCTGGCGAGATCTGGGGGTCCTTGGGGCCGCCAGGACTGTCCGTCGCGGCTGCGGCCTAGTGCAGCCGGCCGCCCTCCGCATTTTCCTACACCGCCGCCCAGTGGGGGGGGGGGGCTGCGGCCGTCCCGGCCTATAATCCAGGGCCAGGACACTTCCGCCTATGGCTGCCACCTCATTTAGCCACACACAGTGCCTGGTGATCGTGTGGGCTGGCTACAGGGACCCAGGGCAGCCGAGGGGAACGTTGTGACTGTGGGCTCTGCAGGACTGCAGGTGAGCTACTGTTTTGGCCCTGAGGGCCCCTGGGCTTTCCCTGACCTCATCCTGCTCTGTGCTGGACAGCCAGGGCAGCCAATCGGGGCATCCCCTGGCCCGCTACACACTAATCATCTCTGCCACCTTCTTGAGGCCTGCAAAGCCCTCCCACCTACCTACGACCCACGGACATCTCCCCGACCCGGCTCGCTCCCGGGGTACGGCACCTGGCTGGCTGACCACCGTCCCAGCGGGCTAGGGGCCTACCCGGGGTCCCTTCTTCATTCTGCGCCCTGCTTGGCCTCCATCATCCCCAGCCAGAAGCTCCGTGGACCAGTCTGGGAAATACCGTCCCCAGTCTAGGTGGAAATACCTGACCACCAGGGAGGATATTTAGTGTGAGTTCACTAGCCTCAGCTACTCACCAGTTAGATTTTCCCTGTACGGCTTCCCAAGCAAGCCCTTAAAGGGATGTACCCCCCGAGACTTTAATCCTTTCAGCTGTTGGAAATAGCGCAAAATAAGGGGACTCATGTGCAGCTAGCAAAGCTGAAAACCATGTCTTAGTCTTGCTTAAAATACCGCTCCTTTCCTAAGGGACCCTGCACCGCTTCAAAAGCTTTCACACAGACGGGGTCATTATTAGCTGCTTCTGGACTCCTCTGAGCACTACATGGGCAAAGTAGGATTTCAGAAGAGCATATATCAAGGCTTTATCCCGCCATCGACTTCCCGACCTGCACGTGACATGGAGCAATTCCTACACAAACCGCAATCTCTGGCCTTACACACACTTGCAGAACCGTTGGATGCCGCAGACCCCCTGCCCTCCACACCATGTACTTTTCATAAGGGTGGTTCTTCCCAGCAAACAAATTCTGCCAAAGCAATCACGGTAACGGTCTTGGACCTGAAACTACAGACACTCCTACAGGATTTGACACGCAATATAGCTAAAGAGGTTGGGAAGCTTGCTCAGGAGCTTAGGGGAGAGATTGATCAGCTTGGAGAGCGTCCTTCCACTTTGGAAACAAAATTTGACAAGAATGTGCAATACATGCATGCACTAGAGGAAGAAAACGCATTTCTTAAACACAGTTTCCAAAATACAACTCCAACAAGAAGATTTGGAGAATAGAGAACGTCGTTCAAATGTGAGGATCTGTGGAGTCCCTGAGACAGTCAGTGATAAGGAGCTATGGGTATATCTACGTGATCTGTTTGTTACTCTAGGTGCCAATCCATATCTGGTATGTGTGGAGCCAGACAGAGCCCATAGATCTTTGGCCACCAAACCTCCTCCTGGATCCAATCCAAGGGACATAGTAGTCCGTTTCCACTATTATGACAGCAAAGAAGCTCTAACAGCAGCCACACAACAAAAATCACATTGGCTTCAAGGGCTCTAAGATCCAGATCTTCAGCGACCTTTCCACCATCACCTTAGCCAAAAGGCGCAACCTTCGTCCAATCACAGCTTACCTTCAACTTCACCAAATCCCCTACAGATGGGGTTTCCCATTTCGGCTGTCAGCATCCAAAGATGGCACACAAGATTCCATCATGCATGAATGTGAGGCCTTCACTCGCAATTTAGGTCTCCCTCCTGTTCCGGAAGAAGATCTCCAGCTCCCCCCGCCTGTTTTGGTCCCAAACCTCTCCAGGCCCCTACAGCAATTTGGACCCTAGTTTGTTGGAGACAACAGAGAGGTTTTTCTACACCGCAATGTCCCAATGTGCCTAGACACCCCACCTGAAGTTCCAAAGCTCGTCCGAATTACACCTCCCTGCTCTTGGTTCCCAGATACCCAGGAGCCTGTCGGATCTCTTCGGGAGTTCTGCTGGGAACATTCCCCTCCCCTACAATCCTTTCCCTTCTCTGATGAGTTCAGTGAGCTCCGGGGCTCTTCTCAGCTATTATTGTACACCCAGTCGATGACGGTATGTTTGAACATTGTTAACTGTTAACAGTCCGAGGTTAGTTATTCCCTACAGGAGCGGTACATCGTTTACCACTCTAATTGTCCATCATGTTCCTTTACAGGTTCAAGGTGTTCTGCCTTGGCTTCCTGAAGGTCTTACATCCTTCAGGTTTTCAAGATACTTGTTTTTTTGTTTTTTTTCTGTGTTACTCTGGTTAACTTTTTCAAGTTTTTCAAGTTTTTATCAGGTCCTTTTTGACCTGTTCTGGTTCTTTCATTTTGCTGCAGGTTGTAAACTCGACACACAATGTTATGTTACTAGGAAATGCTGTTGTGTACATGCTTCTTCCAGACCTCCTTAGATTGGAACACTCCAATCACATGAGCCATGTAAGAGTATCATCTGCTAATTACTTCATGAATGTATTATGGCTTTAAAAATATTTTTATGTAATGTTAAGTGCTTGAATTCCTTAAGAAAATGCTGGCTAGCCTTGAGGGAATTTAAATCTTCTGGAGCTGATGTGATAATGGTTCAGGAGACACATTTCCGCCCAGGGGGCTCATTTCAAAAAAAAAAAAATTCCAATATAATTTTTATTAGATAATTTCAGGAACAAAAATCAGTACAATACAGCAGTACAATAAACAGATTGTGAGAATACGTTTTTGTACATACATTAAACATATCACAATAGCACTCTGTATATTGCCATCATAGCCTTATACACTGTTTAGAAGCGTGAGTCCAAGAGAAAATAAAACTAGTTCAAATCCTATGACATTGTTCTAATAACCCATAATACAGCCTTCCTACCGATGAGAACTGAAGCTTAGTAATAGATATAGTTATACAATACGTTCCAAGCAGAACTCGCTCTTGTCCTCCCATATTATGCGCGACTTCCTCTGTGAAAGTGCATAGTTAGATATTCCCAACCCGACCTCTGCACCCCTTACGGGAGCTTGCTGTACAGAGGGAGAAGGGATACATCTATTTGAGTAACATGTTACAGTCTGAGCTATAGTAAGAGTTCCTAAGTGCTCCTATACGATAATGTCACACACATTTTCATCCCAGATCAGTCGCCTGATATAGAAGTTCCCTTAGATGCTTGAATATATAAATTCAGACCCTAAGAAATGCAGTCCCAGATTGATAACCAGAAATGCATTTCCCAGTGTATTTTATTTCAGCTCATTTAAATTTGCCTCCAAGCTGTTTCCTACAGTTTTTATGGCCTCAGATCCATCTGGGAAGGCTGGAGTGGCCATTTTGATTAAACGTTCATGCCCTATATGGATCCTAGCCTTGATCCTAGACCCCCGGGGTCAGTTTGTCCTCCTGAACTGCTCACACCTGAATACCTCCTTTACTTTAACTAATATTTATGCACCTAATACGGGACAAATTGGTTTTCTCAGCGGAGTATTGGATCGGCTGCATTCCTTTTCCCAGTCTTTCGCAACCCTAGGTGGGGATTTCAATATGTGTATGTCCCCTAGTATGGATAAATTAGCACTATTTCAACAAACTCTGTCCCTCCAAAAACTTAAAATGTCCACCTCCTTTCTCAAACTAATCCGCTCCCACAATCTTTTTGATGCATGGAGAGTAAAGCATCCCACCCATCGCCAATATACCTTTTTCTCCCCTCTGAATAAATTATATTCTCGATTGGACCACTTTCTAATAACCGCACCCTTGTTACCCAGCATAGTATCCACAGAAATAGAGCCTATCACATGGTCTGATCATGCCCCCATTACTCTGAATGTGGCACTCCACACCGCATCACCCAAAACTTGCCACTGGAGACTAAACGAGTCTCTATTGCGACATGCTGAAACTAAGGATAGACATCTCAAGAAACTGGAGGAGTTTTTTTCATTTAAATGTAGGTTCCATTTCTGATATATCTACTGTGTGGGAAGCCCATAAGGCAGTTTTTATGGGGGAGTGCATCTCAGCCGGCTCACGCCTGAAACAGGATTCTGTCAGGCTGCGGTCGGAGCTTGTGGCCCAGCTGCAGGAAGCAAAGCGAGGTTACTCCGCTCCCTTGCTGTGCATCACTTGCGTGCAGTGATTGCTATTCGCAACAGTATTAAGACTATAGATACAAATAAAATTTGAAGTCAATGTTATGGTCTAAGCAAAAGTTCTACAAGTTTGCAGACAAGCCGCATAGGATGCTTGTCCACAGACTTAAGCCCCGGCCATTTCTATCCATTCCTGACCATTAGGGATGAGCTTCGTGTTCGAGTCATATGTACGTCCGTTCGGCGAAATCTGAACATTTTGGTCCGTTCGTGTCAAATTCGCATGGCGCTCACGGCCCACAATGCACTGCGATGATTGGCCAAGCATGCACTGTGACCCCGCATGCTTGGCCAATCGCAGCTCCAGCAGCGAGGAGAGCCATGATTGGCCACAGGCAGGATGCCTGTGGCCAATCATAGCTCAGGCTGTGTAGTGCACGCCCCACACTATATAAGGCCGCCATCGCGGCGGCCTCGTGTAGTGTGTTGGCGTCTGAAGCAGTGGGTGTTCTGTGTACCTTCAACACAGTACACACCGATCGTTTTCGGCCGATTTTCTATCTTGCTGTTGTGTAGTGGTTATTGTCTGCGTGCCCTGACCGCAGTATACACCGCTATATTCACCTCACCTATATAGCTAGTGATCTATCTTTTATAATAGAGCTTGCAGTCAGTAGTGTTAGGAGACTGACTGTCTGCGTGCTGTCTGCGTGCTCTGTACCCAGTACATACCGCTATATCCACCTACATAGCTCTTCTCTATTTGAGCCCACTTGCCATCTGCAGGAGTTATTGGACGTTGTGTGTGCCTCCAGCATAGCACAGTATACATCTGTATATACCCCTTTATCTCTGGTGTTCTCTGGTTATTGTCTGCGTGCCCTGACCGCAGTATACACCGCTATATTCACCTCACCTATATAGCTAGTAGTAGTGGTCTATCTTTTATAATAGAGCTTGCAGTCAGTAGTGATAGGAGATAGTGCGTGCTGTCTGCGTGCTCTGTACCCAGTACATACCGCTATATCCACCTACATAGCTCTTCTCTATTTGAGCCCACTTGCCATCTGCAGGAGTTATTGGAAGTTGTGTGTGCCTCTAGCACAGCACAGTATACATCTGTATATACCCCTTTATCTCTGGTGTTCTCTGGTTATTGTCTGCGTGCCCTGACCGCAGTATACACCGCTATATTCACCTCACCTATATAGCTAGTAGTAGTGGTCTATCTTTTATAATAGAGCTTGCAGTCAGTAGTGTTAGGAGATAGTGCGTGCTGTCTGCGTTCTCTGTACCCAGTACATACCGCTATATCCACCTACATAGCTCTTCTCTATTTGAGCCCACTTGCCATCTGCAGGAGTTATTGGAAGTTGTGTGTGCCTCCAGCACAGCACAGTATACATCTGTATATACTCCTTTATCTCTGGTGTTCTATAATAAAGGCATCTGCAGGAGTTAGTGGGTGTTGTGTGCCTCCAGCACAATATACACTACCCAACTGCTGTTTTACCCAACTCTCTTCAGGCCATTACCATGTCTGGAAGGCCAGCAAGGAGAGGCAGACAGGCGCGAGCCGATAAAAGAGGGCAAGCAGGCTCTGTGTCTAGAGACAACAGTGCTGGTCGTGGACGCGGTGCATTGTCATCAGCACGTGGCCATGGGACATGCTTGTCCTTCTTTTCGGCAGCTGGACATGTTGAACCGCAACATGCCAACGACTTGGTAGAGTGGATGACCAAGCCCTCTTCATCCTCCTCATCCTCTCTCACCCAGTCTCAGGGTAGTAGCAAAGCAGCTGCCAACGCATCGTCTTCCCTCCTCTCAATGTCATCATCAGTGACTCCTTCCCTAGACCCACCACGCCCTCCTGAGGAGTCTCCTGAACTCTTTGAGCACAGTGTTGGGTACATGCTCCAGGAGGATGCCCAGTGTTTTGTGGGCTCTGATGATGACACTCAGCTAGAGGAAGGCAGTAGCGTGAGCGCAGACAGAGGGGATGCTCAAGGAGGACAGCAATCTGGCAGTCATGTTCCACAAGCTGCCGCATACTGCCAGGTTTGCTACAGCGATGAAGAGGGAGGGGATGATGAGGGCACTGACTCCACGTGGGTGCCTGGAAGGAGGGAGGAGGAGGAGGAGGAGGAGGAGGCACATGTCCAACGAGGCAGGATGCCCTCCGGGGGCCAGCTTAGGGGCAGCACACCGACTGAATCACACCGCAGAGCTCCGACTGTGCAGAGCGCTGCCTCTGCGCGTTATTCTAAAAGTTCTTTGGTGTGGGCCTTTTTTGAGACGAGTGCATCAGATCGCACCGCTGCTATTTGCAACATATGTCTCAAGCGTATCTCACGTGGCCAAAACATCAGCCACTTGGGCACCACATGCTTGACCAGACATATGTTGACCTGCCATGCAGCTCGTTGGCAAGCGTACCTCAAAGACCCACACCAAAGTACAAAGCGGACCTCTCCTTGCTCCTCATCAGCTGGCATCTCCAACCCCACTAGACCTTCAGTCCTCTCTGAAACCTGCTCTGAGAGGAATGAAGGTGTAGAATTAGGTGTGTCACAGCCAAGTGCTTCCGGGAACTCTGCTAGCGGTACACCCACGTCCGATTATAGCAGGCAAATGTCCCTGCCCCAGCTGCTGGACCGGCGGAAGAAGTTCACTCCCAGCCATCCACATGCCCAGCGGTTGAATGCTAGCTTGGCTAAATTGCTAGCACTTCAACTGCTGCCTTTTCAGTTGGTAGACTCGGCCCCCTGAGGAACCGCACATTGTACAAACGCCACTTTTTCTCACGGAAGGCGATTCCGGCTCTCTACCGGCATGTGGAAGGCAATGTCCTTGCCTCGCTGGACAGGGCGGTCAGCAGTAAGGTGCATATTACCGCTGACTCATGGTCCAGCAGGCATGGACAGGGACGTTACCTGTCTTTCACGGCCCATTGGGTCACTCTTCTGGCAGCTGGGAAGGATGCAGGACAAGGTGCAGTAGTGTTGGAGGTTGTTCCGCCACCACGCCTCCAAAATGCTACTATTGGTTGTGACACACCTCTCTCCTCCACCCCCTCCTCTTCTTCTTCCTCCATGGCCTCTTCCAGTGCTCTGTCCTCAGAACCAGCGGTGCTCCATAGGCGTTCCAAGGGCTACGTATGTACGCAGGCAAAACGATGCCATGCCGTGCTTGCGCTGGTTTGTTTGGGGGACAGGAGCCACACTGGGGCGGATGTTTTGTCAGCTCTGCAGGGGCAGGCTGAGAGGTGGTTGACGCCACGCCAGCTTAAGCCAGGAATGGTGGTTTGCGACAATGGCACCAACCTCCTCTCCGCCCTCCGACAGGGACAACTGACCCATGTGCCCTGTGTAGCTCACGTCCTTAACCTGGTGGTGCAGCGGTTCTTGGGCAGGTACCCCGGCTTACAGGATGTCCTGAAGCAGGCCAGGAAAGTCTGTGTGCATTTCCGCCGATCATTTAATTCCTGTGCTCGGCTGGCTGAGCTCCAAAAGGAGTTGAACCTGCCCAAGAACCGCCTTATATGTGACATGCCCACCAGATGGAACTCAACATTGGCCATGCTGCAGCGGCTGCACATGCAGCAGAGGGCCATCAATGAGTACCTGTGCGACTACGGCACCAGGACAGGGTCAGGGGAGCTTGGTTTTTTCTCACCACGCCAGTGGGGCATGATCAGGGATGCATGCACTGTCCTGTCACCGTTTGAGGAGGCCACAAGGATGGTGAGCAGTGACAGTGCATGCATCAGTGACACTGTACCTCTTGTCCACCTCTTGGAGCATACGCTGCGTGGAATAATGGACAGGGCACTTGAGGCAGAACAGAGGCAGGAAGAGGAGGACTTCCTTGCCTCTCAAGGCCCCCTTTATCCAGACAGTGTTCCTGCTGTGCCACCCATCACACAGGAAGAGGATGAGGAGGAGGAAGAGGAGGAGGAGGATGACTGTGTCAGCATGGAGGTGGAGGCTGGCACTCAGCAGCAGCAGCAGCAGCAGCAGTCCTGTAGGGATGATTTACAGTCCCAAGAAACATGTGGACTTGTACGTGGCTGGGAGGAGGTAGCTGCGGATCATGTTGTCCTTAGTGACCCAGAGGACTCCGGACCGAATGCCTCAGCTAACCTACGCTGCATGGCCTCCCTGATCCTGCAAAGCCTGCGGAAGGATCCTCGTATTCTTCGGATCAAGGAGAGGGACCATTACTGGCTGGCCACTCTCCTTGATCCATGGTACAAGGGTAAGGTTGCCGACCTTATCTTGCCATCGCAGAGGGAGCAGAGGATGAGACATCTCCGGGAGGCCTTGCAGAAAGGTCTGTGCAACGCGTTCCCAGAGACTGGGAGGTTACAAACTCCTGGTCCTGGACAACGTGTTGCTGAGGCATCGGTCAGAAGGAGCGGTGGAGAAGGTGGCCGTCTGACTGATGCTTTCAGACAATTTTTTAGTCTGCAGCCCCAAGGTATGATCGGTTCCAGCACCCATCGCCAGCGTCTGATTTACATGGTGCAGGAATACCTAGGGGCAAGGTCAGACTTGGACACCTTTCCCACCGAAAATCCTCTGGCTTACTGGGTCTTGAGGATGGATCACTGGCCAGAGCTTGCACAGTATGCAATTGAGCTACTGGCCTGTCCTGCATCCAGCGTTCTTTCGGAACGCACCTTCAGTGCTGCTGGTGGCTTTGTTACCGATCACAGGGTGCGCCTGTCCACCGAATCAGTTGATCGACTGACCTTCATCAAGATGAATCAGTCTTGGATCACCCACAGCTACCAAGCACCTGAAGCTGATGTAACCGAATAATTTTTTTTGAAATACCACATCCCTTCAAGACTGCCTATGCTGATGCTGAGTGACTGTCCTGTTATGTTGATTGTCTATCCTCTTCCTCCTCCGCTGATATGTTGGAAGAACATTTCTGGTTCTGGTTGATGCCATCAGCCCAATTTTTCTGCCTCTGTTTAACAGGGGCGTTTAAGTACAATTTTTGATGCAATGCTTTGCAGCAGGGCTAATTCCTGCAATAAAACTAGAGTATATGGCAGAGGTTGCAGTGTGGTGGCACCAGCAGCAGTACCTAAGGCCCAATTTTTCTGCCCCTGTTTAACAGGGACATGTAATTACAATTCTTGATATAATATTTTATTCTGCCCACCCAGAGTAACAGTGAGGACTTATAGTGTTGTGGCACCAGCACCACAACCACCAAAGGTCAATTTTTCTACCACTGTTCAACAATGGCATGTAATTACAATTCTTGATATAATCGTTCACAGCAGGGCACTCCAGCGCCCACCAAGAGTCACTTTGAGGGCTTACAATGTTGTGGCAAAACCAACACCTTGTTCCGCCATTTCTGCAGAGCATATAGGGCAGGCCCCTACTTTCAAACATCCAATTTACAAACATCTCCTACTTGCAAACGGAAGGAGACAACAGCACAGGCATACTACAGACACCCCACAGGCACCATATTTAAAGGAATATTTCACTTTTTTTTCCCACTTTAATCGTCATTAAAATCAGTGCTCCCGCCAAAACGGCCGTTTTTAAAACTTTTTTTTGCATTGACCCATGTCCCCTGGGGCAGGAGCCAGGTCCCCAAACCCTTTTTAGGACAGTATCTTGCATATTAGCCGTTAAAATTAGCACTTTTCATTTCGAACGTTCGAGTCCCATTGACTTCAATGGGGTTCTAACGTTCGTTCGAATTTGGGGTCCGTTCAAAAGTTCTGGTGCGAACCGAACCGGGGGGTGTTCGGCTCATCCCTACTGACCATATATTGCAATCAGACAGCACACCAACACATTGCCCTCAGGCCATGTCTGGAGTATTTGGAGACTATTATAACAAACTTTACAACTGCTTGAACACGGACACACAAGCTCAGTTCTCACAAGACAGATTAGACTCCTTCCTATCATCCGTTCACCTCCCAAAACTGTCACCAGACCAACGCTCCTCCTTAAACCAATCTATCACCACTGACGAACTAGCTGACGTAATTAAACATCTTCCCACACATAAAGCTCCAGGACCAATCGGTCTTCCATACTCCTATTACAAGATGTTTTTACAGACCCTGTCCCCGCACATTGTTTTCCTCACTGCTCCAGGGCACAATACCGCACTCTTCGTTCCTACACGCAGTTGTAACCACTATCCCTAAACCAGGCAAGGATCCATCCCTCCCTGACAATTATCGTCCCATTGCTCTATTGAATTCTGATTACAAAATCTTTACCAAGATCCTAACGAACAGACTCTCTCTATTACTGCCAGCATTAATCCATAGAGATCAGGTGGGTTTCGTTCCCACAAGACATGCAGCTGACAATACTAGACGCACAATTGACCTTATAGACCTGCTTACAAAAACCAAAAACTCTGCTTTGACACTCAGTTTAGATGCCCAAAAGGCATTCGATTGCCTTAGCTCGGCAATTATGTTTGCAATACTAAACCGTTTTGGATTTTCAGGCCCCTTTATTCATGCTCTCTGAGCCCTATACTCGAAAACCCACATCACAGGTACAACTCTCCTCCCATATATCAAGTCCATTTCCTCTTAGCAATGGTACGAGACAGGGTTGCCCTTTATCACCATTGCTCTTTATTCTCAGTCTGAAACCCCATGCTGCAGTTATATGGGAATGTCCAGATATTAAGGGAGTTTGCCTCCAAAACACAGAATATAAACTATCCCTATTCGCGGATGATGTTCTCCTAACTCTCACCCACCCACACACATCCCTACCACATCTTCACCACATACTATCCATATTTAGTAGCCTCTCGGGTTTCAAAATTAATGATACTAAAACTGAAGCATTACCTATAAATATAACCCCAGCCCTCCTATCTTCCCTCCAAAGCAAGTATAATTACCATTGGTGTCTTCACTCACTTAAATACTTGGGGGTTCATCTCACTGCTTCCTATGATACTTTATTTAGGGCCAACTTCCCTCCCCTATTTTCGGAAAATAACCGTTTGCTGACACACTGGACCTATCTTCCCCTATCCCTGTTGGGACGAATTAATGTCCTCAAAATGTCTATCCTTCCTAAGTTATTATATTTGTTTGAAACTTTGCCGGTGGTGGTCCCACTGATGCAGCTGAAATCTCTTCAAAGGAGAAGCCTTAGTTTTATCTGGAATAACACATCCCACAGGATGGCAGGGATGGTCGTTCTGGCTCGGAGGAGTAGGGGGGGACTGGGAGGCCCAGATTTCATCAAATACTATTATGCCTCGCACCTGAGAGTTCTTACCTCCTGGACCTCCCGGAAGGCCCCAAATAGGTGATCAGAAATAGAAATGAGCGTTACAGCCCCGGTTCATCCTTGCTACATGCTCTGGCCTTCCATGGCTCTTCATATGCCCCAATTACGGGAACATATGTCTGGCTCCCATGTTGTTCACACTGAATATTTGGAAAATATGTTCTGATCGCTTTTCCCTATCCTCACCGTGTCCACCGCTTTTGAATATCCTATTCAACCCAGACATCCCAGATAGCCTTTCCTATGATCGTATGCTACCCTGGACCCAAGCTAGACTTTTCCAACTGCGACACTTTGTTAACCCAGCGACACGTCATTTACTGACTTTTCCTACCTTGCAAAATCAACATCAGATCCCCAAAAAGCTTATACATTCATACTTACACATTAGACATTTTTTCTACACCAGATCCCCTTCCTTGACTCTGGATAAACCAACAGACTTTGAGATCCTATGTGCTAAAGGTCCTTATGAGCCCTAAATGATCTCTACCATATACACAATATTGCATATAGAGGTTCCTATGATGGTAAATAACCACCCCTACATGAGGAAATGGTCTCAGATTTTGCAGCACGACATTTCCCTGGTGGATTGGGGGAGCATATGGGAGCACACTTCCAGAATCTCTCGATGTGTGGCCCATAAGGAAACTGCATACAAAGTCCTAATGCACTGGTACAGGACCCCAGATATTCTACATGCCGTAACAGATTAATCTCAAAGCAATGCTGGAGATGTGTTGGGGATGTCGGCTGTCACTACCATATTTTTTGGGAGTGTCCCCTAGTCCACCAGTTTTGGCTCCAAGTCCAAAATCTGAGAAACACTGGTTGGTAATCCTGTTCCCCTGACGCCCATACACTATTTGCTAGGCCTCCCTTTTCCTGGTATTTCTAAGGCTTTGCGTAGACTGTTGTCTTTTATCTTATTGGCTGCTAAAAGGGTCATCCCCAGGTTATGGTTGTCCACCTCTCCACCAACACTACCGTTATTGATCATCACTGTAGCTGACATACTTAGAATGGAGCACATGACAGCCGTAGTGGAGCGTATGAAGCAGAAATTTTCTAAAACGTGGTCAACATGGGATAAGTCTGTATATGGCTCCGAAGGAATTGACCCTAGTTAGTTAAATCTGGATTCATACATATCCCCAAGAGAAGGTCTGATATTTCTTTTAATTTTTGTGTAAAGCTTTCTTTGAGTATGTTTTCATTTTTGTCTATAACCCCTTTACGGATAAGGTAGAGGGTCGCTTCAATTTTGATTCTTTAGGGGTGCGACTATCTCTCCCTCATTCAAATTAACACTTTAATCACATCGCTATACCTCTATGAGTTCAGATTTTGTGTGCCCTGTAATCAATCAAAGTATACTTGCATTGTTTCGAAATGTTAATGTTTCATGTATATTTCCTTCTGTATGATGTTGAAAATTCATAAACAATTAAAGAAAAAAAAAGATTTAAACATCTGATAATGTAATGTCATTCTTCAGTACTTAAGTCATGTTAAAGATATTTTTATATCTCACTTAAATGATTATCTATACAAGAAATAAGTGATTAAACCCTTGTCTACATAAGAATAAAAATGAACGATAACAGTGCGAAAATATAAACCATTACATTTATTTATATAGAAAAGAAACTTTAGAATAATTAGGACTTATCATATAACTCAAGTGATGTTACAAGTACAGTGTTGCTTAGGCTGCAAAGATAATTTAGGCCATATGGTTACAATAGACATACACTTCCTTATATTTATCAATATCTCAAGACAAGTCCTAGGAAAGAAATAGTTAGAGATAGAAAAGAGACATAATAAAAATACAGACACAGGAGAGAGAGAGAGAGAGAGAGAGAGAGATACGTTACACGGACATCCGGTCGCCCCCGATGGTCTGGAACTCAAGAGGCCATCAGCTAATTCTCACCCTATTTTATATGCATTCTCGGCCAATCAGAAGATGGAACGCACCCATTGGCTCTGAGTTCACATCAACCTCTGATTGGCTGATTCTGAAGTCTAAATGCCGATTGGTTCAGGAAGGCTCACACTCTGATTGGCTAATTCTCAAGCTCCCAGAAATATCCATAGTTCAGGCCTGAATGTCCGGTGACACTTCGTCTATCAATCTAATGAACCACCTCCTTTGATCCTTAAGCCCAAACAGTCCCGACGTTAGCATGTAAATGTCCCCTGGGGAGATGGAGCCTCAATGTCTGCAAAGATGATTGGGAACACAAAAGGGGATTCACTGAACACCTGGGGATGTTCAATGGTTCCCATGAGGTAGGAGACAGTAAACACCTCTGCCCACCTACACATAAACCTGAAAATATTAAGTCATACCTTCCCATATATATATATATATATATATATATATATATATATATATATGTATGTATATGTACATACATACACATACATACTGTTGGAAGTGAACAAGAAGTACCGTTATATATCTAAAGTTCTACACATCTGTTGGTACAACTGAACTCAGCCATATTGATGTGTGCAGTCCCACGTTTAGAATGTGTAGAGGAATGTGGCAGAATCTGCATAACAAAGGAGTTATCTTCAGCCCAACTGGTGCACACAAGCTTCAAAGAGATTGATGACGAAGACGGCCCAGGGCACATCAGATACATACTGGCCATTAAAGCCAAGTATGGCAAGGCAGTCAGTAGTATTAGGAGGGCTGTCATGTGAACACTGATTGGTCCAAACCAAATGGGACTGGCAGTAGGGTGTGGTATGGCTGAGGTATGTTTGACAAAAAGGGTTGCGACCTGAGCTCTGTCTCTTTATTCCATCATGAGGTGTGGCTGCGAAGGTCGGATAAGTATGGCTTATATTATACTTTGATTGTATGCTATGTATTATTGTAACTTCTATTGATACCTTATGCACGCTATATTATTTCCTTGGGAAATAAATGAGATTTAATAGACCTTAGACTTGTATTGATTTCATAGCCAAGGGTGGTAGCATTGTGGTATTAACAATAACATGTGCTTGGCGTAATAGATAGATAGATTAGCTAAACTATAGGGACTAGCAAAGGAATACATAACTGATTAACATAAGAATAGAGTGAATTGATCAGTTACTTCATTTGGCACCCCAGAAGGCGTGTAAAACATATTTTTACACAGAATCCACAAAAATCGAAGGTATTTTTGTTTGAGTCCCTGTAAGCACAGATGCTCAAAGCCACCCAGAACTGGAAGTCATCTTTAGTGTGGACAAGATTAGCGCTGGCTCGCGAATTCTGAAACCACGCTTGGATGAGCAGGAAAATTCTGTGAGATATTTCACTGGTATAAACGCACGCGTAAAACCTGGTGAGAACTGTGACTGATATATATATGTACATTATTGTTGTGTTTGCTGCAGAAACTGTAACCAGAGGGCAAATTGCCGCACTGGCGAGATAAGGGACTGATCATCCCTGGTTATGTGATATAACCGCAGATTGACAGGATAAATCATACAATTTTGAGGGAAAAGTGGAAATATCCACGTGATTGTGAAAAAAACTTTCTGTCCCAATAGAAATTCCCTATGACCTGCTATCGTATAGGACGACATTGAATAAGAGTGTGTTCTCCTAAAGAAATTCGTGGGTAAACGGATTTGTATTTGTTTTTTTTGTTTTTGTTTTTTTGTCTGTATGTGCAGTGGGACTACAGGTCAAAGCTAGCTTCTAAACAGCTTCCTCTGTGTCTTTGTGTGTTTGGTATCTGATTGTTTAGTGTATTGCTAATGCACAGTGTTGGTTAGAGAGTGGCAGGAATTACCATACATCTTTGAGGAAAAAGTGGGGGAAATATAGGTTTTTATTTCTACACACGTGAGAGTGAAATAGCTCTGGTCCAATAGAAGACCAAGGCATTGATTAAGAGTGTGCCTTGTGTCTTGTATGCTGTAGAACCACAAGTCACTGGAAATTTAAACGGTTCGTATCTATTTATTTTTTTTTGTTCGTTTGTTGGTAGGAATCTGTCTTTGTGGGGGTTATATGGTTGTTTGTCTAGTGTATAAGCAACTGGTGGAGCAACTTGGTGTGGATAGGCTAATTAGCATATCAATGGAAGCCATTGAAGGTTTCGTTAGCAAGCATGGTGGGATTAGATTTCAATTTACTCACGAAGGTAAATTAACATATCAGTTTAATGAACTTTTAAAACAATGTAATACACATAACAGTCGCATATTTAATAAGTCAAAAAAAGGCAGGAAACAGAGAATGGCCAATGCCTTATGCATGTTAATGAGAATGAAAGAAATTGCGGAACAAAAAGAATTAGAATGGTTTGCTGATAGAGAAAAAGTGATGGAACAGGTAAGTGATATATCAATCAGGATTGAAAAGGCTGATGCGGATGCTTGTAGTCGGATTAAACAATTAGTGGCTGAGAAATGTGTATTGCAACAGAGATTAGATGAATTAGAACAAACGTGTAAATTGAGAGAAAGTTGCAGTGCCTCTTTGAATCAAAGGGAGGCTGAGAATTTGCAGGTTATCACAAGGCTTAAGGCACAAGCAGCCATAATGGAATTATCCTCCAAGTGTGCAATAGTGGAGGTACCCTCCACACATGCTCAGTGTATAGAAAAGCCAGAAGTGAAATATGAAGAAAACCCGTATGCTATTATCACTGCAAATGATAGTAATGTGATGGGAATCGATGTGGAAGAAGCAAATAAAGGTGGGATAACTGCACTTGAAATTGACTCAGGAGTTGACACTTCGGATGACTCCTCAGACAACGAAAGTGTAAAGTCTGTGCATTCCAATCGCAGTAATATTATCCAGCAATGTGGGTTTCCAGCGTCATATGCTAAAAAAATGGCCTATGCAGGGAAACCAGAACTAAAATGTTTTTTGTGTAAAAGGGGGGGTCACATTTCAAAATATTGTCGGGCGGCGAATAATGATATCGAAAGGAAATTATACCCGAAAACGACCCCAAGGCTTCATGTGTGTTATTCAGCCAGGTGGGGTAGCCATCCACAGCATGGAACCCATAGTAATCAAACCCATTTCCCGTGTAAAACGCAAATGCGGGGTCTAGAAACTAAAAAGCAATATGTAGGACAGTTGCTTAGAGTCAAAATGGAGATAGACGCATGGTTACTCAAATATAGCACTGGGGGAAACAATGTTAGCAGAACTTAGTGAGCTGCAAGCATGGTAAGAATATTCTGGTCAATGTTTCCCGGCTATGAAAAAGGTTTGATGCAAGTTTCAAGTTCAGAATATGATAGAGGACCTGGATATAGAGATACATTTTTTTGGTTTGTACTTTTAGGGATAAACCCCTGAATTGGTATCGTGGTTTTTCTTTTGTGTGGTTAAAAGATGTTTCTGTTATGAGTTTTTTTTATCTTGTGTTTCTTTACTCTTCTCTTATTGTCAGTCTTTGTAAACTTTTCCTGAGTATCCAATACTGCTGATTAACATAAGAATTGTGTGTAATCACTTGTGTGTTCCTTTTTCCAGAGACCAGGAAGAAGTTAAACTGATTCGTATACGGACATTTGCATTTGTTTGCAGGTCTCTCAAAGTAACAACAGTGGTAAAATATAACAGAACAGGGGTTAGGTTATTGTAAATGCATAATCGATTATCACATGGTACCATGAGCTCATTAGTTAGTAATTGTTTGCAAACAATGAAAAATAATAGTACTAAAAAGGAGTTACAAATGAAGCTAAAATGTTGTGATGATAAATATGCTTTGTTTTGTTTTTCGTTTTCCCCATTAACTAATTGTATTTCAGATTGGAATAAGCACTCTTTGCAGGAGAAAAGTCCATGGATGTTGTCAACTAAAAGTTGAGTGTTTGTGATTGCTGTATGATGGTTGTCTTGTCGTATGATGGTTGTCTTGTCATGTTGTTTGTGTGATCATGGCCAGATTTTTAAGTTTTTTACATTTTTTTTTTATTTTATTTTTTTTTTTATTTTATTTTTTTTTATTTTTTTATTTTTTTCTTTCTTCAAAAAATTTTTTTTTGTTGATATTGGTTTAGTCCTCTATGTTAGTTATATTTTTATTCAGGTGGAAAAGTAGTAGGTCTAATCCACCTGAAAGGGGGGGAATTGACAATGCCCTCAGTTAGAACCAGTCACCTGAAAAGGGGTAGTGCATACATCGTAAAGATACAGATAGATGCATTGTTTTTAGTTTGTAAAATTTGAAGTTTTTGAGAAGCAACACTGACGTTTTAAAACAGTTTTAAACGTTTTTTGATCATACCATGGGGATCCATTTTACAGTGGGTGTAGCCTAAAGAGGTCATGGTTGTTTGGATAGTTTGGTCAGAGTTGCAGAAGCCAGGAATACTGAGGTCCTGGGCTCCAAGGAGGGAACTATAAGTAAACATGGTAAGCGAGCAGATATTGTGGATAAGAATTTGATACTGATCTTGTTTTTCACTTCCAGAATCCAAGTGGAGCGAGAATTGGAGAGGCTTCTGGAACATGGATGACAGATGATCATCTGGTTGGCAGTTTGTCTGTGCCACACCATACCACAAATTAGTTCCGATAAACATCAGGGGAGAGAAGGAAAACTGAAAGATTCAGATTAATACCTGTTTTTTCGTATGGACAATTTGGTGCTAATGCTGAATCTGAAAGACTGTGCCTAGCAAGAGAACTTGTGAAATATTTTTGCTGAAGTCTCTCCTGATGAATGCAAACATGTTATTTATACATGTGCAATGGGTTGGAGGTTGGGGAAGAGTTATGACACATCCAATCCGTCAAAACATGAAAATGTAAAATATGTGGTTTTTTGTTGGAAGGAGGAATTGAAAGAAGAAAGGTTTTAATGTATTACATGGTGTAACGGAGTTAATATGGTGCAGGTACCCAGGAGGCATACTGGCGCTTATGCATAATAAGGTAGCTGTGGATCAGACTAAAGGGTGCCAGGTGACACATCAATGGGGGAAAACTTCCTCGTAGGGGTGGTGTCTCAATCCTAGCGGTCCTAGAGAGAAGCTTTCGGTTACAGGACATGCGGGACACCAGAACTAGACATGAGGAAGATACGCCCGGTTGGTGTCTCACCTGAGAGGTTGAAACCCTGCACAGATAATGCCAGTAAATACACACAGGAGCATGCTCCGTTAAAATAAAGGGAACAAACGCTGGCTACCAGGGTACAGTAGGACTTCACCACATGGTGCTGCAACATCTCATGGTGGTTGACAAAAACCTATCACCCTATATGTGCTGAGTATACACTGAATCAGGTGCGGTTATTGTACCAGTGACTTACTCCCAGAGATGAGAATGAGGTCCATGCAGGATGCTTATTTCTGAGGAGTAACCCGAAAGAGGAGGGATGTATTCAGCACTATATTGGGGGGGAACAATAGCTGGGATGGGTGTTGTTAATGGAGGGGACATCAGCCTCCTGAGGAACAAACTCACAGCCATAGCTTCAGAGAAGGAGCGTGACTTTGTTACCACGGGAGATTGGTGGTATCCTTGATAACATTCAATGAAGTCACAGAAACACTCAGGTCAGAGTGGCTCCGGATTTTGTCAACCATGTTGAGAGGTTGGTAGGGAGGACAGAAACCTGTCATTGGCTCTGGCGCGCACTCTGTGGCAGGTGGAAATATCAGCCAACATCAAGCTGATTGTACTGTCTCTGGGGCAGTGGCCTGATGAGTTAGCGTCACCGCTCAGTAAGATTTTGCCAAAACACGTTGCTTACACTAATACAAAATAGTGGTCAAATGCCTGTATGGGTGGTACTAAGTTGGATTGTGAAAGGTGTTATGCTGTATGTTCTCATATACAGTAGACATGTGCATTCGTTTTCGTCCGAATGCATTTTCGTCCGAATTTCAGCTATTTTCGTTTTCGTTTTGACAAACGATAACGAAAGCACAAAATCCGAAAAACGAAAGATCCGACATAAATAAATGCTTTATTTTCGTTTTCATTGTTACAACAGTTCGATATAGAATAGGAGATTCGACATGACTCTGACGATAACAATCTGTCTATAGAACCTGTGGTCGAATGTGCCTAACCTTACCTCTATTAGTCCAAGATTATATAGAGAAAATATTCGACAGAGAAAAAAGATTTGACAGAGAGAAAAGATTCTGCAAGTTACTGTCCTAAAAAGTGTTTGGGGACCCGGGTCCTGCCCCAGGGGACATGTATCAATGCAAAAAAAAGTTTTAAAAACGGCCGTTTTTTCGGGAGCAGTGATTTTAATAATGATTAAAGTGAAACAATAAAAGTGTAATATTCCTTTAAATTTCGTAGGGGGGGGTTGTCTATAGTATGCCTGTGAAGGGGCGCATGTTTCCCGTGCTTAGAATTGTCCCTGCACAAAGTGTCATTTATGCAGGAAAAAAAGTCCTTTAAAATCACTCGCAGCTATAATGAATTGTCGGCTCCCGTAATACAGAGAACACTCATTGAAAGTCATTGATAAAAAAATAAATAAATAAATAAAAAAAAAAGCGTGGGGGTCCCCCAAATTCAATTTCCAGGCCCTTCAGGTCTGGTATGGATATTAAGGGGAACCCTGCCTCAAATTTAAGAAAAAATTTGACGTGGGGTTCCCCCTAAATATCCATAACCAGACCCTTCAGGTCTGGTATGGATATTAAGGGGAACCCCGCATCAAATTTAAAAAAAATTTGACATGGGGTTCCCCCTAAAAATCCATACCAGACCCTTTATCCGAGCACGCAACCTGGCAGGCCGCAGGAAAAGAGGGGGGGACGAGAGAGCGGCCCCCCCTCCCTCCTGAACCGTACCAGGCCACATGCCCTCAACATTGGGAGGATGCTTTGGGGGTCCGTGACCCCTCAAAGCACCTTGTCCCCATGTTGATGAGGACAAGGGCCTCATCCCCACAACCCTGGCCGGTGGTTGTGGAGGTCTGCGGGCGGGGGGCTTATCAGAATCTGGAAGCCCCCTTTAACAAGGGGACCCCCAGATCCCGGCCCCCCCCCTGTTTGAAATGGTAAGGGGGTACAAAAGTACCCCTACCATTTCACAAAGAAAGTGTAAAAAATGGTTAAATAAAACAAACACACTTTTGAAAAATTCCTTTATTAAAAATAAAAAAAAGATTCCAGCGGCGGTAATCCACTCTTGCTATCCAGCGACGGACGGTCAGCTCTCCATCGATGTCTAATGTCATCCAGCGCAGCGCAGCATCCTTCTTCTGTCTCAGTGGAGGAGACACTACAGACATTCCGGCGGCTTGACGTTTCTTATATAGGGTGGGCGGGGCCACCCGTCACCTGACCCCGCCCCCCTCTGACGCAAGGGGAAACCCGGGGTTCCCTGTGACGTAGGGGTGACCCGCACCCCTCTGATGTAACACAGGCAGGTTTCCGTTACATCAGAGGGGGCGGGGTCACCCATACGTCACGGGGAACCCCGGGTTTCCCCTTGCGTCAGAGGGGGGCGGGGTCAGGTGACGGGTGGCCCCGCCCTCCGTATATAAGAAACGTCAGCGCCGGAATGCCTCCAGTGTCTCCGTGGAGGAGACAGAAGAAGGATGCTGCGCTGCGCTGGATGACATTAGACATCGATGGAGAGCTGACCGTCCGTCGCTGGATAGCAAGAGTGGATTACCGCCGCTGGAATCTTTTTTTATTTTTAATAAAGGAATTTTTAAAAAGTGTGTTTGTTTTATTTAAACATTTTTTACACTTTCTTTGTGAAATGGTAGGGGTACTTTTGTACCCCCTTACCATTTCAAACAGGGGGAGGGCCGGGATCTGGGGGTCCCCTTGTTAAAGGGGGCTTCCAGATTCTGATAAGCCCCCCGCCCGCAGACCTCCACAACCACCGGCCAGGGTTGTGGGGATGAGGCCCTTGTCCTCATCAACATGGGGACAAGGTGCTTTGAGGGGTCACGGACCCCCAAAGCATCCTCCCAATGTTGAGGGCATGTGGCCTGGTACGGTTCAGGAGGGAGGGGGGGCCGCTTTCTCGTCCCCCCCTCTTTTCCTGCGGCCTGCCAGGTTGCGTGCTCGGATAAAGGGTCTGGTATGGATTTTTAGGGGGAACCCCACGTCAATTTTTTTTTTAATTTGAAGCGGGGTTCCCCTTAATATCCATACCAGACCTGAAGGGTCTGGTTATGGATATTTAGGGGGAACCCCACGTCAAATTTTTTCTTAAATTTGAGGCAGGGTTCTCCTTAATATCCATACCAGACCTGAAGGGCCTGGTAATTGAATTTGGGGGACCCCCACGCTTTTTTTTTTATTTATTCATTTATTTATTTATTTTTTTATCAATGACTTTCAATGAGTGTTCTCTGTATTACGGGAGCCGACAATTCATTATAGCTGCGAGTGATTTTAAAGGACTTTTTTTCCTGCATAAATGACACTTTGTGCAGGGACAATTCTAAGCACGGGAAACATGCGCCCCTTCACAGGCATACTATAGACAACCCCCCCCTACGAAATTTAAAGGAATATTACACTTTTATTGTTTCACTTTAATCATTATTAAAATCACTGCTCCCGAAAAAACGGCCGTTTTTAAAACTTTTTTTTGCATTGATACATGTCCCCTGGGGCAGGACCCGGGTCCCCAAACACTTTTTAGGACAGTAACTTGCAAATTAGCCTTTAAAATTAGCACTTTAGATTTTGAACGTTGGAGTCCCATAGACTTTAATAGGGTTCTAAAGTATGCTATATAGTTAGCTCCATCGAATCTTCTTTATACATTCGACAGACACCATAAGCCTTCCAAGACAGATTCGACCGTAATTTATGTGGATTTTCGGACGAATGCAATTTTTGAACGAAAAACTAAATAAATAAAAACGAATTTCGGGAGTAACTAAATAAATTAAGTTTTCAGACGAAAACGAAATTCCGAAACGAAATATTTTACTCTGCACATGTCTAATATACAGAAGTGCAGACTTGGTCTGTACAGTGGTGTGAAAAAGTGTTTGCCCCCTTCCTCATTTCCTGTTCCTTTGCATGTTTGTCACACTTAAGTGTTTAGGAACATCAAACCAATTTAAACAATAGTCAAGGACAACACAAGTAAACACAAAATGCAATTTGTAAATGAAGGTGTTTATTATTAAAGGTGAAAAAAAATCCAAACCATCATGGCCCTGTGTGAAAAAGTGATTGCCCCCTAAACCTAATAACTGGTTGGGCCACCCTTAGCAGCAACAACTGCAACCAAGCGTTTGCGATAACGTGCAATGAGGCTTTTACAGCGTCCTGGAGGAATTTTGGCCCACTCATCTTTGCAGAATTGTCCTAATTCAGTTACATTAGAGGGTTTTCGAGCATGAACAGCCTTTTTAAGGTCATACCACAACATCTCAATAGGATTCAGGTCAGGACTTTGGCTAGGCCACTCCAAAGTCTTCATTTTGTTTTTCTTCAGCCATTCGGTGGTGGACTTGCTGGTGTGTTTAGGATCATTGTCCTGCTGCAGAACCCAAGTTCGTTTCAGCTTGAGTACACGAACAGATGGTCGGACATTCTCCTTCAGGATCTCTTGGTAGACAGCAGAATTCATAGTTCCTTTTATCACGGCAAGTCTTCCAGGTCCTGAAGCAGCAAAACAGCCCCAGACCATCACACTACCACCACCATATTTTACTGTTGGTATAATGTTCTTTTTATGAAATGCAGTGTTCCTTCTACGCCAGATATACTTGGACACACACCTTCCAAAGAGTTCCACTTTTGTCTCATCGGTCCACAGAATGTTGTCCCAAAAGTCTTGGGGATCATCAAGATTTGTTGTGGAGAAATTGAGACGAGCTTTGATGTTCTTTTTGCTCAGCAGTGGTTTTCTCCTTGGAACTCTGCCATGCAGGCCATTTTTGCCCAGTCTTTTCCTGATGGTGGAGGCATGAACGCTGACCTTAACTGAGGCAAGTGAGGCCTGCAGTTCCTTGGACGTTGTTGTGGGGTCTTTTGTGACCTCTTGGATGAGTCGTCGCTGTGCTCTTGGGGTAATTTTGGGCGGCCGGCCACTCCTGGGAAGGTTCACCACTGTTCCATGTCTTCGCCATTTGTGGATAATGGCTCCCACTGTGGTTCGCTGGATTCCCAAAGCTTTGGAAATGGCTTTATAACCCTTTCCAGACTGATAGATCTCAATTACTTTCTTTCTCAATTGTTCCTGAATTTCTTTGGGTCTCGGCATGATGTGTAGCTTTTAAGGATCTTCTGGTGGACCTTACTGTGTCAAGCAGCTCCTATTTAAGTGATGCCTTGATTGTGAATAGGTGTGGCAATAATCAGGCCTGGGTGTGGCTAGAGAAATTGAACTCAGGTGTGGACAACCACAGTTATAGTATGTTTTAACAAGGGGGGCAATCACTTTTTCACACAGGGCCATGATGGTTTGGATTTTTTTTCACCTTTAATAATAAACACCTTCATTTACAAATTGCATTTTGTGTTTACTTGTGTTGTCCTTGGCTATTGTTTAAATTGGTTTGATGTTCCGAAACACTTAAGTGTGACAAACATGCAAAGGAACAGGAAATGAGGAAGGGGGCAAACACTTTTTCACACCACTGTATATTTGGTGGCATCAATGGGCTTACTGACTGGGGACTCTATCTTGTTGCATTTGAGGCTATATCACATGTGATCAGAGAAGATGAACGCTGGAGGCAGGTTGATATTTCCCTTTGTCGGAAGCATGACCATGATGTCCTTTGTAGGCCAGGTCAATACATGGGGATGAACGAATAATGTTGGGAAGTTATGTCTCTCTGTATTCTGGATGGAGAGGTCATTGCTGGGAAGAAGGCACCCAGGTATTATTTAGGACATAGGCGAGTTTTGTTTCTTTGTCCTAAAGAATACCGGTGTAGTGTTAGTCATGGGACTCGAGGGTTCCTTGAACCTAACCGTAGGTAGAGGTGCATGGTACACAATGGGCATGATCTCTGAAATCCAGGCACAGGGGTGGAATTGTGTGGGTTTGGTAATTGTTGTAAACTTATATGTGTAGTTAAGCGATATTTATCTAGAAGGGTCTCCCATTTGTCTATGCAAGTTGAGGGATGATTTGACGGTGAGCTCTCTGTGTACAAATTGGAGACGTTGCTGCCAAGTCAGAGCCCTGCAACGCCGCTGCGAGCAAGCCTGCCTAATCCCGACCCGTAATTACAGTAAAAGGTTATAGGAGGCTGGGAGCGGGGTGCATAATACATATATATGTATATATTACGGTAATAAGGTGATTGATGTTCGTGGTATAGTGTGACCTATGGGTATTGTAGGCTAGTAATATGGGCAAGAAAGGCCCTCCTCAAGACTCTGGGTCTGAAAGCTGGGTGATATGTTGCTCTGAATGGGTGCTGGTGAATGGTGAATGAATGGACACCCCTTGCCTGTACTGCCGTCCTGAAGATACCCAAGATACAGAATGGTGACATGGAAGCTGTCGCTGAAGAATGGTGGAGGTGTGTCACTCAGTGGCAAAGCGGCACGTGTTGGGAGACATCGCATGGTAAAACAATTATGGACTGCGCCATAGGACCTGCTTCTGCACACGTTGAAAACACAGCGTGGTAAGACAATTGTGTACTGTTCCATGAGAGATGTCTCTGGAGCGCTCGTTGAAACCAACCATGCGTTACACAAGCTAAGGACTGTGCTACAGGTACTGGTTCGGAGCACATGTTGGGGAACCACACACGTTAAGACAGTTATGGAATGTTCAAAAGGAGCCGTGTCTGAAGAAGGGTGGCATGCGCCTTTTAGGCGCAAAGCGGCATATGTTGGAAGTGAACAAGAAGTACCGTTATATATCTAAAGTTCTACACATCTGTTGGTACAACTGAACTCAGCCATATTGATGTGTGCAGTCCCACGTTTAGAATGTGTAGAGGAATGTGGCAGAATCTGCATAACAAAGGAGTTATCTTCAGCCCAACTGGTGCACACAAGCTTCAAAGAGATTGATGACGAAGACGGCCCAGGGCACATCAGATGCATACTGGCCATTAAAGCCAAGTATGGCAAGGCAGTCAGTAGTATTAGGAGGGCTGTCATGTGAACACTGATTGGTCCAAACCAAATGGGACTGGCAGTAGGGTGTGGTATGGCTGAGGTATGTTTGACAAAAAGGGTTGCGACCTGAGCTCTGTCTCTTTATTCCATCATGAGGTGTGGCTGCGAAGGTCGGATAAGTATGGCTTATATTATACTTTGATTGTATGCTATGTATTATTGTAACTTCTATTGATACCTTATGCACGCTATATTATTTCCTTGGGAAATAAATGAGATTTAATAGACCTTAGACTTGTATTGATTTCATAGCCAAGGGTGGTAGCATTGTGGTATTAACAATAACATGTGCTTGGCGTAATAGATAGATAGATTAGCTAAACTATAGGGACTAGCAAAGGAATACATAACTGATTAACATAAGAATAGAGTGAATTGATCAGTTACTTCACATACATATACACACACATACTTATATATAAAACAGGGCATGGAGATTTAATTAGAATGGTTTTCTTTAAGCTCCTTGCTATAACTATTATATTTAAAAAAATCCACCACAGTCATAACCTATGAGTCGTTAACAGCATATATTATTTTGTTTCCCTGCTTTTTCAACGTTAACATCCCACATTGTTATGCTGAATATACTGAATTGTAAACACAACTTATTTTTCTCCAATAAAAAATGTATTGTGGAAAAAAAAGTATGAACAAGCACTACAATGTGACTGCAATTTACCACTATTGCTACCTTAACTGATCTTTTTTTAAGACAAGACAGCTTCACTTCAAGGCAAAGGGAAAGTCTGATATGTTTGACCAAATATGCCTTGTATATTATTCTAAGTATTTTTAATTATTATTTAACATAGATTCCTGTTTAAAAAAAAGTTAACAATGTGTATCTCACTGTATTCATTTTGCTTGGAGTCAAGAACAAATCTAGTGGCTGCCATCTTAGGCCTTTTATGGAAAGCATGGAATTATCTGAATGGATGGCAGTTCATTTTTAAATGAAGTTGAATGCCTGACAGATACATTTTCTCCATCGTAGGATACAAGCTGGAAAGCACAGCAGTACAATCAGAGTACATCTGAAAACATCTTACAAATCACTTCTATGACAGACATAGTGCCAAATTATAATTTGGTCTTTAAGATGATGGCTTTTCAATAATCGGCTCCATAAATCACAACCTGATCTCTCCCGAGAATTGCAAGCTGAGTAGCGGGACTTTACTGCTCACTGAGGGGGGTGATGTAGTCATTTTAAAATGCTACACAAAATTAGCATGAGCAGCCACAGGATCTCTAATGTTAACTCTTTGGGAGCCATTGAAGGCAGCATATTGATATGTATGCATATACAGTTGCAATCTTTTAATTATTAAAAAAATTAAATTAAAAAGCATTAAAACTAAGGAAATTCTATTTTTAATTGCACCCATTCAATGTTAGGTATAAAACATATCAAATAAAATCTCATCAACAGCTATCTTTAAGCCCCCCCCCCCCTTTCTTACAAACACACACATGCATATCCTCTATCAGGTTGCAATAATAGTGGATTGTGCTATTTTTTTTATCTTAATTGATCAAATATACTGTAGGAATTGCAAGTTTTATATATGTTTATTTTATCATCCTTCAGCCATGATGTCCATATCCTATCAATTTTAGCTAATATAGTCAAGCCTACAGCATATGAAAATGTGAAAGGCAAATTAGTATTGTAAAAAAGTAATCTAAAAATGTAATGAAATGTAAACAGCATCAATACTGCTTCCATTCATAAAAGCAGAGGTTTAGGATATGAAAAAGTGAACACTCAATATTAATTAATTAATATTTATTTTTTGGGTAAAACATCATTTTAATAATACATTTATTACAGGACCAAGTTGTGTAGGATTGTGTGTTGCACCTGGGTCAGTGAATGATTATTACACGTATATGCATTAGTTGCTGCAAAGAGCCTCCCAATCACTCCAAACATTATACAACATACATATATATCACAACAGTCTAATCCCTTGTTAGTAAAGTTTCCCCACTACATATGATATATGTTCTTTTTCACACATATTTTTAGATATATCTTCCCACTGACAAGTTCCAACTGACATCATTATTTTTTGTATTATCTATAGGTAAGTAATTCTTCTCAGTGACCACAAGTGTAAGGAGCATTCTTCCCACTGACCATCAGACTAATGTATCATTAGTTAGATCAGTTGAGTAGATATAGTAATATAGCAAGGGTTTCCTGGGACTGGAAAATATTTCAAGGGATCTGGACATCTGTGTTGAAAATGTTGGGAAAGGCTGCTTGAAAGTGTAACTAAAGGCTGGAGTAATGGGGAGATAGAACCCTTGTCGATTTTTCCCATCTGTGTCCCATTGGTGATATTTACCTTTGCTTCCTGTCAAAACAAGAAGTGAGAGGAAATCCCTGCAAATTAAAGGAGTTCCTTGGGGTACCCAGAACTAATGCCCCATTGGAAAATGTCCCCTCTATTATTTTTCTGGGGGCAATCCCAAATTTGGGATTGTCCTTTAACCACTTGAGGACCGCCGTATTGCCATTGTATGTCAGCACAATGGCACAGGCAGGCACAATCACGTACATCTACGTGATTGCCTTCCAGCGGGTGGGGGGTCCGATCGGACCCCCTCCCGCTGGTTACGGCGGTCCGATTCGGTCCAGGAGCGCTCCGTGATGAGGGGATGGCCGTTGGTTTTCGGCCACCCTCTCTGGATCGCTCCTGGCCAATGAGAAGCTTCCTCCCCTGTGTATTGTTTACACAGGAAGGAGGAAGTGATGTCATTCTCCTCGGGGCGGTCTTTTTGACCGGACTACGAGGAGAACAGTAAAAGTAAGTGTGCACCAACACTACACTGACATGTAGGTACACACAGGCACACAAACCCCCCCCGATCCCCCCCCCGATCGCCCCCTGATCCCCCCCCCCGCCCCCCCTCCCCCCCCAGTCACAGTGTCACTGATTGCATTGATCATTTCTTTACTGATCAATGCATTCAGTGTCAGTTGTGACAGTAAAAACTGTCAGGACAGTTAGTGTTAGGTCCAGGGTAGCCCCCTATCACCCCCCAATAAAGATTTAACCCCCTGATTGCCCCTAGAGTTAACCCTTTCACCCCCTTTTGCCAGTGTCACTAAGCGATCATTTTTCTGATCGCTGCATGTGTCGCTAGGTAGCTAGTTATTTTTTTAGGTTCACCGCCAGGTTTTTATATCGCTAGGTACCCCGATATACTACCCAATAATGTTTTTAACCCCCTGATTGCCGCTAGTTAACCCTTTCACCCCCTTTTGCCAGTGTCACTAAGCGATCGTTTTTCTGATCGCTGCATTAGTGTCGCTACAGTCGCTAGGTAGCTAGTTATTTTTTTAGGTTCACCGCCAGGTTTTTATAGCGCTAGGTACCCCGATATACTACCCAATAATGGTTTTAACCCCCTGATTTCCGCTAGTTAACCCTTTCACCCCCTTTTGCCAGTGTCACTAAGCGATAATTTTTCTGAACGCTGCATCAGTGTCGCTAGTGTCGCTAGGTAGCTAGTTATTTTTTTAGGTTCACCGCCAGGTTTTTATAGCGCTAGGTACCCCGATATACTACCCAATAATGGTTTTAACCCCCTGATTGCTGCTAGTTAACCCTTTCACCCCCTTTCACCAGCGATCACAGTATAAGTGTCACTGGTGACGCTGGTTAGCCAGTTAGTTATTTAGGTTCCCCGTCAGGTTTTTATATAGCGCCAGGGACCCCCATATACTACCTAATAAAAATTTGAACCACCTGATTGCCCCTAGTTAACCCTTTTACCACTGATCACCGTATAAGTGTTACGGGTGACTCTGGTTAGTTTGTTTTTTATAGCATTTTATATTCAAATCCGGAAGGCAGTGCTTGGTTTTCGGGGTCCCGTACGTGGCTAGGCTCCCAAAAAGTCCCCCACATGTGGTATCCCCGTACTCGGGAGAAGCAGCAGAATTTATTTTGGGGTGTAATTTGACTTCTGCCCATAGCAAGTGTGAGCAATATATCATTTAGTGACAACTTTGTGCAAAAAAAAAAAAGTTTGTAATATTCCCGCAACTTTTGGAAAAATATAAAATATTCCATGGACTCAACATGCCTCTCAGTAAATAGCTTGGGGTGTCTACTTTCCAAAATGGGGTCATTTGGGGGGGTTTTGTGCTATTTTGGCATTTTATGGCCTTCGAAACTGTGATAGGTAGTGAGGAGTTAAATCAAAAATTTGCACCCTTAGAAATCCTGAAGGTGGTGATTGGTTTTCGGGGTGCAGTGCGCGACTAGACTCCCAAAAAGTCCCACACATGTGGTATCCCCGTACTCGGGAGAAGCAGCAGAATGTATTTTGGGGTGCAATTCCACATATAACCATGGCATGTGTTTGCAATATATCATTTAGTGACAACTTTTTGTAAAAAAAAAATTTTTTTTTTTTTTTTGTCATTATTCAATCCCTTAGGACAAAAAAAATAAATATTCAATGGGCTCAACATACCCATCAGCAATTTCCTTGGGGTGTCTACTTTCCAAAATGGGGTCATTTGGGGGGGATTTGTACTGCCCTGCCATTTTAGCACCTCAAGAAATGAGATCGGCAGTCATAAATTAAAAGCTGTGTAAATTCCAGAAAATGTACTCTAGTTTGTAGACGCTATAACTTTTGCGCAAACCAAAAAATATTCGCTTATTGACATTTTTTTTACTAAAGACATGTGGCTGAATAAATTTTGCCCTCAATGTATGACTAAAATTTAGTTTATTCGATTTTTCTTATAACAAAAAGAAGAAAATATCTTTTTTTTTCAAAATTTTCGCTCTTTTTCCATTTATATCGCAAAAAAAAAAAAATCGCAGAGGCAATCAAATACCATCAAAAGAAAGCTCTATTTGTGGGAAGAAAAGGACGCAAATTTCGTTTGGGTGCAATATTGCATGACCGCGCAATTACCAGTTAAAGCAGCGCAGTGCGAAATTGCAAAAAGACCTCTGGTCCTTAAGGTATTTATTGGTCCGAGGCTGAAGTGGTTAATTACATTTTCAATGATTATAATAAACAGGACAAATAGAGAGATTGAATCTCCCTAATACAGGCACAGACAGCAGTAAAAACTCTATAGGTGTTCTAATATTTTTGAATTATTTTAGAAAAACACTATGCAGTATTTTACCACCATTTTTAAAGTGGTAGAAAAAGCTACGTGAATTACCAGAATGCAATTTTAATATAACATATTGAACAAATATTACAGTTATTACCTTGCACAAATATAAAGAAGATTCACAACCTAAGGTGTTTGACAACTGAAAAAGTGTGCCTTCAAGTGTGCCTTCAAAAATGTTACTTCAAGGTTAGAAACATTCAGCAAACCTACTGTATACAATAGAGTATTTGCTAAAAAAAAAGGCTATGTTATTGCTGATGTCTCTGCAATGTACAGAAAGTGCTGCAGTAGCTCTGACATTTACAAAAGAAAAATATTTAAAATTGCTACCAAGTAATATAATATATATAAGATTGGGAATCCAAGCTGACACTATACTCCAGAAAGGAACAGAGGAAAGAAAAGGAAGTAAACAACCCTATTTTTGCATATGAATTTACTCAGGAAAAAACTTCACAGGTCCCAAATATCTGGATTAAGAAATTTTCTGATTGGGACTACACACAACACCCGCACATGGGAGAAACTACAAAAACACACATCCTTGGAATTATATGGATTGACTCTTGCTGAATACCATCTGGTACAGAGGATTCCAAGAGGTCTGCAGGTGAGACTAAACCCTACTTTATTCAATGATAACGAGGAATATAAAAACACATTTATGCAAATTTTAAACAAATGTTCGTTGACGTTATGGCTCTTACTTTTTCATATATACACAAAGAACTTGCTGCTTTGTCTGAGTAATTGAATAAAGTGGAATAGGATTTAAAAACCTCTGTGACCCCAGAAGAGTTCAATTTAAGGAATTAGTAGATGAAAATACAAATAAACATCAATGTGATTTGGAAATAAGGAAGAGGAACAAGTTTGATTGTGACATTGAGGATTACGAGAGAAATCAGGTGTACAGATGGCCCCGCCCATACAATCGACAAGGTCATTGCGAGTATGGAGGAATGAGAAGAGAGATCTCTGATGACTCCTCAGCTAATACGGATACACATTCCTCATCCAATTTTTTGCAAAAGGGCCGACGTGGAGGAAATCCTCATATGCAAACACGGTCTCGGCTAAACAACAGGCATGGAGCGATCTCGCAGCACAAAAGGCAATCAGGGTCGGGCAGAGGAAACCTGATCCATAATATGTCGAGACGGATCCTGTCATCGGAGGAGGTAGGATTGATTAATCGTGGCCTTTCTTTTTGCCCTAAAATTCATTTAGACACATTCCAACTAGATCAAATTTTGTACAGACTGTTCCGTAATATCAGATGGAAAGTACACTTTATTCACAAGCCATTTATATATGGGGATTCAGTGGGTAACTCATTGGACTGCAAATCATTGGTTTTGAAAGTAAAATCAAAGTCGGTACCACCTGCCATCTATTCCCCTGTTGAAACCTTTGTTAAAGAGGTAACCCAAATGTTGGAATGCTGGTTTCTCAATTCGGTTATCGAGATCATGTACCAAATAATTTATCACATAAGGAAAGAATAGCCCTGTGGGAACTCGGCAAATGGGAGAATATAATAGTGAAGCCCACTGACAAAGGGAGATTGGTGGTCGTCATGAACCCACAGTTATATGAGGCTGAGGCTACCTGCCAGTTGAATGAATAAACAATATACAAAAAAGACCCAACCTGGGTTATAAAGAAGCAGCTTGAAAGTATTTTGAAACCTGCACTCAAGGAAGGGATTATCACTCATGATCTTTTTGAGTTTCTGTTGCCTACCTATACAAAGATTCCTGTTCTGTACACCCAGCCCAAAATCCACAAGGATAGTGAATTTCCTCCTGGACGTCCCATTGTCTCAGGGAGAGACTCTATTTTTGTTCCCACAGCACAATTTTTGGACAAGATCTTGTGTCCCTTAGTGAGGAACACCAATCCTATGTTATACTGTGTACACACGACCAGATTTTTCGTCAAACTAGGTCTGACGGTCTTCCCAACAGACTTTTGGCGAAGTTCCAACGGACGAACTAACGGACTTGGCCACACACAAGCACACCAAAGTCCGATTCGAACATCATGACGTACGACCGGACTAGAATAAGGAAGTCCATAGCCAGTAGCCAATACCTGCCCTAGCATCGGTTTTCGTCCGTTGGACTAGCATACAGACAACTCGACTCGAGTCCATCGGAAAGATTTGAAACATGTTTTAAATCTAAAGTCCATCTGAGTTTTAGACAGCAAAGGTCCGATGAAGGCCACACACGACCGAATTGTTCGTCGGATTCATTCCGTCGGATCTTTGCTGTCTTTGCTGTCAAAAAGTCCGGATGTGTGTACGCGGCATTAGAGACACTTATGAATTTTTGCTAAAATTGAAGGATGTTTTGTTATGTCAGGAAAATTAGTTGCTGGTCACTTGGGACATTGCCAGCCTATATACATCCATCCCACATCAAGCTGGGATTGATGCAGTGATGGGATTGATTAGGGATACTAACAACTTCTCTGAAGCACAGATATCAATGTTTGAGAAATTATTTCAGGTTGTGTTATCTAATAATTATTTTGTTTTTAAAGACCAGTTCTAGATACAGCTCAACTGAGTTGCTATGGGCTCTAACGTTGCCCCGCCTTTTACCTGTACTTTTATGAATGAATATGAACAAAGGCACATATTTCCAAATTATTTATTTAAAACACATTGCTCCACCTGATGGCGCTTCATTGATGATATCTTTGCCATTTGGCAAGGCAAGGTTGAGTCTCTAAAAAGATTTGATCAAATGCTCAATGAGTTTTGTCCTGAAATACAATTCCAAATGAATATAGGCGGGAAGTTGGTTCTGTTTTTAGATACTAGAATCAGCTAGAATCTGATCTATATACTAAAACAACAGATAGAAATCAATTGTTGATATTTGACAGCTTCCATCCACCACATGTATTCAGATCCATTGTGAGGATTCAACCAAATAGGGTCAAATGTATAGTTAGTGAGGAAGCTTTGAAAAAGGTAAGATTGGAGGAGACGTGGCACAAATTTAGAGAACGGGATAACCTGAGAGCATCATTACACAGGAATTTATGAAATTACAACAGGAGGAGATGAAGGTAACTGTAGGGAAACAAAAACAGGAGGTGAGAAGATTGCCCTTTTCCATGCAATTCCATAGTTACATAGTTACAACTCAAACAAGCTTATCTACAGATAGAAGGTACAACAGGTACCCATAAAGGCATACAGGAGAAATAAGACACTCATAGATTCACTAGCACAAGATTCACTAATACAGTCAGAGTATAAACCAAGGGAGCATGAAGCCAAAATTAAATTTTTGGGTAGAAAGAGAAAGGGTTGCTTTCTGTGTCTTAATTGTATCTAGTGCAGTCTAATCATGATAGATAATTATTATATACATCGTGGTAATGGTGAGAAGATTATGGTGAAAGGTTATCACACATGTCAGTCCTCCTACGTAATTTATATGTTGATATGCCCTTGCAACTTAATTTTTTGTGTGGTGTCCCCAACGTATATTAAGGACAGGATTGCTCAGCATCGCAGTACTATTAGACATAAGCAACCAGGTTTGCCAGTTTCTAGACATTTTCTTGAACAGGGACACAAAGATTCAGATCTGAGATTTATGGTTTTAGAGGAAGCACTCAGAGATCGGAGGGGGGAGGGGGGTGATAGGATAAAAAAAAAAAGAAGAGAATTATGATTGATAAACAAATTATGGTCCTTGCCCCCTGAGGGAATGAACACAGATTATGATCTACCGGTATATGTATTTTTATGAAGTTTATGTGAAGTGAATTTTATGGTTTCCTTAAGATTGAATGGAATCATACAGGATAGGAAATATGGAATGTATATGGAGATGGATCATGGCAAATAGACAGCCCAAAGAGAAACAGAGACTTGTTTTTTTGTTTTCCTTTTTTGTTTCTTCTATGATGATTAACTAAATCTCCAGTGTAATTATGTACAGAAATGTATTCTTCCTAATGTATTAGGAGATTAAGTATTAGTGCAGATATTGGATATCTGCATCATTCCCATTACCATCTATTATGCTGAGTACACACGACCAGACTTTCCGACGGAACTAACCCGTCGGACATTCTGATCGTGTGTGGGCTTCATTGGACTTTTTTTTTTTCAAAAAACCAGATGGACCTAGAAATAGATCACAAAATCTGACCAACATACATAATAATCAGTATCTCAAGACATTCAATGTTATATTGATCAAGCAGCGCTATTTCGATCGGTCATTTATTTCGATCATTTATAATATTTGTGGATATCCATTGCCATCAATAAAATACAATAAATAAATAAAATGCAATAAATAAATCAATACATAAATAAATCAATACATAAATAAATCAATAAATAAATTAATAAATTAATAAATCAATAATCAATCAATCCATATATCTGTGCATCCACATGAATCAGTCCATCTCTCATATAAACGCCACAGAATAAGTCCTTTGTGCTGGAAAGTACTTCACCACCACCCGTCTTTCCATACCACCTTCACACGTGAAATACACTCAAAGGAGGTTTGTGATGAGTGAAGACCCCCTTTTGGTGATATTCTTACCAGAATACACTGTTGTAATCAGCGTTTCACAATCACAGGCTAATCCATATTGGTTTTCATTATTCCTTCTTCCACAATTCATTTAATTTCACTAACTTCAATTCTCCCAGATAGTGATTACACTAGATAGTGATTACACCAGTTTCGAACAAAATCCGTCTGAAAAAATCGGACGGATTTTGTGGTCGGAATGTCCGACCGTGTGTACAAGGGCTAACATGGATCTAGTGATGCGATCCCGAGTCTGGCTTGGGAATTCCGCTTATGGTAATTAAATCTCACCCCGAGCCAGACTTGGGAATACCGACAGGGAGGTTACTAACATTCAATTACAATAAAGCTTGTGTAGAGTTGTATATGCTACTTTCTTTTTTATTTGCTTTTTTATTTTTCCCCACAAAAGTGGAGTTAGCCTTAAAGTGGAACTTTAGTCAGAAAATTTAAGTGGAGGTCCACCCCGAAAAAAAAATTACATACAAATCCAACAAAAATAAAAAAAATTTACTCACCAGAAATGCCTGTTGCTAGGCAGATCATCCTAACCTGCCACTTCCTATTCTGTGGTGATCTTCAGGCTTCTCCTCCTCCTTGATTTCTGGGAAATTTAGACGCAATGTCTTCTGTAACCTGTGTGTGTCACAGAAGACAGCCGCCCATTCAGAAATCATCAGGGGGACTCGCGCATGCGCAGTATGAAACGGGCAGTGAAGCCGCAAGGCTCCACTGCCTGTTTCCCTTAGTTAAGCTGGCCATACATCTATAGATTATCTGCAGATTTTCTATGGTTAGATGGAAAAAGTGGGAGATTCCTCCATACAAACAGTTTAGCGAACATGGAGAAATCTGTTGCACTTTTTCCACCTAACCATAGAAAATCTGCAGATAATCTATAGGTGTATGGCCAGGTTGAGGATGGCAGCGCTGGCACACATTACGAGGGACGGATCGGCCGACATCGTGGGCACCCCGGACAGGTAAGTGTCCTTATTAAAAGTCAGAAGCTACAGTGTTTGTAGCTGCTGACTTTTAAAAAACATTTTTTTAATGGCTGGAACACCGCTTTAAGTCCTACTAGATCACTTCAGGCTGGCCCCTTTTGCAGGTATAGCTATTTAAAACATTAAAAATAAGTGTCTATACTGTTCAAAATCCAGTAATACACTGGAGTATATTTACTAAAGGTAAATCCACTGTGAGCTACAAGTGCACTTGATAGTGCAGTGGCTATAGATCTAAGGGGGACATAAACAGCATTTTTGCTTGCACATTGGATGATGGAAATCAGCAGAGCTCCACCTCATTTCAAATCTTCCCCTCAGATCTTGTAGTGCACATGTAGTGCATAGTGGATTTGTCTTTAGTAAATTAACCCCCTTCCCCCTGTCTCACCCTAGTCTCCACATGCTCAGTTGCTCTCCATTTTTAGGCACTATTAAGTTTGTATAGGCCGATCTGCTGACATAAAGTTAAATTAAACCTTGTTACCCTTTACAGCCATAGAAGCTGCTTCTGTTTAATTTGCATCTGCCCTGGTGCTGCACATGTGATCAGTTATGACAGCAGCCATTTGATGCTTTGACAGTTTGGTTGAGGAAACAAGCAAATGTGACAACAATCATGACTTTCAAGGAATGTACCTTTTTTGAAACTGTTAAACCAATGGGTTTAGTTCCGCTTTATAATTTACTTCTGCTCAGGACCTCTGGGCTTCAGCAAAATGGCAGCTTCCAGCAATAAAAAACAGGAGCAATGCCAGAGGCAATTTACAGCACACACTAGTTTTGGTAGCATAATTATTAATCTGGAATGTATGTTCCTTGTTAAAGAACATTATTTTTGATCAAGTTGTTATGGGTAAAGTTCCGCTTTAAGTAACAGCAATAAGCTTACAATTTTAATACACCATAATAAGGAATACATTATAGTTAATGTAATAAAACAGATATTCTCATCCGTAGATGGGCTTGCAGAATGATAAAGTATGTGATCAAAATTGTTACCTTCAACACTGAAAGTACTGTATATACTTCTTACAAACTTTTAACAAAGTATTATTCACAAAAGGCTTGTAGCTCAACCTGCTAACTAGTCAATATAAGTTTTTTTCTTTTTTATTCTTGCCACTGCTTTCTCAGTTTTCTAAAAGATCTTAATTACTAGAAAAGAAGTAGGAGACATGGAGCCACCTGTTTAACGTTAGTGGCACGCAAGGGAATAATTCTATCAGCATGCAATATTATATGAAATATCTGTTCTTGGAGGGTACACTCTTAGTTGCCAAGTTGTAGCTGAAAGACTACAGTTATTTTGTTGATAACATTATTGCTTATCAAAGTATAGAACAATATTATACCAGAGGGTGTTTAGCAATAATACAAATAATAGCCCTGTGGCTACTTGCTGTTTAATACGTAATAGAGCACTATAGCGATTAGAAAAAAGGCAATCTTTATAACTTTACTTTACTAGTGGTTAGGGGTTTCAAATACAATGTACAAATAAATTGTAAAATGCAGTGCTCAGCCAGTTCTAATTCAGCTTGTTAACAAGCTGCCTTTTTCTATTTTAATTTTTCAGCCTTAAAGACAAACTCAGGCTTTTTGTCAATTTAAAAATAAACAAAAATGCAGCGCTCAGTGGGACCAGTAGTAAAGAACTATTGCTGATGGTATAATCAATAAAGTTCATTTACTGGATGCATGCTGGGATTTCAAATTAAAAACAGCTGTCAATGAAAAAATGAGATGATAAAATTATTAAACTTCATAAGCACAAGTCATTATCATGGTTGAAGTGGTCCAAAAATTAGTATATAAGATACCAGCATGACTTCCAGATGACAAGGGATTAACGTCTGCAAGTGTGCTCCAATCTCTGATCCTGATTAGCAGACCCAATGGTTCAATGTGCAGGGAGAAAAATAGAGGTGGAGAGACACCACTCTTTAATGCCGGCTACACACGATCAAACTATCTGGCGGATCAGAGTCCGTTGAGCAATCTGCCCGTGTGTGGGCTCCGGCGAACTTTTTTTTCCCAAAAGTCCGGCGGACTTAGAAAATAGTTTTGACTCAAAAATTGTCCCCCGGACTGCGAGTCCGGCAGACAATCCGGCCGTCTGTGTGCTAGTCCACCAGACTTTTGAAATGACTTTCCCGCATATGGAGGAAATTCCGTTAATTTTGAACGCGGCTCCAGGTAGAGGGGACTAGCGAAGGAGGTCAAAGTCGCCGCTTTTGGCGGCGAGATTGGCACATCGATGGCCCCGTCACCTGGTATGGACTCCATATGGTCCCCCCAGAGTCCTACCTGGAGCCGTGTTCAAAATGAACAGACTTTCCTCCGTGTGTGGGCAAGTCCGTTCATTTTCAAAAGTACGGCGGACTCCCGCCAAAAGTCTGGCGGACTAGTCCCGTTGTGTGTTGGCAGGTCCGCTCGTTCGGAAATTCCGGTGGACCTCCGCTTCAAAGTCCGCCGGACAGTCTGATAGTGTGTATGCAGCATAAGGGGCACTTATTGTCTGTATTCAAGATATCAGACTCGCTATGATGCAGGAGGTATACTTGTGCATAATCTTTAGAAGAGGCTTCCTTCTGGGAGGACAGCCATGCAGACCAATTTGATGCAGTGTGTGGCGTATGGGCTGAGCACTGACAGGATGACCCCCCCACCCCTTCAACCTCTGCAGCAATGCTAGCAGCACTCATATGTCTGTTTCCTAAAGACAACCTCTGGATATGACGCTGAGCATGTGCACTCAACCTCTTTGGTCGACCATGTTGAGGCCTGTTCTGAGTGAAACATGTCCAGTTAAACCAATGTATGGTCTTGGCCACCGTGCTGAATCTCAGTTTCAGAATCTTGGACATTTTCTAATAGCCTAGGCCATCTTTATGTAGAGTAAAAATTCTTTTTTTAAGATCCTCAGAGAGTTCTTTGCCATGAGGTGCCATGTTGAAGTTCCAGTGACCAGTATGAGAGAGTGAGTGCGATAACATCAAATTGAACACACCTGCTCCCCATTCACACCTGAGACCTTGTAACACTAACGAGTCACATGACACCGGGGAGGGAAAATGGCTAATTGGGCCCAATTTGCACATTTTCACTTAGAGGTGTACTCACTTTTGTTGCCAGCGGTTTAGACATTAATGGCTGTGTGTTGAGTTATTTTGAGGGGACAGCAAATTAGCACTGTTATACAAACTGTACACTCACTACTTTACATTGTAGAAAAGTGTCATTTTTTCAGTGTTGTCACATGAAAAGATATAATAAAATATTTACAAAAATGTATATGGGGGAACTCACTTTTTTGAGATACTGTATATACAGTATACCTGTACAGTGCTGTGTTACAGCAGTGAGTCGTGAATTTCTGCCCCACTCCTGGAACAAACTGGAGTTGAGCTAAGCACTCCAGGCTTCCTTTGATTGGCTGAGGTGAAGAGGCAGGTGGATGATGTCAAAATCTCCAGCTCAGCTAATTAAGGGAAGCCTTGTATTCATTCAGAAAATACAAATCTTCCTATGAATAGCAGAACAGCGTTCAACCACACTTGAATTGGCTCCAAGAGCAGGACAGGAATTCCACATCCCCTGCCAGAAAACATCGCTCTATACTGCATGTAACTGAGGCTACAAGCATTTTTTACACTGCTCACAGTGAGTGCATCTATTAGCAAAGCTAATGAAGTGAATAGCTCTCTTGTACCAGCTTGAACCAAGCAAACTATTTCAAAATGACAGAAAGCTGGAGTGCTTGGAGTCATACTAAACCCTATTTGGATGTTCCCTCAAATGTAGTGCTTTTTATCAAATCAAATCCAGCTAGGGAAGTACATTTTCAGGGCCCACTTTTATTTAAACATAGATCTCAAAACAACTCTTACCTTGGTGATGTTGACAACCCATACAAAGACAAAACATACATTTTCCAGCCTTTCAAAACTTAATAATCTTTGAGCCTGTCTACACACGGGTGCATGGGCTAATGCCTAATTCTATTCAGTCTATTAATATCTCCTTGGCATTGGCCTGGTCAAATTAGATCACCTCTCCTTGATGCTTCCAGTGTCTTACACATGCCACTCCTGCAGCAGCTTGTCTCTAGGGGAAAGAGCCCTGAACCACAGACAGCCTGCTGCCAGGCTGCCGGTCTTCCGTAAGATGTGGACACTGGGTTAAATGCATCATTCCTCCCAAAACTCTTCAAATTCCCTGGACTCCAGAATCCAATCCAGAAATTACCAATCCCAGAGAAAACTGCAAAACCAGTTTTCAGCACTCAGAACCAGCATCCTGGAGCCCCTCAACCTGTATCAGTGAGAAGTTCAACCCTACGTGATATATATCCCTTCTAACACTGTGACAAGTTGCAGCACTGTCACAGCCACTTATTTATTTACATTTCATTCCAGGAAGTTCAAACTTACATATTGTATAAAGTTAGCACCCTTAAAAGTTTGTATTTTTCTTTCCTTAGCATGTCCCAGAGCTACTGGCCTCCATCTCATATTTGGATATACTAGCATGTGCACATTCCAAGACAGGGCTGTGTGCATATATTGAAACACACAGTGCTCAGCAAGCCATGTCTATTCTCCCTCCTCCTAGCTCCTGATAGACAGCTAATGGAGCAAATCGATCCCCTGGCCTTACCTTCCCACTGCAACCAGAAAGTTTGGGGAATGGCTCAGATCACAGAGGACCTGGGAGAATGACACGGACAGCAGATAAGTATTTAGGAATGGGGTTGGGTTGTAAATATTATGCAGAGTATTGCAATTAAGCACTGGAAGCTTCTTGGATACAGCAAACAGGTTTACTTTTATGGAGGATATCTTGATCATGGTTTTACATCATGTAGACAGAAACAGGAAGGGAACAACAAACAAGTGCATACTTTGATAGGAGAAGACGTACCCTCTGTATCTTAGAATACATGAACTATACACTTAAATACTACAGCACCACCTGCTGACATAGATAGGTATAACGCATATACTGTATATAGTTACATAGTTAGTAAGGTTGAATAAAGACAAAAGTCCATCCAGTTCAACCTGAGTGTCTACAATTGTCCCTATCCCTGTACATTGCATACTCACAGCGGTCCCTGCCCTCGGGGAGCCCACAGCCCAAGGTCCCCATTCAAATACTGGGGCCAATTTTGGGCAAAAGCCAATTAACCTACCTGCATGTCTTTGGAGTGGGGGAGGAAACCGGAGCACCTGGAGGAAGCCCACGCAGGCACAGGGAGAACATGCAAACTCCAGGCAGATAGTGTCATGGTTGGGATTTGAACCAGTTACCCTTTTTACTGCTAGGTGAGAGTGCTAACCACTACACCACTGCGCCGCCTATATAATATATATAGTCAGTTTATATAAGCACTGTGCTGTTTTTCTTTCAACAGTAAATGTATAATGGATTTTTTTTTTTTTTACTTTAATACTGTGAATGCATTAAAGAGGGATTCCACCAAAAAAAAAATATTAAAAGCCAGCAGCTATAAATACTACAGCTGCTGACTTTTAATAAATGGACACTCACCTGTGCCGGGTTCCAGCGATGCCGGCAGCCGAGGCCGATCGATCGCTCGGCTCTCGGCTGCTGCAGTCACCATTCTAGGTGAGGGAATCAGGAAGTGAAGCGAATCGGCTTCACTTCCCGGTTCCCTACTGCGCATGCGCGAGCCATGCCGCGCAATAGGAAATCTCTGCGCTGTCACTGGGACCCGTGTGTGTCCCAGCAGACAGCGCGGCAGGGCAGGAAATGGCGTAGACTCCCACGGGAGTCTATGCCCGCAAGTGGGTGAAAATACCTGTCTTTGACAGGTATCTCCACCCCCTTCCCCCCTGAAAGGTGTCAATTGTGACACCGGAGGGGGGGAGGGATCCGATCAGCGGAGGTTCCACTTTAGGGTGGAATCCCGCTTTAAGGTTAAAATGCATTGCCTTTAGTTCTATAAGATAATACAATCTGAAGGCAGAAATTAGAGAGGCTCAACATCCAAAGACATTTGGGAAGTGCAACAATTTGAATCTAAATACTAAATCTAAATACCAGTTAAACATTAACCCAACACAAAACAGAGATATTAACTTATCTATGTGTACAGCATAATGCATTATCAAGACAGAAGTCTGAGTTTCCTGTCCTTTCAGTTGCAGTGAAATTAATTGTGAAGCACAAATAGCACTTCCATTTCTTCCATTGATTTTTCGCTGCTTCAACATTTCTGCTGAAAGTGAGAATAATGGAGGAAAAGCACATGATAAAATGTCATCTAGTGCTACGTTGGAGCTGTGATTCTGCTGTTATCTGCAAAGCTGGGGGCTCTGTTGCTCTACGGAATAGAAATGGTGATTTGTGTCTTTAAACATTTGTTTTCCTAAAAATAGAAAAAAGTGTGGTTTGAATCTAAAAACATCATTCAATGCAGTAACAGTATGTATTAATAAACATTTTCTAATGCATTTAGTCTAAGCACCTGGATCTTTCTTGGTAGCAACCTGTTTTAATATCCTTTGAATCAACACACAGGCTAAAAGAGGGAGGGCCAGCAACAGGAGCCAGTAACGTTCTGCTACTCACACATGTGCTGACAAGAGAAGAGGGCAAAGCAAGCAGCAGTGTTGCATCTCTATCACTGTCTCTTAAACAGGCTGGGGTTTGTTCTTCTCTATTTGTGATCAAGTAAGTTCAACTCGAACAATGGGTGTTCATTTATTTGCAGACGAACCCTACATATGGGACGTTCAAGGCAAATGTGAGCGCCACGGAACGCCCCATAATGCACTGCAAATTTGCAGCGCATTGACGGCTGCTGATTGGCCAAAGCATGCACCTTTGGCCAATCACAGAGCAATCAGCTGTGAGAGTCATGATTGGCCATCAGCCTAGAGCCAGCCTCCCCTTCTCCCGTGCCCTTTGGAATGCCTGCTCTGTTTGTAACAGCCTCACCACCATCCATGACCTATTTATCACTAACTCCCCCTGAACCTACTTGCAATTACTGAGACCTGGATTCAAGAAGCTGACCTTTCTGCCCCTGTTTCTCTCTTCTATGGTGGCTTCCTGTGGAATCACTCTCCCAGGCCTAGTGGACAGAAAGGAGGTGGTGTTGGAATCCTCCTATCCCCTCAAAGCACTTTTAAGGTTCTTGATCCACCCCCTCTCTGTCTCTCTCTTCATTTGAAGCTCACTGTATTTGTCTATTTTCTCCAGTTTCATTGAGAATTGCTGTGATTTATCGCCCCCCTGGACCAGTATCAAAATTCCTTTACGACTTCTCTGCCTGGCTACCCTACTCTCTCTCCTCTGAAATACCAACAATCATTCTTGGTGACTTCAACATCCCTGTTAATCTTAACACTCCCACTACTTCTAAGCTGCGGACCCCAAATCTCTTTTGACCTAAAACAATGGACAAGCGCTTCTACTCACTCTCTTGGCAACTGCCTTGACCTCATATTCTCCTACCTATGCATGCCACACACCCTCTCCAATATTTCTTTTCCTCTCTCTGATCATCACCTTATTAGTTTCACTCTCTCCTTGTCTGCCTCCAACTACCAAACCAAACTACTTGTTTGCCTTCCAACTACCAAACTATTACCCATAGAAACCTACGCCTGCTTAACCCTTCTCTTATTTTTTCTGCTACAGATTGTCTCTACTACAAAATCTCATCCTTGTCCTGCCCCAACTTGGCCACTTCTGTCTACAACAGTTCACTTTAATCCACCCTCGATACCTTCACCCCCCCCCCCCCCCACTACACACAGAATCAGGCCCGACCGCTACGACCATGGCAGACAATATCAGAAGCCCCAAAAAATGTAGCCATACTCTTGAGTGTCTGTGGAGTAAAACTAAGTCACAGCAAGATTTCAGCCAATATAAATCTGCCCTCTAAAAATACCATTCCTGCCTGCACACTGCCAAACAGACCTAATTTATCACTCTCATTAGCACCCTCTCACACAGTCCCCGTCAACTATTTTCTACCTTTACCACTCTACTTCGTCCTCAGTTACCCCCACCCACTAACTTACTCGCTGCCCAGGAGATTGCTAATCACTTCAAAAATAAGTTTGAGACAATTCGTCTCGAGATCTCCGCTCTACAGACATCCCCCTCACTTTACACTCCTTGTCCTCCTGCACAATCAATACTTCCCTCTTTTAACCCAACTACTATAGAGGAAGTCACTAAACGTTTTTCTAATGCCCACCTAACCTCCCGCCCCCTCGACCCTGTTCCTTCTCAAATACTACGGTCACCATCTGACTCAATCCTACACTCCTTAACTCATATCTTCAACCTCTCACTCTCTATTGGCATCTTCCCCAACCCTCTAAAACATGTCACTCCCATACCAAAAAAGGCCTCAGACCCCATCAATCTTAACAACTTAAGACCCATATCTTTACTCCCTTTTACCTCCAAATTCCTTGAACGTTCAGTCTGGATTTCGCCCACAGCACTCCACAGAAACTGCCCTGCTAAAACTCACAAATGACTTACTACTTACTAACAGCCGAAACCAGCGGTCATTATTCCATAATCTTACTCTTGGGCCTTTCTGCTGCCTTTAATACAGTTGACCACCCCCTCCTCAAAAAACTCAATGTACTTGGTCTCCATGGCTGCACTCTCCGTTGGTTCGAATCTTACCAATCTCATCACACCTTCAGTGTCACTTACAGCTCCACTTCCTCTTCTCCAACTCCTCCTTCCATTGGGGTCCCCCAAGGCTCTGTCCTTGGACCTCTACTATTCTCAATCTACACATCCTCCCTGGGTCAGCTGATAGCCTTCCATGGCTTTCACTACCATTTATATGCTGATGACGCCTAAATCTATCTCTCTGCCCCTCAGCTCATCCCATCAATCTCCTCACGCATCACTGATCTACTAACAGACATATCAGCCTGGATGTCAAACCACTTCCTCAAACTTAATCTAAAACTGAGCTCTTAATATTTCCTCCCCCAAATTCCCCTTCCCTGACTTCTCTGTCAAGATCAATGGCACATCTATCAGTCCATCCCCACATGCCAGGGTGCTAGAGAAAACCTTAGACTCTGAACTGTCCTTTCAGGCCCACATACAATCCCTGTCCAAATCATGCCACCATAGACTCCGCAACATTTCCAGAATACGCCCCTTTTTTCACTAATGACACCACCAAGCTTCTAATTCACTCCCTGGTCATCTCTCGCTTCGACTACTTCAACTCCCTCCTCATTGGATTACCTTTACATAGACTATTCCCCCTTCCGTCCATAATGAATTCTGCTGCAAGACTTATCCACCTTACCAACAATTCAGTGTCCTCCACTCCTCTCTGCCAATCCCTCCAATGGCTTCCACTCACCCAACAAATACAATTCAAAATACTAACAATAATTTACAAAGCCATCCATAACTCTGACCCCAGCTACATCACTAACCTAGTCCCAAAATACCAACCAAGCCGCTCTCTTCGGTCATCCCAAGACCTCGTGCTCTCTAGCTCCCTTGTCACCTCCTCCCACGCTCGGGTCCAGGATTTCTCCAGAGCTTCTCCCATCCTTTGGAACTCCCTACCCCAAGCTGTCCGACTGTCCCCTAATCTATCCATATTTAGGTGATCCCTGAAAACCCTTCTCTTCAAAGAAGCCTATCCTGCTTCTAATCAATACTGTTTTACTTCTTCCATCAGCTCATCCCCCCACAGCTATTACCGTTTGTATCAATTGACCCTTCCTTTTTAGATTGTAAGCTCTAACGAGCAGGGCCCTCTGATTTTTCTTGTACCAAATTGTAATGTAACTGAAATGGCTGCCCTCATGTTGTAAAGCGATGCGCAAACTGTTGGTGCTATATAAAACTTGTATATATATACAATGCAGTCAGTATAATACAGTATATATATACATACCCGGTGACGTAACAAAGTGACCCCTCCCCCTTTTGACATCATGTGATGTCAGTAGGGGTGGAGTCATCTGGTTACGTCAGGAGTGGCCCTGCCCTTGCCTATATAAGAGCTGTCAAATGGAAAAGACAGCAGTCAGCGGGAGCCCTCTCATGGAGGCAGAGTTTTTATTTTATTTTCTATTTTCGGGTCCGTCGGGTTGATGATGAATGTACATCGCGAAACACTTTTTTTTTTTAAACCACTTCCTGATCGGTGCATGCTGGTGTACGTCGGCAGAATGGCACGGGCAGGCATATTGGCGTACAGGTACGTCCATTTCTATATTCCACCCTGCCATCGTGTGCTGGTCCGAACCCCCACGAATCCGGTCGCGGGTCCCGCGGACTTGATCGCTGCGGGGATATCCCGCAATCGTCTTACGGGGAGGCTGAACGGGGAGATGGTGTTGTAAACAGCATCTCCCCGTTCTGCCTAGCAACAAGTGACACTGATCTCTGCTCGATGTGATTGGAGCAGAGATCAGTGTTCACTAACACAAAGCCCAGCCCCCCACAGTTAGTAACAGGCCCCTAGGAACACTTAACCCCTACACTTCCACCCCCTCGTTAACCCCTTTACTGCCAGTGTCATTTACACAGGAATCAGTGCATTGATTGCTGTATAAATGACAATGGTCCCAAAACTGTGTCAAAAATTTCCTTTGTGTCCGTCATAATGTCGCAGTCACAATAAAAAAATCGCTGATCGCCGCCATTACTGTTAAAAAAATAAATGGCATAAAACTATCCCCTATTTTGTAAACACTATAACTTTTGCGCAAACCAATCAATAATCGCTTATTGCAATTTTTTTACCAAAAATATGTAGAAGAATACGCATCGGCCTAAACTGAGGGAAAAAAAAGTTTTTTTATATATTTTTGGGGGATATTTATTATAACAAAAAGTAAAAAATAATGCTTTTTTTCAAAATTGTCGCTCTATTTTTGTTTATAGCGCACAAATTAAAAACCGCAGGGGTGATCAAATACCACCAAAAGAAAGCTCTATTTGTGGGAAAAAAAGGACGTCAAATTTGTTTGGGAGCCACGTCGCACGACCTCGCAATTGTCAGTTACAGCGACGCAGTGCCGAATCGCAAAAAGTGGTCTGGTCTTAAGCCACCAAAATGGTCCGGTCTGAAAGTGGTTAATAAAGGAATTGTCAAAAACTATCTATTGTGGTTTTTACTCTTTGACACTTTTTTTTGGTGAACGGGCCCAATACCCATTCACATTGGGGGGCAGGATTCCAGATTCCAATAAGCCCCCTTCCCGCAGACCCCTACAACCAATGGCAAAGTCGGGAAGAGGCTCTTGTCCCCATCAACATGGGGACAAGGTGCACCCCAAAGCAACCTCCCAATGTTGATGGCATGTGGCCTGGTATGGTTCAGGAGGAGGGAGCCGCTCGCTCATCCCCCCCATCCTGACTACCAGGCTGCATGTTCGGACAAGGGTCTGGTGTCGATTTTGGGGGGGACCCTCACGCCAATTGTTTTATAAAATTTTGGCGAGGAGTTTGTAAAATAACTGCATACATTGACAGCAGTATATAAATCCTGTAATAAATAAGAAATGAATACATATAGTCTACCTGTTTAAAGCTGGACTTCAGACTATATGTATTTATTTCTTATTTATTACAGGATTTATATCAACTATATAAAGTGAAACTAAAGTTCTGCTGTGACAAATGACGAGCAGGCAATATTATATTGCAGAAGAGATTTACGCTGTCTTTTCAACAACATACACCTACCTGCCTTTTTTTTTTCTTTTTTTAGCAATCTAGCATTACTGAACCCATGCAGCATGTTTTCATAATCAAACAACCTTAAGCCTATCTTCACATTGCTGTATTTTTACATGGTGTTTTTACAATCGCATGCCAAATCGGAGCCTATTTCCGGCAACTGCACCGTCTGAATTGGTGCGGCATTGACTTTGCCGCACCGCACTGATTCTCAAAAGTAGTTCCTGCACTACTTTTGCAGACTTAGGGGTGATTTCAATAGACATCTGTGCATTAACCCACTCAAATCACCCCTGAAGTCCAACTAAACTTGCACAATTTCAAACCCACATTCAGTGTGAACCTAGGCTAATACTCCTAAAATTTTCACATAGTCTTAATGATCAGTGTCTACAAAGATGCATAAAAAAAAATCTAGAAATTCTCTGCAATGAGAAATTTTCTGAAAGACACCTTTGTGAACCACTTGGCATTGAAGGTTTAACCCCCTTCATGACCAGGTCATTTTTTTTGATTCAATCGTTTTTATTGAAGTTTATCAAGAAAAAAACAGAGAATAAGATATAATAAAATATCATTACAAAGCTCAAATACATATATAACAGTGTCTAATGAAAAATATCAAATACAATTGTCAGGTAGCTAATTATATATCCATTGCAAAGGCAGTATAATAATAATAGTATAGAAATGGTCATCATATTATTATAGATACGACTAATCTAAGTAAATTAGAGGCAATGAAGTCAATAATAGTCCCGAACACCCCTATGGGTGCTAAACTGTGTTTGGGACAAAGGTATCTACCTGTTTCCTTAAAGTAAAAGAATAAGAAAAAAGGTTTACTTAACATATTTAGGAACATAGAATCTGAGTAATGTCTTGGAAGCTAGTCCATTTAACCATGGCTGCCACATTTTATAGGTGTGTTCTTTACTATTAGGTAGGAGAGCTAATGTTGATTTATAGATGAAGTGTGTTTGGGTCGATTCAACCACTTCTTTTACTGTAGGAGGATCAGGATTTTTCCATTGTCTTGTAATACTGATTCTGGCTGACAGTAAAATATGGGTTAAAAAATTTCTGATTGGATTAGGATAACAATCAAGATCAAGGGAAAGTAGAGCTAGTGAAGGATTTAGAAGTATGACTGTGTTGGTGATTGTAGAGAGTAATTGAAAAATTTGCTCCCAATATGTTTTAATGTTGGGGCATGTCCAGAATGTATGGAACATATTGCCTTTTTGTCCACAAAAACTCCAACATTTGTTGTCTAGTTTGGTGTTAAATTTAGATATTTTATGGGGAGTAAGATACCAACGTTGTGTTAGTTTGATGGATACTTCCCATAGCGTGGAATAGCAGGTGGCTTTATATGTGGGGTTGCAAGCTTTTTCCCATTGGTCCACTGTATAGGTGCATCCTAAATCTTCTTCCCTCTTCCCATCTAATCATAGGAGCAGATTTTGTAAATATACTTTTTTGTTGAAGAAGATTATAGAAGAGTGCAATCCCCTTTTGATGATGTGTGGGAATTTTGAAGAAGGTCCAATGGGTTACATTATAGGACCATGACGGGAGTTTGGCAATACAATTCTTAGTTCGAATGTAAAGAAATATATCTGAATTTGGTAGGTGAAATGCTTTTTGAAGCAAAGAAAATGGTTTAACTTCCCCATTATCAATTAGGTCAGTTAGATATTTTATTCCTTTCGCTATCCAAGACGTAAAGAATGTTGATTGTGTTAAATTATGTAATGTTTCCAAAGGAACCTGGGCTTTGGTTAGAAGAGAGTGTGAGGAGGTGAGTTGTAAAAATCGGGTCCAAGATTTAAGTGTTGCCAATATTGTTGGGGAAAGACGGGAAGGTATCCTAGATCCAAGTACCATGGAAGGTATTCATATAGATAAGTTACCCCCTGGGAAATTAGCAGTTTCCATCTTCCCCCATAGTGTGGGAGGAGGAGACATAAACCATTCCTTAGATTGTGTGAGCACCGAGGCCAGATAGTAATATTGAAAATCCACATAACCCATTCCTCCTGCTTGGTGACGTTTTATTAGGTCATATGACCACATCTAGATTTTTTGCCTTGCCATATAAATTTAGATAAGAGTTTGCAGTGATTTGAAATAATTCGATGGAATTGGAATCGGGAGAGTCCTAAAAAAATATAAAATTTGGATGCAATCTTCCCATCCACAAAAATTCATATGACGCTAGTTTAGTGAGGGCCTCCTGTAGTTTAGTGTGGAGTGGTATGTAATTGCATTGGAATAGTGATTTAGATGATTTAGTGTAGCGGATGACATTTGGGATCAAATGTCAAACGCATTGTAAATTTAGTTTTTGGCCTCAGGACAATAAAGGTTCTGAGGGTTAATTATTGTAGGTAGGCCTAACACCATTCTGGCCAGGCTATGTTTAAAAGTTCTGCCTGGTCATGTGAACGGTGAGGTGTACATGACAGGCCAAAACCAAGTCTGGTTGGATGTTTGGGTATCAGCCCTCTCGGAGCCAATCAGCGAGAGTGCTGGGGCCCACTGGGGAGTCTGGGAGGGGGTACTTAAACAGGTGTGGGTCACGTGTTCAGGGTTCCGGAGTTGTTTGTGAGACCCATGTGGTCTGTTCTGGTTCCAGGACTGGGGTAGCCCCGTGAGGGGTCCCGGGCACGGGGTATTCGACATCCTGTAACATGTTCCTGATAGTGGCCCCTGATAGACCCGTCTGGTCTGGGGTAGGGATCCGTCTGTTCCCGAGTCTCGGAACCTGCTGGTCCGAGGCGCAGTAACTGAGGGAAGATTCAAAGTGTCCGTGTGTGCTCTCGGCTTGGAAGGACACCACAGCTTGTGGAAGTGATCGGGGGAGGACTCTTCAGAGGAGGGCCGGCAAGTGGCATCCTGAAAAGTGCCTGGTTATTGAGTTGGGAAGAACATTGACGAATTCACAATTTTCCAGTACCATAAAGGAAGCAGGAAACGTTACAGGTATGGTTGGAAAAAGGTTGCTGTATACCCTCAGTTGATTGTTCAAGTTTTGAGTCAACGTGCTGACTGCCATGATCTCTGGCTAGAGATCTGTTCAGCCTTGAAGTACCTAGCTGTGAGTGGCTACTCTCTGGGTGGAAATAGAGAATTTGCTAAACCTGCATTTGAAGGTGCCTGAGTTCTTCACCCGTGCCCTCTGTTCCTAAAAGACTGTGTTTGTGAAAGTTCTACTGCAAAATAAACCTTTTTGAAAGGACTTAATTTGTGTCAGTGTACCAGTCATTGGGTATCAACCCTGGGAACCCCTAGACGCAGAGGAGCAGACCAGGAGAAGGTAACCGGTAAGCCCATTAACTCAAGGCTGCCAATCAACGGGTTGTGGCCACTACATGTGGGGTCTCGTAGTCTGGAATTTACCGTTACCTCGCAAGGCCTTGGAACAAGAGGGTGAAGAATGTGTTTTTCAAATGCGCCACAGAAATCAGCGCCATTTTGGAAAGACTTTCACTGAGTTGTGTAAGCATGAGAGTAGCCTGTATCGAAAGCCCACGAAAATCTACAGGAGCCAGTGCCCAGTGGGAGGAGTCTCAGCTAATCTCTTCCCCACACCAGGCACCGCGTGAGTGTGTGTTGTGGAAGGAAGAACTGAGTTTTTTTCTCAGAGTTGGAGAGAAGGAAAATTCATCAGGGATGTACTATGTACCGGGAGTGCAACTTGTTCCAGGACACAGTATGCCTTTGGGAAGGGGTCTTGTAGGAACGCCGCCACGTGTTTACGGACACGGGCATTCGCTTGCTACCGCAGGGGCAGTTTATGCTCTACACTACTGGAGACGTCTACGGCCTGGGTATGCTGTGCGGAAAGTGCGATGGTCTGGTCAGCAACCCTTGGCCATTCTCTAGATGTGGCAAGTGTGGAGTATATGTCTTCAAGGTGGACCAGCCAAATTTAGTTAGAACTAATGATAGGTATCCCCAATGTACTCGATCAAATGCTTTTTCAGCATCAATCGATAGAAGTAGGGATGGTATTTTTATGATTTCTACATGGTGGATCGCATTTATTACTCATCTGGTATCATCCAATGCTTGGCGACCTTTAGTAAAACCTGACTGATCTCTATGTATAAGGGAAGGTAACATGGTTTCTAATCTTTTGGCTATGAGTTTCGCATATATTTTCAGATCTAAATTGAGTAGGGATATTGGTTGAAATTTTTTTGGTGAGGAGGGTTCTTTGTCTGGTTTCGGAAGGGTCACTACTAGAGCACTAAGCATTTCAGTGGGGAATGACGAAGAATTGGCAGCTAAATTATAGATGTCACATAGAATTGGTGCTAAAGTACATTTACATTTTTTATAGTGAAGCCATCCGGACCCGGTGATTTCGAGTTAGGAAGAATACGGATAATTTGTAATATTTTGTGGACAGTGAAGGGGGAGTTGAGATGTTCTAATTGTTGTGGAGATATAGATTGAAGATTAACACTAAGAAGTTTCTAATCTCTTCTTGAGGTTGATGTGTATCAACATGTTCCTTAATGTTGTACAGATCTTTATTAGGGATGAGCTTGGTGTTTGAGTCGACTGCCGGCTGTTTGCCTGTTCAGCGAATACCGAACGTTATGGGCCATTTGCGACAAATTTGTGTGGCGCTCACGGCCATCTGTGCCATCGCACTGTGTCATCGCAGTGCATTGCTGGCTCATGATTGGCCAAGCATGACTGTGACCCTGCATGCTTGGCCAATCACAGCGCCAGCAGCAAGGAGAGCCATAATTGGCCACAGGCAGGATGCCTGTGGCCAATTATAGCTCAGGGGGTTTAGTACACGCCCCACACTTTATAAGGCCACAAGCATGGCAGCCTTGTCTAGTGTGTTCCGGAGTGCAGGGAGAGAAGGGTAGGCAAGGACAGTGTGTTCATTTCTCAGGCATCTGCAGGAGTTAAAGTGGGTGTTGTGTGCCTCCAGCACAGTATACACCTGTATATACCCTTTATTGCTGGTGTTCTCTAATACAGGCATCTGCAGGAGTTACAGGTGTATACTGTGCTGGAGGCACACAACACCCACTTTATCTACCCTTTATTGCTGGTGTTCTCTAATACAGGCATCTGCAGGAGTCAGTGGGTGTTGTGTGCTTCCAGCACAGTATACACCTGTATCTACCCTTTATTGCTGGTGTTCTCTAATACAGGCATCTTCAGCATTTACAGTGGGTGTTGTGTGTCTCCAGCACAATATACACTACCCAATTGCTGGTTTTCCATTCTTCCTGCAGGCCATTACTATGTCTGGAAGGCCAACAAGGAGAGGCAGACAGTCGTGAGCCAATAAAAGAGGGCAAGCAGGCTCTGTGTCTAGAGACAACAGTGCTGGTCATGGACACGGTGCATCGTCATCAGCACGTGGCCATGGGACACGCCTGTCCTTATTTTTGACAGCTGGACGTGTTGAGCCACATCATGTCGAAGACTTGGTAGAGTGGATGACCAAGCCCTCCTCATCTTCCTCATCCTCTCTCACCCAGGCTCAGGGTACTAGCAAAGCAGCTGCCAACGCGTCCCCTTCCCTCATCTCAATGTCATCAGTCACTCCTTCCCTAGACCCACCATGTCCTCCTGTGGAGTTCCCCAAACTGTTTGAGCACAGTGCTGGGTACATGCTCCAGGAGGATGCCCAGCGGTTTGAAGGCTCTGATGATGATACCCAGCTAGAGGAAGGCAGTAGCATGAGCGCAGAGAGACGGGATGCTCAAGGACAGCAATCTGGCAATCATGTTCCACCAGCTGCAGCATACTACCAGGTGATGAAGAGGGAGGGGATGATGAGGTCACTGACTCCACGTGGGTGCCTGATAGGAGAGAGGATGAGGAGGAGGAGGCACTTCTCCAATGAGGCAGGATGCCCTCCGGGGGCCAGCTTAGGGGCAGCACACTGACTGAATCACACCGCAGAGCTCTGCCTGTGCAGGGTGCTACCTCTGCGCGTTATTCCAAAAGTTATTTGGTGTGGGCCTTTTTTGAGATGAGTGCATCAGATTGCACTGCTGCTATTTGCAACATATGTCTCAAGTGTATTTCGTGTGGCCAAAACATCAGCCGCTTGGGCACCACATGCTTGACCAGACATATGTTGACCTGCCATGCAGCTCGTTGGCAAGCGTACCTCAAAGACCCACACCAAAGAACAAAGCGGACCTCTCTTTGTTCCTCATCAGCTGGGATCTCCAACCCCATTAGACCTTCAGTCCTCTCTGAAACCTGCACTGAGAGGAATGAAGGTGTAGAATTAGGTGTGACACAGCCAAGTGCTTGCGGGCACTCTGCTAGCAGTACATCCACGTCCGATTGCAGCAGACAAATTTCCCTGCCCCAGCTGCTGGACCATCGAAAGAAGTTCACTCCCAGCTATCCACATGCCCAGCGGTTGAATGCTGGCTTGGCTAAATTGCCAGAACTTCAACTGCTGCCTTTTCAGTTGGTAGACTCGGCCCCCTTCCGTGAGTTTGTGCAATGTGTGGTTCCTCAGTGGCAGGTCCCCATGGAAGGCGATTCCGGCTCTCTACCGGCATGTGGAAGGCAATGCCCATGCCTCACAGGACAGGGTGGTTAGCGGTAAGGTGCATATTACCACTGACTCATGGTCCAGCAGTGACATTACCTATCCTTCACCCCCATTGGGTCACTCTTCTGGCAGCTGGGAAGGATACAGGACAAGGTGCAGTAGTGTTGGAGGTTGTTCCGCCACCATGCCTCCAAAATGCTACTACTGGTTGTGAAACAAAACAAGATAAGATAACAAGATATAATTGAGAGATCTGAGGAGCTTTTCATTACCAAACATCTGTCCGTTTTATGATTGGTGTTTTTTATGTGTTTGAGATCCTGCAGGGATCAGATGTCTGTGTTTATTTTTTACATTTAATAAATGACATTTTAAAGTCTTTTTCACATCAATCTACTAGTCCCTTTGATGCGCTGTTTTTGATCGTTTTTTCTACTACTGGTTGTGGCACACCTCTCTCCTCCACCCCCTCCTCTTCTTCTTCCTCCATGGTCTCTTCCAGTGCTTTGTCCTTGGAACCAGCATGCTCTGTAGGTGTTCAAGGGGCTACGCAAGTACACAGGCAAAAAGATGCAATGCCGTGCTTGCGCTGGTTTGGGGGACAGGAGCCACACTGGGGCAGATATTGTCAGCTCTGCAGGGGCAGGCCGAGAGGTGGTTGATGCCACGCCAGCTAAAGCCAGGAATGGTGGTTTGCGACAATGGCACCAACCTCCTCTCCACCCTCCGACAGGGACAACTGACCCATGTGCCCTCTGTGGCTCACGTCCTTAACCTGGTGGTGCAGCGGTTCTTGGGCAGGTACCTAGGCTTACAGGATGTCCTGAGGCAGGCCAGGAAAGTCTGTGTGCATTTCCGCCAATCATTTAATGCCAGTGCTCGGCTGGCTGAGCTCCAAAAGGAGTTGAACCTGCCCAAGAACCGCTTTATGTGTGACATGCCCACCAGGTGGAACTCAACGTTGGCCATGCTGCAGTGGCTGCACACGCAGCAGAGGGCCATCAATGAGTACCTGTGTGACTACGGCACCAGGACAGGGTCAGGGGAGCTCGTTTTTTTTCACCACGCCAGTGGGGCATGATCAGGGATGCATGCACTGTCCTGTCACCATTTGAGGAGGCCATGAGGTGAGCAGTGACAGTGCATGCATCAGTGACATTGTACCTCTTGTCCACTTGTTGGAGCACACTGCATGGAATAATGGACAGGGCACTTGAGGCAGAACAGAGGCAGGAAGAGGAGGACTTCCTTGCCTCTCAAGGCCCCCTTTATTCAGACAGCGTTCCTGCTGTCCCATCACACAGGAAGAGGAGGAGGAGGAAGAGGAGGCTTGTGTCAGCATGGAGGTGGAGCCTGGCACTCAGCATCCGCAGCAGCAGTCTTTTAGGGATGATTTACAGTCCCAAGAAACCCGTGGACTTGTACGTGGCTGGGAGGAGGTGGCTGAGGATCATGTTATCCTTCGTAACCCAGAGGACTCCAAACCGAATGCCTCAGCTAACCTACGCTGCATGGCCTCCCTGATCCTGGAAAAGCCTGCAGAAGGATCCTCGTATTCTTCGGATCAAGGTGAGGGACCATTACTGGCTGGCCACTCTCCTTGATTTATGGTACAAGGGTAAGGTTATCTTGCCGTCACAGAGGGAGCAGAAGATGAGACATCTCCGGGAGGCCTTGCAGAAAGGTCTGTGCAACGCCTTCCCAGAGACTGAGAGGTTACAAACTCCTGGTCCTGGACAACGTGTTGCTGAGGCTTCGGTCAGTCACAGAAGGAGCGGTGGAGAAGGTGGCCGTCTGACCGATGCATTCAGCCAATTTTTTAGTCCGCAGCCCCAAGGTATGATTAACAGGGGCATGTAATTACAATTTTTGATGCAATACTTTGCAGCAGGGCTCATTCCTGCACTCCAACTAGAGTATATGGGGGAGGTTGCAGTGTCGTGGCACCAGCACCAGTGCCTAAGGCCCAATTTTTTCAGCCCCTGTTTAACAGGGACATGTAATACAATTTTTTGATGCAATGCTTTGCAGCAGGGCTCATTCCTGCACTCCAACTAGAGTATATGGGAGAGGTTGCAGTATTGTGGCACCAGCACCAGTGCCTAACACCCAATTTTTCAGCTCATGTTTAACAGGGGCATGTAATTACAATTTTTTATGCAATGCTTTGCAGCAGGGCTCATTCCTGCACTACAACTAGAGTATATGGGAGAGGTTGCAGTGTCGTGGCACCAGCAAGCAGTGCCTAAGGCCCAATTTTTCAGCCCCTGTTTAACAGGGGCATGTAATTACAATTCTTGATATAATCGTTCCCAGCAGGGCGCTCCAGTGCCCACCAAGAGTTACTTTGAGATGTCAACACCAACAACTTAGGCCCCCATTTCTGCAGAGCATATAGGGCAGGCCCCTACTTTCAAACATCCAACTTACAAATGCCTCCTACTTGCAAACGGAAGGAGACAACAGGAAGTGAGATGAAAAACGACGGACGGCAAAACAAATTATACAGGGGTGATAACCCTTCCATATTTTTTCCAAAAAGCTTAAAAATAGATTTTTTGACTGGAGTTACACTTTAAAAATGTACCAGTTCAAAATTACAAACAGATTCTACTTAACATAACAAACCTACAAAGTCCCTGTCTTGTTTGCACCGCCTGTATACTGCTGTTCTGAGTATATAGGGCCTGGGGGCCCCACGCCTTTCCTTTTCTTAATTTAGGTATGGGGTTCCCCTTAATATCCGTACAAGACCCAAAGGGGTTGATAATGGGCAGGGGGCTACCTATGCCATTTTTTGTCATGAAAGGGTCCACCCGTTGGTGGCGCTGTTGGTCTCTTGGATTGCAGTAACAGTGTCCACCAGCGGGTGTCTTCTAACATCCAGGGCCTGTAATAAGAGGACCTACCTTCTGGTGGCACTGTTGGATCCTTGGGCTGTAGTACCGGTGCCCACCAGCGGGTGTACTCTGGCAGTGTGGAGCAGACAGCACCTTCTGCGCTCAGCTGTTACATGAGGGTAATCATTGGTAGTCTTATAAATACCCGGCAAGCCCTTATATGCTTGCCTTGGTATCGCTCTCTCCATGTGCCCTGACCTTGTTGCCTGGACTTGGACCTTGAGCCTGTATCTACCTGACCTGTTCCTTCCTGATCCTGAGCCCATCCTGGACCTGTCCCTCTTGTCTCCTGTTACCTAAGATCCCTGCTCTGTAGCCCATCCATCTGTCCTCTCCTTCTCCTGCTGGTTCCCCTTCCTTACCCATCTACTGATTCCCCGGTGTATTACCTCGGCCTGGCTTTTGTTGACGACTCTGGTATTTCCCATTAATTGTATATATTACTTGTTGTTTGTGGTTGGTAGTGCACTGTCTGTTTTCACTTTCTTTTCATTTATAATAAACACTTTTGTTATTTCATGCGTTTTGGGTTTCCTCTGTTCAGTCCACACAGTCTGGTCTAATAATTCCCTGATAGTATACCAAGGGATCCCTGACCAGATGTGGCTGCATTAAGGAACCATCCTGACCTGTTATTCTGCCAATATGAATTTCAATGAAATCACGTATTACTCTCTGCTGCCAGAAGAGGATGGTGAATATTGTCGCCAGCTTCTAAAAAGGTGGACTAGTGACCAGTTGATGGAGACCATCCGATCAACTCATTCCCTGGTGGATCAGGGCTACATGTCATTTGAGGATGTTCAGCCCTTAATCCAATTATGTGCAAAGCCAGTCCTGTCATGTTATCCCAAGGGAAGTGATGATTTTTCTCCCCCCTTCAATTTGGGCCAAGTTGAATCTCTGGTATGGTTGTTAGAAGATGATCCAGCCTATTTCATGGAATGTTATTCCTCTTGTCCACAGCAGGTGTTGTCTGATTGCATCCATTCAGTGCAATCTCTGGTTAGTCAGGCTGTGTGTGAATCAGTGTTTGTTCAACCTGTGCTACAGGCATGGTTAGATCTCCTGCATTTAGCTAAGCCACAACATACCAGCCCCATCATTGATCACCTGCCTTCCCAAGTATCTATCTCCCCATTGCCTATGGCAACCTCAGCTACAGCCCAGTCTACTCCACTTCCTACCAAATACTACTATCCTGTCACCAAGTGTAGCACCTATCCTGCCTTCAATCCATCTGCCGCTTCTCCTCCACCTGTAACAATCCCACAAATCCCTCCTCCTGCCACTGTTCCTTGGTCTTCCTTTTGCCCAGATACTTACTTTTCTTACAGCCCTGCACCTACATACAAAGCTGCAGTGTCTAAGTCAAAAAAGAAATGAAAGTTATTTCCGATCCGCACAATCCTGCCAGTAACCTCCGCACCAACCAACCCAGTCCAGCCTGCATGCATGCCAGTTGTATCCGGTGGACCACCTAAGCCTGACGTCCCAGTTCCAGCTACCCAGCCTGACGTCCCAGTTCCAGCTACCCAGCCTGACGTCCCAGTTCCAGCTACCCAGCCTGACGTCCCAGTTCCAGCTACCCAGCCTGACGTCCCAGTTCCAGCTACCCAGCCTGACGTCCCAGTTCCAGCTACTCAGCCTGACCTCCCAGTTCCAGCTACCCAGCCGGACGTCCCAGTTCTAGCTACCCAGCTGGACGTTCCAGCTACCCAGCCGGATGTCCTGTCACCTGCCTTCCAGTCCAAACTGCCAGCCTTTCAGTCTGATGTCCTGCTGCCTGCCTTCCAGTCCAACATGCCAGCCTTCCAGTCTGATGTCCTGCTGCCTACCTTCCAGTCCAAAGTGCCAGCCTTCCAGTCTGATGTCCTGTTGCCTGCCTTCCAGTCTGATGTCGTGCCAGCCTTCCAGTCTGATGTCGTGCCAGCCTTCCAGTCTGATGTCCTGCTGCCAGCCTTCCAGTCTGATGTCGTGCCAGCCTTCCAGTCTGATGTCCTGCTGCCAGCCTTCCAGTCTGATGGCGTGCCAGCCTTCCAGTCTGATGTCGTGCCAGCCTTCCAGTCTGATGTCGTGCCAGCCTTCCAGTCTGATGTCCTGCTGCCAGCCTTCCAGTCCGATGTCCTGCTGCCAGCCTTCCAGTCCGATGTGCCGACTTCCCGGTCTGATGTGCCAACTTCCCAGATTGATGTCTCTACTTCCCAGCCTGATGTTCCAGCTTCACAGCCTAATGTTCCAGCTTCCCAGTCTGATGTGCCAGCCTTCCAATTCGATGTCTCTGCTTCCCAGTCAGATGCATCGAACTGGAAGGCTGGCACATCAGCCTCCCAGTCTGATGTGTCAGCTTCCCAGCCTGATGTTTGGATATTGGTGTTCCAGTCTGAAGTGCCTGTGTCTCAGCCTGAAGTTTCGGTGCCCGTTACCCAGTCTGCGGAGTCGGTGTCCATTACCTGGACTGTTAAGCTTGTGCCCGTTATTTGGCTTGCCGGACCAGTGCCTGGTATCCAGCTCGCTGAGCCGGGGCCCATCACCCAGCCCGCTGGGCCGGGGCCCATTACTCAGCTTGCTGAGCCAGTGCCTGTGACCCAGCTTACCCTTACAGTACTTGCTGTTCGGCCTAAGGAGATTGCTGCCCAGCTCGACGGCCAGGTGACTGCTGCCCAGCTCGGCGACCCGGTGACTGCTGCCCAGCTCGATGACCCGGTGATTGCTGCCGAGCTTGACGACCCGGAGCCTGCTGTCTGCCCTGATGTGCCCGCTGTCTGCCCTGATGTGCCCACTGTCCGGTTTGAAGTATCCGCTGCCCAGATTGACGTGCCCTCATCCGTTGTGCGGTTTGAGGCCATTAACTTTGGACAATTACACCTAGATGGAGCATCCGGAGGCTGCTCCTTTGAGGGGGGGTACTGTCATGAAAAGGTCCACCCGTTTGTGGCGCTGTTGGTCTCTTGGATTGCAGTACCAGTGTCCACCAGCAGGTGTCTTCTAACATCCAGGGCCTGTAATAAGAGGACCTACCTCCTGGTGGCACTGTTGGATCCTTGGGCTGTAGTACTGGTGCCCACCAGCGGATGTACTCTGGCAGTGTGGAGCAGACAGCACCTTCTGCGCTCAGCTGTTACGTGAGGGTAATCACTGGTAGTCTTATAAATACCCAGCAAGCCCTCACATGCTTGCCTTGGTATCGCTCTCTCCATGTGCCCTGACCTTGTTGCCTGAACTTGGACCTTGAGCCTGTATCTACCTGACCTGTTCCTCCCTGATCCTGAGCCCATCCTGGACCTGTCCCTCTTGTCTCCTGTTACCTAAGATTGCTGCTCTGTAGCCCATCCATCCGTCCTCTCCCTCTCCCTCTCCTGCTGGTTCCCCTTCCTTACCCATCTACTGATTCCCTGGTGTATGACCTCGGCCTGGCTTTTGTTGTTGACGACTCTGGTATTTCCCATTTATTGTATGTATTACTTGTTGTTTGTGGTTGGTAGTGCGCTGTCTGTTTTCACTTTCTTTTCATTTATAATAAACACTTTTGTTATTTCACTTATGGCGTGAGCGGTCTTCGAGGCCCGTCAACTTCGTCTTGACCCACAAAGAATCATCTTTTTGTTCCACGTATGCATCCACTAGATCATTTACCGTTACAGTGCATTCCTCCATTTTGTTTTCCATATATTGCAATCTCCCATCCATATGTTTCATTTCAAGAGAGAATTTATGAATTAAGGACGATAGATTTGACACAATTGATGATTGCAATGACATAAGCATATCTTTCATTGTGGTATCCAGTACCGGTTGTCCTGATGTTGGGAAAGCGGCTATGGATTATTGTAATGAAGAGATTGCACTATCACTATGCAGGCCTGTACTCATTGCGTCAGCGGCCTGGTGAGAAGGATCCATTTTCATCTGTGATTTTGCGGGACTCAGAAAGGTCAGAGATGAATGAGAGGACCCATGGGCATAAGAGGATGTTAATCCTGCTTCAATTTTAGTTGGTTGACTGTCCGAAAGGTCTGTATATGCCTCCTTATTTTTCCCCTCAGCTCCAGGGGCGCCATCTTGAATTTGTTTCCGTGCGCTGCCATGTTTAAATGAGAAGGATGTAAGCTTTATATTTTACTCAGTATCTTTCCAAATAACTGTTCTGTTTATTGAGCGCAATTGACGTTTTTTTTATACACATGATAACGTAGGTATCACAATAATATTACAATTGTACTTTTATGGTAGCAAGGGGCATAACAGAGGCAGACTAATTCTAATCAGGACTCAAAAGAATGCAAACATGCAATAAAAACATTATTGCACAATAAGTGCAGTGTGCAATACATAGGCAAACATACAACATAGAATACAATTATATACAGATTTTACAATTTCCTTAACAGGTATATGATCACTAGGGATGAGCCGAACACCCTCCGGTTCGGTTCGCACCAGAACTTTCGAACGGACCCCACGTTCGTTACGAACGTTAGAACCCCATTGAAGTCTATGGGACTCGAACGTTCGAAATGGAAAGTGCTAATTTTAACGGCTAATATGCAAGATACTGTCCTAAAAAGGGTTTGGGGACCTGACTCCTGCCTCAGGGGACATGGGTCAATGCAAAAAAAGTTTTAAAACGGCCGTTTTGGCGGGAGCACTGATTTTAATGACGATTAAAGTGAAAAAAAAAGTGAAATATTCCTTTAAATATGGTGCCTGGGGGGTGTCTGTAGTATGCCTGTGAAGTGCCACGTGTTTCCCGTGTTTAGAACAGTCCCTGCACAAAATGACATTAAACGGAAATAACACCATTTAAAACTGCTTGCGGTTTTAATGTTATATCTGGTTCCTGCAATATGGTTGAAAATCATTCAGAAAAATGGCATGGGTAGCCCTCCCTGCCCATTACCAGCCTATTTGGGTCTTGTACGCATATTAAGGGGAACCCTGTACCCATATTAAAAAAAGGAAATGCGTGTGGCCCACAGGCCCTATATACTCAGAACAGCAGTATACAGGCGGTGCAAACAAGACAGGGACTGTGTAGGTTTGTTGTGTTAAGTTGAATCTGTTTGTAATTTTCAACTGGTACATTTTTAAAGTGTAGCTCCAGTCAAAAAAACTATTTTTAAGCTTTTTGGAAAACATAGGGAAGGGTTATCACCCCTGTATAATTTGTTTTGTCGTCCATCTTTTTTCATCTCACTTGCTGTTGTCTCCTTCCATTTCCAAGTAGGAGATGTTTGTAAATTGGATGTTTGAAAGTAGGGGCCTGCCCTATATGCTCTGCAGAAATGGCGGAACAAGGTGTTGGTTTTGCCACAACATTGTAAGCCCTCAAAGTGACTCTTGGTGGGCGCTGGAGCGCCCTGCTGTGAACGATTATATCAAGAATTGTAATTACATGCCATTGTTGAACAGTGGTAGAAAAATTGACCTTTGGTGGTTGTGGTGCTGGTGCCACAACACTATAAGTCCTCACCGTTACTCTGGGTGGGCACAGGAAGGGGCCCTCCTGTGAAATATTATATCAAGAATTGTAATTACATGTCCCTGTTAAACAGGGGCAGAAAAATTGGGCCTTAGGCACTGGTGCCATCACACTGCAACCTCTGCCATATACTCTAGTTTTATTGCAGGAATTAGCCCTGCTGCAAAGCATTGCATCAAAAATTGTACTTAAACGCCCCTGTTAAACAGGAGCAGAAAAATTGGGCCTTAGGCACTGGTGCTGGTGCCACCACACTCCAACCTCTGCCATATACTCTAGTTTTATTGCAGGAATTAGCCCTGCTGCAAAGCATTGCATCAAAAATTGTACTTAAACGCCCCTGTTAAACAGGGGCAGAAAAATTGGGCTGCTGGCATCACCCAGAACCAAAAATGTTCTTCCAACATATCAGCGGAGGAGGAAGAGAATAGACAATCAACATAACAGGACAGTCAGCTGTGGGTGATCCAAGACTGATTCATCTTGATGAAGGTCAGTCGATCAACTGATTCGGGGGACAGGCGCACCCTGTGATCGGTAACAAAGCCACCAGCAGCACTGAAGGTGCGTTCCGAAAGAACGCTGGATGCAGGACAGGCCAGTAGCTCAATTGCATACTGTGCAAGCTCTGGCCAGTGATCCATCCTCAAGACCCAGTAAGCCAGAGGATTTTCAGTGGGAAAGGTGTCCAAGCCTGCACCATGTAAATTAGACGCTGGCGATGGGTGCTGGAACCAATCATACCTTGGGGCTGCGGACTAAAAAATTGTCTGAAAGCATCAGTCAGACGGCCACCTTCTCCACCGCTCCTTCTGACTGATGCCTCAGCAACACGTTGTCCAGGACCAGGAGTTTGTAACCTCCCAGTCTCTGGGAACGCGTTGCACAGAGCTTTCTGCAAGGCCTCCCGGAGATGTCTCATCCTCTGCTCCCTCTGCGATGGCAAGATAAGGTCGGCAACCTTACCCTTGTACCGTGGATCAAGGAGAGTGGCCAGCCAGTAATGGTCCCTCTCCTTGATCCGAAGAATACGAGGATCCTTCCGCAGGCTTTGCAGGATCAGGGAGGCCATGCAGCGTAGGTTAGCTGAGGCATTCGGTCCGGAGTCCTCTGGGTCACTAAGGACAACATGATCCGCAGCTACCTCCTCCCAGCCACGTACAAGTCCACGTGTTTCTTGGGACTGTAAATCATCCCTATAAGACTGCTGCTGCTGATGCTGATGCTGAGTGCCAGCCTCCACCTCCATGCTGACACAATCATCCTCCTCCTCCTCTTCCTCCTCCTCACCCTCTTCCTGTGTGATGGGTGGCACAGCAGGAACACTGTCTGGATAAAGGGGGCCTTGAGAGGCAAGGAAGTCCTCCTCTTCCTGCCTCTGTTCTGCCTCAAGTGCCCTGTCCATTATTCCACGCAGCGTATGCTCCAAGAGGTGGACAAGAGGTACAGTGTCACTGATGCATGCACTGTCACTGCTCACCATCCTTGTGGCCTCCTCAAACGGTGACAGGACAGTGCATGCATCCCTGATCATGCCCCACTGGCGTGGTGAGAAAAAACCAAGCTCCCCTGACCCTGTCCTGGTGCCGTAGTCGCACAGGTACTCATTGATGGCCCTCTGCTGCGTGTGCAGCCGCTGCAGCATGGCCAATGTTGAGTTCCATCTGGTGGGCATGTCACATATAAGGCGGTTCTTGGGCAGGTTCAACTCCTTTTGGAGCTCAGCCAGCCGAGCACAGGCATTAAATGATCGGCGGAAATGCACACAGACTTTCCTGGCCTGCTTCAGGACATCATGTAAGCCGGGGTACCTGCCCAAGAACCGCTGCACCACCAGGTTAAGGACGTGAGCTACACAGGGCACATGGGTCAGTTGTCCCTGTCGGAGGGCGGAGAGGAGGTTGGTGCCATTGTCGCAAACCACCATTCCTGGCTTAAGCTGGCGTGGCGTCAACCACCTCTCGGCCTGCCCCTGCAGAGCTGACAAAACATCCGCCCCAGTGTGGCTCCTGTCCCCCAAACAAACCAGCGCAAGCACGGCATGGCATCGTTTTGCCTGCGTACTTGCGTAGCCCCTGGAACGCCTACGGAGCACCGCTGGTTCTGAGGACAGAGCACTGGAAGAGGCCATGGAGGAAGAAGAAGAGGAGGGGGTGGAGGAGAGAGGTGTGTCACAACCAATAGTAGCATTTTGGAGGCGTGGTGGCGGAACAACCTCCAACACTACTGCACCTTGTCCTGCATCCTTCCCAGCAGCCAGAAGAGTGACCCAATGGGCCGTGAAAGACAGGTAACGTCCCTGTCCATGCCTGCTGGACCATGAGTCAGCGGTAATATGCACCTTACCGCTGACCGCCCTGTCCAGCGAGGCAAGGACATTGCCTTCCACATGCCGGTATAGAGCCGGATTTACCTTCCGTGAGAAAAAGTGGCGTTTGGGGACCTGCCACTGCGGAACCGCACATTGTACAAACTCACGGAAGGGGGCCGAGTCTACCAACTGAAAAGGCAGCAGTTGAAGTGCTAGCAATTTAGCCAAGCTAGCATTCAACCGCTGGGCATGTGGATGGCTGGGAGTAAACTTCTTCCGCCGGTCCAGCAGCTGGGGCAGGGACATTTGCCTGCTATAATCGGATGTGGATGTACAACTAGCAGAGTTCCCGGAAGCACTTGGCTGTGACACACCTAATTCTACACCTTCATTCCTCTCAGAGCAGGTTTCAGAGAGGACTGAAGGTCTAGTGGGGTTGGAGATGCCAGCTGATGAGGAGCAAGGAGAGGTCCGCTTTGTTCTTTGGTGTGGGTCTTTGAGGTACGCTTGCCAACGAGCTGCATGGCAGGTCAACATATGTCTGGTCAAGCATGTGGTGCCCAAGCGGCTGATGTTTTGGCCACGTGAGATACGCTTGAGACATATGTTGCAAATAGCAGCGGTGCGATCTGATGCACTCGTCTCAAAAAAGGCCCACACCGAAGAACTTTTAGAATAACGCGCAGAGGAAGCGCTCTGCGCAGGCGGAGCTCTGCGGTGTGATTCAGTCGGTGTGCTGCCCCTAAGCTGGCCCCTGGAGGGCATCCTGTCTCGTTGGACATGTGCCTCCTCCTCCTCCTCCCTCCTTCCAGGCACCCACGTGGAGTCAGTGCCCTCATCATCCCCTCCCTCTTCATCGCTGTAGCAAACCTGGCAGTATGCTGCAGCTTGTGGAACATGACTGCCAGATTGCTGTCCTTCTTGAGCATCCCCTCTCTCTGCGCTCACGCTACTGCCTTCCTCTAGCTGAGTGTCATCTTTAGAGCCCACCAAACACTGGGCATCCTCCTGGAGCATGTACCCAACACTGTGCTCAAAGAGTTCAGGAGACTCCTCAGGAGGACGTGGTGGGTCTAGGGAAGGAGTCACTGATGATGACATTGAGAGGAGGGAAGACGATGCGTTGGCAGCTGCTTTGCTACTACCCTGAGACTGGGTGAGAGAGGATGAAGAGGGCTTGGTCATCCACTCTACCAAGTCGTTGGCATGTTGCGGTTCAACATGTCCAGCTGCAGAAAAGAAGGACAAGCATGTCCCATGGCCACGTGCTGATGACAATGCACCGCGTCCACGACCAGCACTGTTGTCTCTAGACACAGAGCCTGCTTGCCCTCTTTTATCGGCTCGCGCCTGTCTGCCTCTCCTTGCTGGCCTTCCAGACATGGTAATGGCCTGAAGGGAGTTGGGTAAAACAGTAGTTTGGTAGTTTATATTGTGCTGGAGGCACACAACACCCACTAACTCCTGCAGATGCCTTTTTTATAGAACAGCAGAGATAAACGGGTATATACAGATGTATACTGTGCTGTGCTGGAAGCACACACAACTTCCAATAACTCCTGCAGATGGCAATTGGGCTCAAATAGAGAACAGCTATGTATGTGGATTATAGCGGTATGTACTGGGTACAGAGCACGCAGACAGCACGCACTATCTCCTAACACTACTGACTGCAAGCTCTATTATTAAAGCTAGATCACTAGCTATATAGGTGAGGTGAATATAGTGGTGTATACTGCGGTCATGGCACAGACAATAACCACTACACAAGAGCAAGATAGGAAATCAGCCAAAAACGATTAGTGTGTAACTGTGTTGAAGGTACACAGAACACCCACTGCTTCAGATGCCAACACACTACACGAGGCCGCCTCAAAGCCGGCCTTATATAGTGTGGGGCGTGCACTACACAGCCTGAGCTATGATTGGCCACAGGCATCCTGCCTGTGGCCAATCATGGCTCTCCTCGCTGCTGGCGCTGCGATTGGCCAAGCATGCGGGGTCACAGTGCATGCTTGGCCAATCATGAGCCAGCAATGCACTGCGCCATCGCAGTGCATTGTGGGCCGTGCGCGCCACACGAATTTTGACGCGAACGGACCAAGAGTTCGGATTTCGCTGAATGGACGAACAGCCAATATTCGAGTCGAACGTACGTTCGACTCGAACACGAAGCTCATCCCTAATGATCACGTCTGGGTTTTTTATTTTTTGCACTATAAACAAAAAAGACCAACAATTTAAAACAAAACAAATATATATACATTTTTTTCACTTTTTGCTATAAAACATATCCAATAATAATAAAAAAAAAATCGAATTTCTTCATTAATTTAGGCCAATAAGTATTCTGCTACATCATTTTGTTAAAAACAAAAACAAATAAGTGTATATTGATTGGTTTGTGCAAAAGTTATAACATCTAAAAACTATGGGATTTATACTGGAATTTTTAGGGTGATCAAATGGTTAAATATATGCCTAACCAGTGTTTTTGTGTACTATGTGTGCTGTTTTTACTGAGGGATCTGGTAGATTTTATTCCCTGTATTGCAGCTAAAGAGAATACATCACATCCCTGCTGACAGAACAGAGCTCTGCCTTGTGTACATAGGCAAAGCTCTGTTCTGTGTCTCCCCTTGCCCATCCATGGATGCCAGTGGACAGCACACTGCTGATAGGCTTATGCTATGTCTAATCACAGTACAGCCACTGTGCAGGCAGAACTCACGCACACCCTACCCAGAAGTGCCAAATTACATACTAGGTAAGTGGACCGATGCAGAAAAGTTGTTCTGCCACTGTACAACTAAGTTATGCAGTCAGCAAGCAGTTAATTAACTTAAAGAAGAATTCCAGGCATCGGCATAATATAGTTACATTAATCTAGCTTGGGAGTCAGAGAACACTTTGCATTCACTCAGAAGATGCATTCTCTGAATGGCACCCTTGTCAAGCAACCAATCTCCTGTGTGCAGGCCATTGGAAGTGAAGTGAAAGGAGATCACTGGAGTAGTGATGCTTACTTCAGGGATTTCCATCAACCGGGTATGGTGTGTGTGTGTGTATGTATATATATATATATATATATATATATATATATATAAAACACACACAGTATCTCACAAAAGTGAGTACACCCCTCCCATTTTTGTAAATATTTTATTATATATTTCCATGTGACAAAACTGAAGAAATGACAATTTGCTACAATGTAAAGTAGTGAGTATACGGCTTGTATAACAGTGTAAATTTGCTGTCACCTTAAAATAACTCAACACGCAGCCATTAATGTCTAAACTGCTGGCAACAAAATTTTGTGTGGCCACCATTATTTTCAAGCACTGCCCTAACCTTCATGGGCATGGAGTTCATCAGAGCTTCACAGGTTGCCACTGAAGTCCTATTCCACTCCTCCATGACCACATCACAGAGCTGGTGGATATTAGAGACCTTGCACTCCTCCACCTTCTGTTTGAGGATGCCCCACAGATGCTCAATAGGGTTTAGGTCTGGAGACATGCTTGGCCAGTCCATCACCTTTACCCTCAGCTTCTTTAGCAAGGCAGTGATCATCTTGGAGGTGTGTTTGGGGTCATTATCATGTTAGAATATTGCCCTGCAGCCCAGTCTTCGAAGGGAGGGGATCATGCCTGAGAGCTTGTAACACTAATGAATCACATGACACCATGAAAAGATATAATAAAATATTTACAAAAATTTTGAGGGGTGTACCACTTTTGTGAGATACTGTGTATATATATGTAGCGCCGGCTCCTGAAGATCATGCACTATATGTTTTGAAATGTTAAGTTACACCTAAACTGCAGTTTGGTTTAGGTATAATTGTTCCAAATTTGACCTCAGCATCAGTCTGACTGGACTATAGGGTGTTCAGCCTGGCCATAGGGGGCACTGTCTCTTCTGGCAGGCATGGAAACACAGTCTGGTTGGGTGCTGTAAGGTTACTTTCTCTCAGAGCCAGCCCAGTGGGAGGTTCACTCTTGCTGTGCTTTCTGGGAGAGGGTACTTAAGATGCAGATGTCACATGGTTTGGGGCTCCGGTCCAGAAGTAAGTTCTGACTCAAGGCCACGCACGGGTTGGGTCCTTAGCAAGAGCCTGGTATGGCTGAAGTACCTAAGTGAATCCAGTTTCATGGGTGGTACCACACGAGTGTTCTACAAGTCCTTGTTTCCTACATGTTCTACAACAAAGTCTATGGCAGAGACTTATTCCTACATGTTCTAAAATAACATCTGTGGCAGAGACTTATTCCTGATTTAAGCACCCTGTTGGCTGCTAGGCCTTGTGAGAGAGGGACTATCCAACTTGAGTAAACATCCAGCTGTGAATGGCTATTCTCTGGATTTAGTTGAAGTCAGCAAGTTCTTGATTATTGACTTTGACACTAAGAGTACCTGAACTTTCTTCCTAACCCTCTGATCCTATACTAAGAGACTGTTCGTTAACTACATTTTTGCAAATAAAAATCCCTTTAAGCAGATCTGTCATCAGCCTCTAAAGTTTCTGGGCCATCTGCCACGGGAAACCCCTAGACGCAAATCGAGGTGAAGAAGGTAACGGTAAACCAATCAAACCAGCAGCTCCTTCAGGGGTTAGTGCTACATATATATATATATATATATATATATATATATATATATATATATATATATATATATATATAAATGATTTAGTATGTGTGACAGTTCATATCAGAATCATCAGCTGAGTAGACGTTCGACCACCACTACACCATGTGATTCCGCTCCCTATAGGAGTTGCACTCACCAGATTCCTAATACACTATCGATTTGTATAGTATATTCAGCTTTTATAATCAATATCGAAGGCACATCCGCATGGAAATTAAATATCAATCAACCAAAAAGATGACAAACGTCCTGATCCTGTAGGTCCCCAGACCAGACAAGCAACAATCCTCTCCTACAGCTTGGGCATAAGGAAGGAAAGGAATCCTCACAGTGTAGAACTGTAAACTATTATTCAACAGATAAGCCCAACCCTTAAGCTATTTCACTTACAAACATATTATTAAAAAGAGCGTTCAAATGGATAATGCACTGTATATGTTCAGTTCCTATATTCGCATCCACCTCATGTGAAGATAAGATTGTCCGTGGTGGTTCTCGGGAAGAACTCGGAGCCGATCACCAATGCAGCAAGCCGCCATTCCATCTTTGTCAATAGGCGTGGCCCACACGGCACGGACTTGCAAATTTATAAACCACCCTTATTGTGCGTTAACCCACTCTGTATGTTAGTGCCTGATCCTCCATGGTTCCCACCGCAGAGCGATAACATTCACACTGTGCATACCTTACTCATGATATATATGCAGGCAGCAACATCATAGACTCAGGGAATGGTGGCCAAAACAAACCGGCAGACAAAAGAGCAATTACATATTCATAAAGAACCGGTTGTCAGCACCTATTCACCAGAGCTAACAAAATGAATGCATGCACATACATCAGAAGAGCTCCACATATCGATACATGATTAATTGGTATAATATATTGCATGAATTTTAAACAGAAATAACCTTAGTAATTAAAACGCAATATATTAGAGGCGACTGCACACTACACGACTGTCCATTGACATATATCAATCCCACAATGTGACTAGTCAACCTGCAATAATTTAACACATTATTCATTCTGTTAACATCATTATACTGCTCTTAGTTCACGCTGAAGGGAACCAATAACCAATACTGCCCTATATCCCCCATGTACTCTCATTTATTTATACAAACACTGGTCTATTACTCCTTAAATTTAATCAGGATATTGTATTGATTGGATTTAAGGATCACAGTCTGTCACTTAATTTCAAACTTAAACATAACAGAAATCCTTCAGGTCTGCTGTTCTGGGGCATGGAAAAATTAAGCCACACATGGAGGGGTTCAAACATGGTAAGGGAAATCTCCAAGTGTGAGACAAAATGGATATATCTCACTAATACTCTTTAACCCGCAGGAACTCAATCTTAACTGCTTTATTAGTGATTATTGATCGATAAGGCCTATTTATGTACAGGTTATATAGTCTTTTGTGATATGAGCTTGTTTAGCTATAAGAAAGATAGAGGGTGAATCTTACATAAATAAATTCTATGTTCTAGGTCTTACATTTAAATATAATAGACCAGTGTTTGTATAAATAAATGAAAGTAGATGGGCGATATAGGGCAGTATTGGTTATTGGTTCCTTTCGGTGTGAACATAAGAACAGTATTTTGTCCCTTCCCTGTATTCTCATTTGGGTTTCCCTTCCTTAGAACATCATTCATGAATTAATTTTAACTTTATACGTGCAATATGCAGTTCTTTAATCAATATGTTCGAGGCCTAGCCAGCCTCAAGACAAAGTCGGGTGGATCTGCACCCCAGGCCTTAGCCTTCCTGGGGGCTGGTCAGGAGAACCAGGACCATGGAATCAGAAGATACTTCTGGACTGGTACCCTCTCCCAGAAAGCACAGCAAGAGTGACACTCCCACTGGGTGGGCTCTGAGAGAAAGTAACCTTAAAGCACCCAACCAAACTGCGTTTCCATGTCTGCCAGAAGAGACAGCGCCCCCTATGGCCAGGCCGAACATCCTATAGTCCAGTCAGATTGATGCTGAGGTCAAAATTTGGAACAATCATACCCAAACCAAACTGCAGTTTAGGTGTAACATTAAATTTCAAAACATATAGCGCATGCTCTTCAGCTACATTAATAATTTTAAAAGGAATAATATTGTGTATGTTTTAATAATAATAGTTCATTCATTGTGTTTTTCCAGAATGATTCTGAATTTGAGTTTTATGAGATAGTAATTCATTTTGAGGAGCTGACACATTGGAATTAATGATGTTAGCAGAATGAATAATGTGTCAAATTATTGGAGGTTGAATAGTAATGGGTGTGGTTTCAACAAAATAGTGGGCACGACTTAAAAGGAGTGTTGCTCTAAGGGTGTGTGGTTAGGGAGGGAGGGAGAGAGAGCAGGCCCAGATCCTGCACAACAATAGAAATATGTGTATTCCAGAAAGTTTAACAATCAGCAGATAAAGATACTCCAAACACCTGGTGTTAGTGCTTCAATCATCCTGGCACCATGGTTGTTATGGTGTCAGGATGATTGAAGCCCTTTATTTCTATTATTACATTGTAATATAAAATGAAATCATTCAGCTCCCCATAATCCAGAATCAGTGGGAGCCTTGAGCCTGTCACCTGCCATGTCGCCTGCCACCAGATGCCATCAGGTGCCCCCAGCGGAGTCTCTCCTTACATCAGGTGCCCCCAGCAGAGTCCATCCTTACATCAGGTGCCCCCAGCAGAGTCCATCCTTACATCAGGTGCCCCCAGCAGAGTCCCTCCTTACATCAGGTGCCCCCAGCAGAGTCCCTCCTTACATCAGGTGCCCCCAGCAGAGTCCATCCTTACATCAGGTGCCCCCAGCAGAGTCCATCCTTACATCAGGTGCCCCCAGCAGAGTCCCTCCTTACATTAGGTGCCCCCAGTGGAGTCCCTCCTTACATAAGGTGCCCCCAGCAGTGGAGCCCTCCTCATATCTGTCTCCCCAGCAGCTGAGTCCTCCTCACATCTGTGTCCCTATAATCAGAGTCCTTACTTACATCTGTATCCTCATCAGTGGAGTCCTCCTTACATCTCTGTCCCCATCAGTGGAGCCCCTCCTTACATCTGTGTCTCCATCAGCAAAATCCCTCCTTACATCAGTGTCCCTATCAGCGGAGCCCCTCTTTACATCAGTGTCCCCATCAGCAGAGCCCCTCCTTACATCAGTGTCCCCATCAGAGGAGTCCCTCCTTATATCAGTGTCCCCATCAGTGGAGTCCCTCCTTACATCTGTGTCCCCATCAGTGGAGTCCCTCCTTACATCTGTGTCCCCATCTGCAGAGTCCCTCCTTACATCTGTGTCCCCATCAGTGGAGTCCCTCCTTACATCAGTGTCCCCATCAGCAGAGCTGAGACCTCCTCACATGTGTCTCCAGCAGCACAGCCCTCCTTCTTGCCGCGTCTGTCTCTGTCCCCTTCAGCGGCAGCTAGTTCCCGGATTTCTCTGTGTTCTTCGGAGAGGGGAGGGGCCTATCTAGCTCTGAGTTCTGACAATATTGAGGCTAGAACCTTCAGTTGGGAAACGCCTATCTATACAGATGCATTCATGTATGTATTATATTATGTGCATAGATATGTTTTTTTGATGTAACTTTTTCCCCTTTTCGTTTGTCTCTTTTATGTACATTTTCTTCTGTTGATTTATCACTGTATTTATTCATTAGAAATAAAGCCCATGCATTTCCTGAAGTAGTCGCAAGGCAGAACATGTAGAACGATTGCGTGGAAAATTGTATGCAGGAAGTGACCTTATTGTCATTCTCTTTTTGAAATAAAAATATATTTTACTAAATTTATTGTGGTATATACATTTGTAACAAAAAGCACCCTTAAAGTCCCATACTCCCCAATATGGTCTTTCTTCTCTGTGTACTATAAGGGACGATGGTGCCTATTATTTGAAGCTGTGTCTTGATCACTCTAATCCCCTACCTTTCACTAGCTGGGTGGCAAAACACCCATAAGACACACAATTGTGATCAATACCAGTATCAAGTACTATAAATTTGATGTAATTGTTTTGTATATGCCATAGAATACTGTACAGAAATGTCTTACCTTGAGGACTATGGGTACAAATTTTCCCCAATATTAAGAAAGTGGAAAGTAGTATCAAGAAGCATGGGAATCTAATATGCAATCTTGTTCCATTAAAATGATGCAAATTTTATGTAATCAATATGGTTCTGACATTGACAATATAGATAAGGAAATACAGGGATGGCAAGAAGATCATCGGAATGTGGTTTCCTTTAAGGGTTATCAAGACAGGATAAAAAAATTGAAAGAACACCTAACTAAATATGCCACTAATGGGGGCGCATGCGCGGCGAGAAACGAGGCAGCAGCTAGGTCTCTGAGCTCCCGGGGCTACGGAGAAGTTATATCACTCCCCAGGACGATTGGGCCCGACTTTTGGTCCACAAATAACGGTAATCGCCTGCGGGACCACTTGTGCATGCCGACATCTAAGAAAAGCAAGCGGAAGACCGCTCAACGCTCTCTTACGGCCTACCTTCTACGGACCTCGGACGGACCAGACATGTCCCAAGATGGCGCCCATTCCCCCCAGGCCGATGTAGCCTCGCGTCCGGCGGGCCCGCTCCACGGCATGGGCGACGCTCTCACTAAAGCGGATTTGGAGGACAGCCTGTCCTCTATGTACGATAGGCTGGCGAAGAAATTCCAAGCGGAGCTGCATAAATCCACGAGCTTGATTTCTCAGGAAATGGCGGCCCTGGGCAATAGGACAGACCTCCTGGAAGTTAAGCACGACGAACTGCACCTTGCCTATTCGGACTTACGAAGGGATCATGAGCTGCTCGGTGACACGGTCGTTCAACTTCAAAACCACTTAGAGGACCTTGACAACCGCAACAGGAGGAATAACGTTCGTGTGCGAGGTATCCCCGAGTCGGTGACAGACCTCCCGGCCACGATCGTTCGTCTGTTTCAACTTCTACTTCCGAACCAGTCTACCGAAGCCTTTACATGCGATCGTCTACATCGCGCTCTGAGACCCAAACCTCCTCCCGATAAGCCGCCCAGAGATATAGTAATGTGTCTCAAGGACTACCTTATAAAGGAGGAAATCCTTCGTGCCTCACGAAACATGCCTCGGATCCAACTGGACGGAGCTTCTGTCCAGATCTACCCGGATATTTCACCGGCAACACTAGAGAAGCGAAGGAAGATGAAGGAGATTACCTCCTCCTTGCAGTCTGCCCACATACGGTACCGCTGGGGTTTCCTGTTCAAACTGATTGTGCCTCATAACGGTTCTACTTACATAGCCTCTACGATATCCGAAGGCAAAGATATTTTGGTGAAGCTGGGTCTTCTGGAACGACAACGTTCGCCCCGCCACCCACCGACCCCGCGACCATCCCCTATCTGGGCTACACCATCGCCTCAAAGGGACAGAAGGTCTCGCAGACTCCAGCCACTTCCGGATGTTTGAGGTCTGTTTCTCCATACCGTGACCTCTTCAGAATTCCTCCCTTTGTCTGTCCTTGGATCTCCCAATGCCCCCATTTTCTAATGCTCAACAGGTGCTCGGCTACTACATCATCTGTTTTCTCCATGTCCCGGGAGGCTGAGGAAATTGACTTTGTTTTTTCGTTACCTCCCTGGGGCCTCACCCTCTCTGACATTCGTAGCTGCGCTTCCCCCCTTCCATACCTGCACACCATTTCTCACGTATCCTTAGTCCCAGAGACCTGAGTATCAGGCTATTTGGACACACTCATCTTGTTATAGTCTCCCAGTTGACTAACGATTTTCAGCCACTGTGGGACATGTGTGTAGCAGGTGGCAGTTGGGCCGTAAGGCCTAGTATTTACACAATTTTCTTGGTCTGGCTGGACTTTCCAACCAGACCCCATAGAGTGTTAAGTTTTATTTTTATGCTTATGTTTATTTGCTTTGCTGACTTCACGACGGAATGTATTTTCTTTGCCTATAAACTCGGGGCTGATGGATCTCCGATTCATATCGGACCTCCTGACGGCCCCATAGGTACTAGATTGGGCCTGATATTGGCTCATGCGGGCCCCTCTGGTTTTGGACTCAACCATTTTAACCCCAATTCTCCCCGCGGATCACCCGCACCTTTGCGGTTGAACACTGGCTGATATGGGTCTCCATGTTATCTCACATAATGTGAGAGGTTTTAACTCCCCTCACAAACGGAGGAAAGCCTTCCGATACTATAAACGTATTGGGGCGGATATCATCTTACTACAGGAGACGCACTTCTCCTCGGGGGCCTGCCCCACATTTTTTGATAAGTCATATAAATTACATTACACTACTACATTTGATTCCAGGACCAGAGGAGTGGCAATTTATATTCGTAATTCTGTTTCATTTGAACCCTCACATGTGTTTAAAGATCAGGATAGCAGGTTTCTAATTGTTCAGGGTACATTGCAGGGTAAGGAGGTAACGATTGCTAATCTGTACGCCCCTAATAATGCACAGAGTGCCTTCTATCACCTTTTCCTACGTACTCTCGACAGATACATCTCCCCCCACCTGATAGTAGGTGGAGACTTCAACTTAGTGGCTAATCCTGCGGAGGATAGAAGCCGAACGTCACATAGTGCTAGGGTTTTCCCTAAATTTCTCTCTAAAGCATTGGATGGTTTGCAGCTTATTGACACCTGGAGGGCCCTTAATATTGGAGCTCGTGAATATACACACTACTCTCACCCTCACGATAGCTACGCTAGGCTAGATTATATTTTTGCTTCCCCGGTTCTTTTGGCCAATTCCTCACACACTACTATCCACCCGTGCCCATGGTCTGACCATCAGATTGTAGCCTTTCATACCTCCCACGTGGGCCTCTCCCCCTCTCTTGCCTCCTGGCGATTGAATGATTCCTTACTCTCAGACCCCACTACCCATACTCAGATTGAGAGCCACCTAGCAGACTACTTTGCGATCAATGACACCCCGGACATCTCACCCCAGGTTCTTTGGACCGCTCATAAAGCGGTTCTCTGTGGTCATTTGATTGAAATAGCAGTCACTAGGAAGAAACAATGTAATGCTAAGATTCAGGCCCTCACACGGGAGCTGCGTGCCCTCTACCAGTCCCACGTACAGGCACATTCCCCTGATGTCCTTCTGTTGATTAATCAAAAGCGTACCGAACTAGACAATATCCTCTCGGAACGTACCGAGAAATCACTTCGGTGGTCAAAAGCTAGATTTCTGCTACATAGTAACACGGCTTCCAGGATGTTCTCGCGTAAACTACACCAATCTTTACAACCTACTCATGTTTATAAATTGAAAAATGACAAAGGTACTCTGGTCTCACACCCTAATGAAGTACTCAAAATTTTCTCATCCTTCTACCGAGATCTTTTATCTTCCCCCTCGCATCCAATGCCGGATAATGTAGATGAGTGGCTGAACTCGCTCCCCCTTCCATCCCTCTCCGATGCACAGCGGGCCACACTTAATGCCCCCTGCACCGAACAGGAGGTGTTGGACACTATTAAGACACTCAAATCCTCTACAGCCCCTGGCCCGGATGGCTACACCTCCACGTATTACAAGAAATTTTCACAGATCCTGGCCCCTAAATTGTCCAGACTCATTAATCAGACGCTGCAAGGACAGACTCTCCCTGACGAGATGTTGCATGCTAATATGACCCTGATCCCCAAACCCCATAAAGACCACTCCCTACCCCAGAATTTTGGGCCCATTTCGGTGTTAAATAATGACATTAAAATACTAGGAAAGATATTGGCAAATAGATTGGCCCCTATTGTAGGTGCCCTTGTGTCACCGGAGCAGACTGGTTTTATCCCCAATAGGCAGATCACTGATAACATTCGTTTGGCAACGAATATCATTCAAGATGCGAACCTTTTCTCCCGTAAAGTTTTGATTTTCGGGTTGGATATCCAAAAAGCGTTCGACAGTGTCCTCTGGCCCTATCTAGACCGGGTTTTGGCCAGGTTTGGATTTGTGGGCGAATTCATTAATGGTTTTAAAGCACTGTATCATAGACCCCATACTAGGATCAAACTCCCCGGTAGTTCCTCCGAATTTTTTCCTATAAGTCGGGGTACCCGCCAGGGCTGTCCGCTGTCCCCACTTATATTTGCCTTGGCTCTGGAGCCCCTTGCCAGGGCCATTGTTACTAATCCAAACATAGGTGGTTACTTGAAAGAGGAAGGGGAGTACAAGCTTAGCCTTTACGCGGACGATGTCCTATTGTTTTTACCCAATCCTTTGATAGCTCTTCCCAATCTTCTGGAGCTCTTGGGCACCTTTCACAAGCTTTCGGGCTTGGGGGTGAATATAGCTAAGTGTGCTGCCCTTCCTATCAACTTTACCCCTGCAGAAGTTTCTAATTTGCGCTCATATTTTGGTCTCTCTCTCTCTAAAAACACTATTTTATACCTAGGGGTCCATCTAGCTCCTTCCTTACCAGAAATCTATAGCGCCAACTATCCTCCGGCCTTTACAATGGTTCGGAGGTGGCTACGTTTGTGGTCAACTTTCCGTATCCCTTTGATTGGGAGGGTGGTAGCGGTTAAAATGTCTATTGTGCCGAAACTTTTATATTACTTCAGGGCTCTCCCTATCTATGTGTCACGCCAAGCCCTCACCTCTCTACAACGCGATATTAACACTTTTCTATGGCTGGGAAAGAGGCCCAGGCTAGGGAGACATCTAACGCATCGCTCACTTTTACAGGGCGGCTTGGGACTCCCGGATGTATGGCTATATTACTTAGCGGCCAGGTTGGCCCAGACAGCTCAATGGCATGCTCCAGCGGTTGGTATACCGTGGTTGCAATTTGAAACTCGGTCTTTGCGGCCTTATTTCCTCCCAGGAATCCTGTGGCAGGAGAATCTCCGTCCAAGAGACCTAGCCCCCCTTAATAGCATAGTGAGTAGCTCCTTATACCTCTGGTCACTGTGTAAGACTAAATTTCGACTGCGACCTAACAGGCCTACTTTGGCATCGTTTTTGGGCGATAGGAGATTCCCCCTGGCGTTTGGGTCTCCTGTTGCCTTCAGATGGTGGATCCAAAGGTCTTTGGTCACTCTGCGGGACCTTTCTGGTAGACGAGGTGCCTTCACCTCCTTTTCACAACTCCAATCACAACATGAGGTACCAAGGGCCGAATTCTACAAATATCTCCAGATTAGACACTTTTTTCAGACACATTATAGTTCTTTAGGTGACATCTCTAATACCCAATTTGAATCTTTATGCTATAGACACTCCAGAGACAGGGGTATTATTTCTACGGTGTACAAACACCTTCTGGAATCCCAAATGCCAGAGAAAACTAGGGCGATGTGCCTCTGGGAGGCTGATTTAGACACAGAGTTCACGCCTGAGGAATGGAGTGTGATGCTTGTGAATATGCATAAGTGTGCTAGATCTATGGCGGTGAAGGACACCGTTGTGAAGCTTCATACTCGGTGGTACCTCACCCCGGATAGGATTCACAGGTTTTACCCCACGGTTCCTGATCGCTGTTTTAGGGGTTGCCCGGATACAGGCTCTCTGATCCATATTTTCTGGAGCTGTCCCCAGCTCCAGGGGGTTTGGGATCAGGTACGCACCACGGTGTCCTCGATTGTTGGATCCGTGGTTGACTTGTCACCTGCACACTGTCTGTTGTTCGCTCCTATAGCAGGGGTTTCCCGCCCCACCCAAAGGTTGATCAATACACTGTTCTGTGCTGTCCACTGGACGATAGCGCTACATTGGCGCTCGCAAGTTACCTCCTGGTCGGGGGTTCTTGGTAGGATGGACGCTATCCGTCTAATGGAACGGGTACATCACACCATTATGGACACCATGCATATCCATACTGCCAAATGGCTCGAATGGCCGGAGTGTTCCGGTCCTAGGGGGGGTCCCTCCCCGCATATCCCTTAGTAGGTGTTACACCGGTGTCCGGGCGATCCCATTGCATTCGTATATTTATACCTTTTTGTTGGTTTATTCTCCTATATCTTTGATCCGGACCTGAGACTAGCGCCAGCTTGTAAACAGTACTGTAGTGTATTAGCTATCTGTCGGTGAAGTCAATAGCAATAATTATTGCAAGGTTAACTTTTTGTTTATGTTTCTTTTATTTCCCCTTGTTTTACTAACTCTCTATTATGTACATCTTTGCACTTGATAAGCATCGTCTGGTGCATACGTTCCAGGCTGTGTACGTTAATCACTTTTTTAAATGTTCCTTGTTGGGCTTGGACCGCTGCTGTGCCAGCAACATTTGTATGATGTGTATATCTATTATGCTCTCCATTGATGCTGTCATGTACTTGTGTCTGTTGATCTAATTATGCTTCTTTTACCACCAATAAAAACGTTTGTAATCAAAAAAAATATGCCACTAATCTGAATAAAACCAAAGAGAGTAAGTTTTCCAGAGATAAAAAGGAATATGATAATGAACAAGAATATAAATGGGCCCAACAAGGGACATATCATAATCAAAATCCAGAGCTTCCCTGGACAAATCTTGGTAGAATTGAATCTGACACTTCCTCTCTTTCTTCAGCGTCCTATGTTCCTATAGGCCCCACGATTCGGTGGAGCCTCAAATATTTCAAAGAAAATAAAAAATTAGAGTGACAATAGTGCACACAGACAATCAAGAACAGCACACTTTCTGAATAAGGACAAATAGTCACGCTCTCAACTACCACAAAATTGCACGGTATCAATTACATCCAACACAGGGAATGCACTGAATAACACTTCTATGTCACTTTCCTCACCCACAGTTAGTGGACCTGCTGGTATTGATACCGATTTAATACTAATACAACAGACCTATGACCTTGGTATTCAAAGACAAGGTCCCACACCAGATATTCGTACGGCATCTATATTTAACACTGGTGTCTCTATGGACACTAGAAATATACCTACTGTGCAATAGCACCTACACCTTCATGTCCATCATCTCAGACACCAAAGTAGATGGTCCCAACACCCACGTCACCGGGGGCTGGGAAATATATGATACATTGAATTTGTCTGTCCTCTGTCAGAGGATGAGTGCACAGTGCTGCGACTGGGCCTCACCTTCTGTCCAGATCAAGAGGCAGACAGATTTGAATTGGTCAAAGATTTGCACCTTTTTGCTAGAAGACTAATGTACAAGGTCTTATATGATAAGGAACAAAATGACAATGAATCCCCTGTCTATGACAACTCTGTATTGAAAGACATAATCTTTGAGGAACTTAGAGCCCTTCAGGACCTGATTGCACTCTGTGATGAAAGTAACCCTGAAGAGGAGGGATGGACATTTAATGCACCAGAGGTGGCCATTGGCACATCCATCTATCCCCATCCCTGCGTAGCCACTTTGCCCCACCAAAGTCGTATAAACCCAAATCATGATCATTTCCCATCTTACAGGGAATCCCAACATCTGGGCCTTCATCATGCAGGTGATGAAAGGAAATAGAAGCCACAAATTGGAAATCAGGACCCCAGCCCAACCTTCCACATCATTTAAAACGAGCACTGAACTTTAAAAAAATAATAATATTGTTGTGAAACCTTCTGACAAAAGAAGGAACATTGTTATTATGAGTATAGAAGGTTATGAGAAAATGTGCTATGACATTATAATAGTGAATAGTACAGTCTCACTAAAGAGGACATCATGAGGGCACCAGAAACACACCAAATATTGAGCTGGATGGCTTCAAATTACAAATCTACCCTGACATCTCTTCAGCCACCCTAGACCATAGACGCAGGATGAAAGAAGTTACTACAATCCTGCAGACAGTCAGAATCAAATATCGTTGGGGTTTCCCTTTTAATTATTAGTGATGCACAATGGCACCACACACACAGTCTACATCATAGAAGGAAAACAACTACTCGTCAAGCTGGGCCTGCTAGAACATGAACACCCAAACCATCTTCCTGTAACACCTTGTTCTTCACCTATCTGGACTACTCCCTCCACCCGTTGTAATCCAAGGGACCAGAGAAGATGGTGCCAATCCCTCCAGGACCAGGCCTAAAGAATTTTTTTTTTGTTATTCCTTGTTTTTCCTTTTTTTTTTTTTTTTTTTTTGCTTTTTTGCTCTAACTTCACTGTCATGTGCTCCAAATTAGAGTATATCACTGCCTACTTCTAAAAATAAATTCCTAACGCTCACACAGTCTTATGCTTTTGGACTCTTATTTTTTATTTTTATTTTTACCAACAATAGTTGTTAAGGTAAGGGGCAATATAGTCTTATAAACTTTTTAATTACTTAACCTAACTCCCTTATGGCAGTTTAACCACTTTCAGACCGGACCAATTTGCTGGTCAAAGACCAGACCACTTTTTGCGATTCGGCACTGCGTCGCTTTAACTGACAATTGCGCGGTCGTGCGACGTGGCTCCCAAACAAAATTGACGTCCTTTTTTTCCCACAAATAGAGCTTTCTTTTGGTGGTATTTGATCACCCCTGCGGTTTTTATTTTTTGCGCTATAAACAAAAATAGAGCGACAATTTTGAAAAAAACGCATTATTTTTTACTTTTTGTTATAATAAATATCCCCCAAAAATATATAAAAAAACATTTTTTTCCCTCAATTTAGGCCGATACGTATTCTTCTACATATTTTTGGTAAAAAAAATCGCAATAAGCGATTATTGATTGGTTTGCGCAAAAGTTATAGCGTTTACAAAATAGGGATAGTTTTATAGCATTTTTATTAATAATTTTTTATTATTTTTTTTTTTACTAGTAATGGCGGCGATCTGCGATTTTTATTGTGACTGCGACATTGTCGGGGACCCATCGGACATTTTTGACACATTTTTGGGACCATTGTCATTTATACAGTAATCACTGCTATATAAATGCAGTGATTCCTGTGTAAATGACACTGGCAGTGAAAGGGTTAACCTGTGGGTGGCAGTGTAGGGGTTAAGTGTTCCTAGGGGTGTGTTACTAACTGTGGGGGGGTTGGGCTTTCATTTAGTGTACACTGATCTCTGCTCCAATCACATGGAGCAGAGATCAGCGTCACTAGTTGCTAGGCAGAATGAGAAAATGTTGTTTATACAGCATTTCCTCCATTCCGCCGCTCCGTGAGACGATCGCGGGGATGCCCGCGGCGATCGAGTCCGCGGGTCCCGCGACCGGACTCACGGAGGTCCCTGCCCGTGCCATGCTGTCGACGTATATCGTCGTGCGCTGGTCGGGAAGTGGTTAAATTCTCTAACATAAAAACCTACTGCAATTCTAACTTAAAATATGGGAGCTCAACAGCACGCAAATCTTGATTTTTCCCTACCCCACAGTATTTCAGTTCCCCTCAATATTATAATAAAAAATTATAAATGTATTTAACAAATACTTCACATATATATATAAAATCCAACATTTAATACAATTCCCTATGGCCTATAACAGAAACCTGATATGAAAAAACAGGTGGCATTCTATTAAGAACCAACATGATCTCCATCCCAATACGTTCAACATGTTTCGCCTTGATCGGCTTCCTCAGGAACAGGGGACTAGGAGTATCCACATTACAGAGAACAAAATATAACTCTCTAAATACACATAGAGACATGAAAGAAAACAAAAAACTCAATTAATAAATAACAGTGAAAACGCATAGCTTTATAGTACAAATAACAAAACAAAAAATCAAAAATAGCATATAGCATAATATTCCAAGTCAAAGATTGCAAATATGTGTACATGTATAATTGTTGGGATGCTGGTACTATTATTGTAAGAAATTTGAACAGAGAACTTCTTTAAATATTCAATTTAGGGTGGATAACACACCCAGGGCATTCTCTATCTCTGATGGGGTGTAGCGTTCTCAATACGTTATAACTCTGAATCTGGTTATTTTTCAATATATATATTCTCTGTATTTGTTTGTTCAATTAATTATGGTTATGCATTTTCTGTGAAAAGGCACCACGTTCGAGGCACCCCGTGGACCCACCCCGCATTCACCGGTAGTGGTGGATCTAGGACTAATGAGCATTTCACACCCTTGTCCTATGCAGGATCCATGTGGAGGTATGGCAGGTTACTGTAGACAGGCATGGGAGGGCTTTGTTACAGAAGTGAATTTGGTTCACTCTAAGGAGGATATTACTGAGACTGACATAGATATGTACTTTGTAGGTCTGCAATGGTTGGTCGAAAGAAAAACCCGTTTGTTTTGGCACAAAATATTCTTTGAGAAATACAGTACGAATATGATAGTCCCATAGGGCTTAAGAATTCAAATTTTTCCAAATATTAAAAAAGTGGAACCGAATGTTAAGAAAGCTTGGGAGCAATTTTTACAAACATGCTCAATAGAAATGATGAGGATACTTTGTGAACAATACGATACGGATATGGGTGAATTAGACAAAGACATTTTAAAATGGCAGGCTGATAACATCAACCTTAGCACCCATGCTTATGTTCTTGATAAAGATAAGGGGCTTAGGGAACACCTGACGAAATATGCGGCTGGAATTATTAAGTCAAAGGAGAGCAAATTTTGAGGGATAAAAAGGCATATGATCAGGAACAGGCCTACAAGTGGCAACAACAAGGGAGGACTCCCCAAAATCAAGTCCCCCAAACAAATAACTCTGATCTAGCAGATTCAGATACATCATCAGTGTCCTTGGCGTCGTATTTTCCTATCTCATTGCATACAGAGAAGTCAGGGGCGATTCTGTGAAAAAGAAAGAAGTATAGTGAAACTAGCTCACAGGGCCGACAAAGGTCAACCAAGACAGGTAATAAGGATAAAAAAACTCGCCCCAAACAGACGAGTAGTTCAACAACTCCCAACACAACTGTAGCAGGTGATAGTTCAAACCATCAATATTATCACCGAATACCTCAATTAGAAATATTGAAACTGTGTCGAAAATAGCAGGACCCATGGGCACACAGGGACCTGTACAAGGCCCCTCAGGAGTAGGCCCATCTATGGATTTGCAAACACCACCCATCTTTTCTTCTAACGCCAACATTCTAAGTGGACCCTTATAAATAAATCCACTCCCTTAAAGAAAACATCTCAATCTTTAAAGTAATTGGTCCCGACCCCGGTAATACCGGGAGTCGGGGTGCCTTTGATATTATTAATCTCTCCTCGTACTCTCTATCAGAGAGTGAGACGGAAGTATTACAGTTGGGACTAACATTTTGCCCGGAGGAAAATGCTAATAAGTTCGAGCTGGTTAAGGATTTACATCTATTTGCTAGACGCTTGATGCATAAAGTACTATATGACAAGGAACCCACAGGAGTTCAAAATATGGAACAGATTGGTTCAAATTTGAAGGGGGTGAGCTTTGAGGATCTGCGGGCTCTGCATGGCCTAATGGAACTATGGGATGAGAGTAACCCGGAGGAAGTAGGATGGAGTCCCTATCCAAAAGTTAGTTTGGATGGGACGGGTAACACTCAGGCATCCACCTCCTGGGGTCCCCAGTCCACCGGGTCATGCAGACCCATGTTTGATCCTCCAAAAACCTACAAGCCAAAGTCTAAGTCATTTCCGGTTCTCCAAGGGAACTCTAATATTTGGGCATTCGTGATTCAGGTCACTAGGGAAACAGAGTCAACAAATTGGCAAAGTGGACCACAATCCAAATTCCCACTTTTGTCAGATGGTTTGATAATATTAGATGTTGATCAATATGAAAAAAATGTGTTATGATATTATTCTCAATAGAACATGGTATAGACCAGTTCCAGCGCCTCATGTTAACTACTATCTACGTAAATATAAAAGCATTTTAGCATCAGCACGCTCAAAGGGTATTATTGATGTAAAAACCTTTGAGTACCTTGATATGAGTTTACCACCCTGACCTTTTATGCGCTTCCTAAAGTGCATAAGAGTTTGGTTTGCCCTCCTGGGCGCCCTATAATATCAGGGTGTGGCTCATTAACGGAAAAGGCAAGTGAACTTATAGATGATTACTTATATCCACATGTTAAGGGGTTATCGTCTTATGTGAAGGACACAATCGAACTGCTAAAGATTACTGATGGTCTGCAAATACCTGAAAATGCCTGGCTGGTCACGATAGACATCAAGGCACTGTATAATTCAATACCGCACACTAAGGGTGTGGAGATGATCTGAGATTTTTTGAAGGAGCGGGATCTAGATTCCTGGAGATATAATGAATTTGTTCTTGAAATGCTTAGCTTTGTCTTAACACATAACATATTTGTATTTAAAGGATCCCACTACCTCCAGGTGCAGGGGGTCGCAATGGGGGCGAAATGTGTGCCTTCATATGCAAACCTGTACCTGGGGGGGTGGGAAAGGGATCGAGGATGGAATATTTGTCCCATGTTGCGTCATAGAATCGCTATATTGATGATGTCCTGATGATTTGGATAGGATGAGTGGAGACGAGTATAGTGCTCCCGGATGGCAACATGTGGATACCTAAATATAGGACCAATTTCCAGTCAATAGGATCAGTTTATCTTATGAAATGCCTATGTGGGGCTTTCTATGTGGGCAAAACAAAACGCCGCCTTTTTTGCCGTATAAGGGACCATGTCTCCTTAATATCGAAACTAAAGATGGAGACCACTATAAGTCGCCATGTGGGGCTCTATCATAATTTCGATCTTAAATCCATTGGTTTTTACAGCTTGGAACATCTTCCTCCATATGGTCAGGGGGGTGATTTGGATAAAAAATTATTACAGCTTGAAACAAGATGGATTTATTCCTTACAGGCGACTTGCTTCCCTGGCCTCAATGAGGGGATTAGCTCTAAGCCATTCTTGTAAGTAGTATTGGCACTTTGCCTGTGTGATCTGGCTCTGGGGCCATGAACATTCCTTGAGGACAGGCATTAATATTATATTTTTTCGGATCTGAGCTAATGTGTTGCAAATGTGTGGAGATATATAATTTAAAATTATTTATTTTTTCTATTCATCTTTCACTGTGCACCCTGCGGGGGGTCCTTTTTGGCCATTGGCAGCCCGTATGGACGCTCAAGGGTCCTAAATTTCTTGGGGGACACACACTCCCATGGTGGGGCTTCTGTGCCCTCCTATGGACCCATCTGGGATGTTCCCTTAAGAGACACCGTCCTCCAGAGACCTCTGGGCTATTATCATCTTTGTCCTGGAGGTGTCAGCAGGGTGAGTAGTTTCTCTTCCTGTTGACAGGTTAGGCGCACCACAAATGACGTTCATTTCCGGTTCCGGCGGTAGCCTGGTGACCTGGGACATCCGTTTTTGCGTCCGCTTGGCGCCATGACGTCACACGTCATGTTTTGGCACCATGGAGAGGGCTATTTAAACCCGTTTTGTCATGAGACAGGCCGGGAGTGTTTGGGAGCTTGGGGTGTTTGCTGTGTGTACATCTGACAGGTAAAAAGGAGATTTATGGCCATGTGTTTTGAGTATTTGCTGAGCATATCTCTTTAGTCTCTCATGGGCTGTATTTTGTATGATTGTTTTCATTTTAGACATATAGACCGCAAGCTGGACTGGATTTGTCTCTGTTTGGGTGGTGTGGGACTACAGTGTTTGGGAATGAGGGGGCTTCCCTCTATTCCCTTTCCTTCTTCCCCCCCCCCCCCTTTTTGTTCTTCTTTCTAATTTTGTATGAATCAGTGAAGCCAAGTATTTGCAGCCCAGAACCATTAAGAGGTGAGAGACTTTGCGCCTTAAGGTTTGTGACGCGTTTTTGTGCGACTTTTCTGCATTTTTTACTATCTGTATTCTTTATGCATTCTTTCTGTAGGATATAGCACACTATAATTTTGAGGGGGCTATATATATGTTTGTTTTTTCACCAGATCTTGTGGACACTACATTTCTGAAGGCTCATGTCCTTATCCCGAGCTCCTTGTTTTATAACAAGCCTTATTCAAGCATTTTTGTATGGTGGGTATATATGGTCCCTTTAATATAAACCTGGTTGGGTTCTCTGCCTACCTGTACCCTTATGTCTATTGACCTGAAACAAAAGTTTTTTTATAATTGCATACTCAGGTAGTACCGTATATATATTTTTCAGAGACATATGTAGCAACCACAGCCCTCTCTATGGGCTTTTTTGGCCATGTTTGGGGCAATCTGGCATCGCCTGCAGTGTTGGTGAAGGAATTAGTATTTTTTGTTTTTTTAGACAATAGTTTTTATTGAAGTTTAAATTTTTATCAAGACAAATAACAGAAATTATGACTAAATAACAGATCAGTTACAGTATTTAGATACATAGATAATAGTATCCAAAAATAATAAAAAATACAATATAAAGAAAACCATATTAATTATCTCAATTATAATCAGGATAATAAAGATAACGATCAGGAGGTTATCAATACATCCATTGTGGAGACAATACAGAAAAGTAATATAAATATTATCTTCATATATTTATATACTGCCAATTTAAGTAATTCAAAGATGATGAACCTAAATATATTCCCGAACACCCTTATGAGTGCTAAACTGTGTTTGGGACAGTAATAGTAACCTGTCATTTAATAGATACAAAACAAAGATTAAAATATTAGAGCGGGGTAAGTAATTTTTTAATTCAAGTTATCTAGGAACAAAGAACTTGTGCAATGTTTTGGGGACTAGCCCATTTTAACCATGGCTGCCGTATTTTATGAGTATGTTCTTTTTTGTGAGGCCGAAGAGCTATAATTGATTTATAAATGTAATGAGTTTGAGTCAATTCTATCACTTCTTTTATGGAAGGAGGATCAGGATTTTTCCAGTTCCTCATTATACTGATTCTGGCTGACAGCAAAATATGTGTAAACACATTTCTAAACTGGATAGGATATCGATCAAGATCAATGGATAATAGAGCCAATGAGGGATTTGGAGGAATGACTGTTTTGGTAATTTCAGACATAACTTTAAAGATTTGTTCCCAATACTTCCCAAGTTTAGGGCATGTCCAAAATGTATGCAACATATCACCTTTTTTGCCGCACAATCGCCAACGTTTGTCGTCAAATGTCCCGTTGAATTTAGATATTTTCTCAGGAGTAAGATACCAGCGTTGAGTCAATTTAATGGATACTTCCCATAATGTAGAGCAGCATGTGGCTTTATATGTGGTGTTACAAGCTTTTTCCCATTGGTCAACTGTATAGGTGTATCCTAAGTCTTCTTCCCATCTAATTAAAGGGATAGTCTTTGTAAACACACACTTTTTTGTTGAAGAAGATTATAGAAAAGAGAAATCCCTTTTTGTTGATGTATGGGGATCTTAAGGAAGGACCAAGCCGATTGGGGAACATTATAGGTCCATGATGGGAGGTTGGAAATGCAATTCTTAGTTCGGATATAGAGGAATAAATCTGAATTTGGCAATTGAAATTTCTTTTGAAGTGTAGGAAATGGTTTGATCACCCCATTATCAAGTAGATCAGATAGATATTTAATTCCCTTCTCTATCCATGGTGTAAATGAGGTTGTCTTCATGAAATTATGTAGAGTATTTAGCGGAATTTGGACTTTGGTAGGAAGAGGGTGTGAGGAAGTTAGATGCAGAAATCGAACCCAGGATTTAAGTGTCGCTAATATTGTTGGGGAGATGCGAGAAGGTATCTTGGCTCCAAGTGCCATGAAAGGAATTCATATTGATAGATTATTTCCTGGGATCTTAGCAGTTTCCATCTTCCCCAAAATTGTAGATGGAGGAGATAGAAACCATTCCTTAGACTGTGTAAGAACCGAGGCTAAATAATAATCTTGGAAATCCACATACCTTGTTCCCCCAGCTTGACATTTCTTCACTGAGTTTGAATGAACACATCTAGATTTTTTACCCTGCCAGGTGAATCTAGAAAACAGAGTCTGAAGGGATTGGAAATATTTTAACGGAATTGGAATCGGGAGAGTTCTAAAAAAGTATAACATTTGTGGAAGGTGAAGCATTTTAAATGCTGCCAAATGTCCCATCCATGAAAATTCATGGGATGCTAGTTTAGTGAGATTTTCTTGTAATGCATTACGAAGTGGAATATAATTATATTGGAACAATGTTTTACATGAATTTGATAATTGAATACCCAAATATTTAATTGTACTTTCAGTCCATGTATAAGAGAATTTTAATTTAAGATGTTTAGTAGTATTTTCATCTATCCCCAAGTTCAATATACAAGATTTATTCATGTTAAGCCTGTAATAAGAAACTTTGCTGAACATATTTAGTGTTTCCTGAATTTCCAGTAAGGATTTCACAGGATCAGTAATCATAAGAACAACATCATCTGTAAAAAGGTTGATTTTATGTTCTTGTTCAGCAATGGTAACTCCTAGAATTTTTTTGTTGGACCTAATACTCTCAGCTAGGGGTTCAATAACAACAAGGTTAAAAATTAGGGGGGATAAGGGGCATCCTTGTCGTGTACCATTTGTTATTGGGAATGGAGGTGATAAAGAATCCGTAGTATACACTCGAGCCGAGGGGAAAGAGTACAGGGCTAATATTGCTTTGTTAATTTGACCTGTTAAGCCAAATTTAGTCAGAAAGGATGACAGGTATACCCAATGAACTCTATCAAACGCTTTTTCAGCGTCAAGCGACAGAAACAGGTGAGTTCTACGTGGTGTATTATATTTATCATTCTTCTAGTAGCATCCGATGCTTGTCTTCCTTTGGTGAAACCCGATTGATCTCTATGGATAAGAGAGGGTAACAAACTATCTAGTCTTTTGGCTATAAATTTCACATACATTTTAACATCTAAATTGAGTAAGGAAATTGGTCTAAAATTTTTAGGTGAAGATGGTTCCTTATCTGGTTTTGGAAGAGTTACAACAAGAGCATTCAGCATTTCATTGGGAAATGATGAAGAATTGGCTGCTAAATTATAAATGTCACATAGTATAGGTGCTAGAGTACTTTGAAATTGTTTAAAATATTCCCCTGTAAAGCCATCTGGACCAGATGATTTCAAGTTAGGAAGAATACTGATAGTTTGTAGAATTTCAGGGATAGTAAAGGGAGAATTGAGAAATTCTAATTGTTGTGGGGAAATAGATGGAAGTTTGACACTCTCCAAAAAGGTGTCAATCTCCTCCTGAGAAGGTTGATGGGTATCGCCATCGTTCTTAATGTTATATAAATCATTATAATATGAGCTAAATGCTTCAGCTATTGAAGAAGGCTTAAGCAATTTTTCATTAGTGTGAGGATGGTAGAGGAAGGGAATTTTAGTCTTAGATCGATAACCTTTAATGCGTAATGCCATTGTTTTCCCTGCTTTGTTCCCTGTTGCATAAGTGGTAGCTCTGAATTTTTTAGAGGATTTCTCATGTGTCTCTAGAAGTAGGGTTCTTAATTCATTACGTAACTGGAAAATTTGTGTTTTAATGAAAGGAGAAGGATCATTTTTATTGTGTTCCTCAGCTTTGGCTATCTCCTTAGTAAGTTCATCCATTCTCTGAGTTCTCTTTCTTTTAGCTTTAGAACCTAATTGCATAAACACCCCTCTCATAACAGCTTTATGAGCATTCCATAATATCATTGGGTCAGATATAGACGTCAAATTAATTGAAAAGAATTCAGTAAGGTGTTGTTGGAGTGTTGTGGAGTAATTTTCATTTTGGAGAATATAGTTATTAGCTCTCCATATATATGAATTTGGTTGGGATGATGTGGTTGTTATAGACATGCTAATGGGAGCGTGATCTGACCACGTGGCCGTATGTATATGGGAGGATGAAATCTTGTCAAGCAGCCATTTATCTGTCAAGAATAATTCAATTCTGGAGTAGGTATTGTGCCGTGGTGACAAATATGTGTAATCCCTTTCATTAGCATGTCCACATCTCCACACATCAAATAAGTCATTTGAAGTTATGAACTTATCAAGGGGAGAAGCATAGCGTTTGGACTTAGCAGAAGAATCCATATCATTGTTTGGAATCAAATTGAAATCTCCACATATCAGGAGGTGTCCTTTTTGAAAAATTCTTCGCCTCCTCTATAGTTTTTTTTTTATGAAATGCATTTGCCTCATATTCGGAGCATAAATAGATACAAGGATATATTGAATATTGTTAATGGTACAAATCAAAAAAATATAGCGACCTCCAGGGTCAGTGATACAATTATCTAATTGAAATGTAATAGTATCTCTAAGCCCTTGTACACACGGTCGGAGAATCCGTCGGAATGTGTCCTATCGGACCGTGTTGTCGGATAATCCGACTGTGTGTGGTATGCATCGGACTGATTCCGTCGGAATATCCGTCGGACCCAATTTTCCAACTTGTTGGAAATATTTCCCGACCAACTGGGCCGATCGGACATACTCCGATCATGTGTAGCCTACTCCGACGGATAAGGTGCCACACATGCTCACATTCAAATTCCGACACGGAAGCGCTCGTTCAGGTAAAACTACTGCTCGTAAGCGATATAGCACATTCGCTACGCTGCAATGTTAAAAATTCTTTCATCAAGCGCATTCTCTTGTTGTTTACAATGCTGCAAAAACGAACTTCTTTTGATATTAATAGTCACACACACTTCTCCCGAACGTATTTCATTACTCTTTTTTAACCATTTCAGCAATACAATTTTAGTTTGCGTCACTTCTACACAATTTTAGATTTGGTTTATTCTTTTTTGGATGATTTTTTATTTTTAATTCCTAAAAATCTCCTTTAAAGACAGTTTGCTCATTTCTCCTTTTTTTGGTTTGTTTTTTGTGTGTAAACTTACCACAACAACATTATTTTATTTTTTATCTTTGGTTTTTCTTTTTAATCTACAGGAGTTTGTTTAGTGTTGGTACCCCTTGTTATTCATTTCACTTTGTATTTTTGAAATGTACCTGCCTGCTCACAAATAAACTGGCCTTTTGGAAGGAAAACACATTACACAAGTATTTCATCAAACAAAAAAAACCTTTATTTTGGTCGCTATAAAATAAAAATAGGAACGCAGCGCTGGAGAAACTTCTTACTTTGGTGCAGCCTTTGGCCCCCAGGGCAGACATGAACAAATTCTAATAGAAAAAATTGGTGGCCTGAGGAGTAGATATCTCAGGGAGAGAAGTCTGGTCCCGAAGTCCTAGAGAACAGGAAAGTCAGATGCCATTTCTGTCCCAGGATGTGGATCTTCAAGAGGCTGCATCTTCTGGCAGACCAGACTGAACCCAGGCCATCACTCTCTCGTCTTCCTTGGGCACTTCCCACCAGGCATACTTCCAGGCTGTGGCTCGGCTCCTGTAGTTGGGACAGGAGGAGAAGGAGGGCGTTGTTCAACCTCCTAGCTGCCACTTGCCACAGCCTCCCCCCGACTGAGGTCTTCCTGTGTATGAAAAGGGGACATAGTTTTAGTTTTTTGATCATCAATCACACCATTTTGTGCTCCTGGCTTTTGCTAATTGAATGTTACCAAATAGAACAGACTATCATTCTGAGCCCAGCATTTTTCTTTCCCGTCCCAATCATTTTTTGGTCATTACTGTCTATTGAGATGTAAACCACTTTGTTAAATCACAACTTACTGATCAATAAGAACATCTAGTTGACATCATTAAATGTAACACAAGAAATATTCAACAATGCAATACCTGTCTCAAGCTGGGCCCCACCACATGTTGCTGCCTGGAAGGCCCAGGTTGGACATCAGAAGCCTCAGCTGGGGGTGAAGGATGCCTTGAAGGAAGACTGGAGAGTGGTGGCCTGAGTGGTGGCCTGGGTATCCCTTGGTCTACCAGAAAATGCAGCCTGTCAAAGTGAACCATCCTGGGGGAATAAACGGCATCTGGATCTCCTGCTCTCAAAGACTCCAGGTGCTTCTTTCTCTCCCTGAAATATGTAAGCTTCATGGCCACAATTTTCCAATTCAGATAGTCCATGTCTACCGTGGGGATCATGATCCGCACCAAAGAAAGCAGTTTCTCCAGTGCTGCGTTCCTCTTTATTCTTTCGGCATAAAACTTGTTGTGGAACTGCCACAGGCAGGGCATCTCCATGTACAGTTTTATGAATAGCCCCATAAAGCTTGCATTTTTGAAAGGATCCATATTGTCTGCAAGACACAAGACAAACCCTCAAATACTAATAATGCCATTAAAAACCCTCCTAATCTTGTCCCAACATCGGCCTAGATAGAAACAGTCTAGTCTAGTGAAGCACCAACTTAAAAATGTTACCTTCGTTTCCACGTTTCCACGTTTGTCACGTCCGCGCCTCACTCTCTTCCCAGTTCGTACGGACGATACACGCATGTTGCGTTTTATATACAGTGCGCATGCGTGAAACTCCGCCCGCCCGACGTTCTTTCCAGACTATTCCCCGCACCTTCGCTTCTGGCGCAGTGGGGAGAGCACATGGCGGAGAGAACACAGGTGCACACTAATAATAGTTCCACTAAAGAGGAGGAGGGTGAGGAAAGCCCGGAGCCTGAAACGTCCCGATCCAGGAAGACAAGATTTAAGGCCTCAAATATGTCTTTTGGAGAGATGTTGGAGATGGTCGACATATTGAACAGGACCGACTATGATGGGAAGTATGGACCTTACCCAAACCCAAATATCAGAAAGGCCAAGATCATGAATAAAGTTGTGAAGAGTCTTCAGAAGAATTTTGGGGTGCACCGATCCAAGGATCAACTGAGAAAACGCTGGTCAGACCTAAAACTGAGGGAGCACGAGCAGTACCTAAGGATCAAGCGTGTTCTTAAAAAAAGTAAGTAGTTGTCGTGTGTTCATATGATTATTCTTGCTTGCATACTGCTCCATGTGCTTTGATTTCATGTTGTGCATTTTAAAATGGCCACTTTCAAGTTCATGGTTTCGTTCATTCGTATGAAACATCGTTCTGCAGGGAAGTATTCCAGCTTAACAAAGTGTACCCAATAATGTTCTCTCCTTGTAACTCGGCCCAAAAACACAATTGTACAACACTTCCAAGCAATGTTTCAGATTCCTATTTCTGCCCTCTGTGTGCTAATTATTCTTTGTTTACATTCTCATAGGGGAGAGAAGACTCTGCAAGTATGAGGACACCAGGGACCACACCCCTCACAAAGAAGGGCAACTTCCAAAAGCTGAAACACAGGAGCAGGAGGAGGAGGAAGGAGAGATCGTGGAGGTTGGACAAATTGTCACCACAACAGGTGAGTGTCGGAGAACACCGCTTCCAGTAAGCTCATCAGTGTATATCACCATATTTGGATTACATGGTGTGTTTGTTTGCTTTGTTTTGTAGGTGATGTGGAAGAAGATTCCCGTTTTACCAGTGAAAGTGCCCAGATCTTGATTGGGGAGATAATGGGGTGCAATCGGCATATGGAACAAAACATCAATGATGTAAAAAATAAAATGAAGAACATCATTGATGTTTTGGGGAGAGTGTGAAAAAACAAAAACTAGATACAGTTTTATTTTTGCTATTTTAAAAACAAAATGTTGAATTTATCGAAATTCCAAATTTGGGGGATTTCCATCATGGGGGATCAATGTACATGTTTTGTGGAAAGTGTCTGAGATGAAGGGGTTGCAGCCCCAAAGCATGTGCATTGATCCCCCATGATGGGAGATAGCACATGTTGACACACTGTGTGCATCTTCCAAATTTGTTTTTTCCAGGGGTGACACCCCATGTGATGAAGGCAATATCAGCCCAGTTTGTACATACTCATGTCTGATATTGTCTTCACTTTTCAAAGTTGAACTTTGTAAGTTCCTGTGTTCTCTATTTTATGGTTTGATACATGCCTGTTTACACAAAAACAACAAGGAAACAAAATTCTGATTAAACTCTGTTTTGGATACACAAAATCTCTTGGTTTGTTGTAAAAACCTTTTTGAAACGCACATGTGAATGTGCTTGTATTAAAAAGTTGAATTCTCAACAATGTGTGGCTTCCTTTTTCATTGCGCATAAAATGTATTTGTAGTCAAATTTTAGTTTGTGCTGAAAAGGAGTGTGATTTACTAAAGGCAATTCCACTTTGCACTCCAAGTGCAGTTTCAGGTGTACTTTTGCAGTGCACTTGTAATGCATAGTGGATGTGCCTTTAGTAAAAAACACCCAGAGTGAAGTGTAAATTTGGACGATCATGCCATTTCCTGCCATGGTGCTGAAAATGAGCACGATTTTGGTCAGTAATTCACTACATACATTAGTTACAAAAAGAAGGTGTGTGTGTAGCAGACCCACAACATAATAACATTATCTGAAGAAGAGACTGTCCCCTCATCTCGCTCTGAACTTGGGTTTGCACTGTTGGTGAAAAAGGCACAACTTAAAAAAAAACTGGCAAAGTGGGAGGCCACAGTCTGCCATTCCTGTGGCGTTGAAGGACACTGTGTAGTGAAACAAGTACAAAAATTAGTAATTTGACAAATCAACATTGCAAGCAGATTAGACACCCACATTTTTGGTCAAAATTAGTATAACATTTTGGCAACTGAGTATTTAAAGCCTAAAGTATAAGGTCCCCTTATGAGAGTCATCACCCCCCCCCCCCATCCCCCCCATATGATGGGCCCTTGCTAAACAATGAGGGGGGATGTTTAGGACAGGTAACCCTCTCCACTTGATTGAGAGCTGAATGCCTAAATAATGTGTGATACTTTGGGAAGCCCCTCCTTAGTTACACTATTGGCAGCCCACCGGACAGGTAAGAAGTGTCATAATAACAAAATGGAAGCACATTTTGACATTCTGCTATTACATAGCAAGAAAATTTTTATGTTAAAAAAATAAAAATAGCATTTTAAAGTATTGAGGCAGGCCCTTACACTACATGCTTTGGTGAATTCATCCATAAATGTGATCATGAAAAAGGTAGGTATAGTGTGTATTGGGTTTGGTCAAGTCATCAGATAGAAGATTACTATCATCTGAGCTAGCAGTTGGGGAGAGGGGGGTTACTAATGAGTTTGGCAGAACTCCAAAAATAAAAAAAAGGTCACTTTACAAATGTGATGTGTGTGCTTCAATTCATGCAGACATTTTAGAGGGTGTTTAGGGGAAAGCAATACTATGGAGCTGCCAAAAGACATTGTTAAGTGACTAGACTATAGTTTTATGGGCCAAGAAGAGCATGGTGGGGAAGTTAGTGAGGCAAATATGCATGAGGACAATGGGGCGAAGCATATGAATTAGAGCATATTGCAATGATGGTAATTAGGGAATGAGGAAAGAAATGCAAGACATTAGCAATCATGAAATACATAGAATGTGATGTTTAAGGATAAAACTTAGCTTCATATAGTCCTTCTGCAGAACCTGAATGATGGCAGAACAGGTCTCTGGAATAATGATCCCCAGAGCCTGGGGGGAGATGCCTGTAGAGAACTTGAGATCCTGAAGACTTCTCCCTGTCGCCAAGTAGCGCAACGTGCCGATGAGCCTCTGCTCCGGAGTGATGGCTTGCCACATGCAGGTATCCTGCCTGGTGATATAAGGGGTCAGCAAAGCCAGCAGATGGTGAAAAACGGGGTCCGTCATCCGGAGAAAATTCCTGAAATAATCAGGATTATTCTCGCGGATCTCACGGAGCAAAGGCATGTGCGAGAACTGGTGACGCTGGCGCAACCAATTCTTGGTCCACAAACGCCTCCCCTCCCTGTTCATGGACCAGGCTTGTGTCAAAGTAAGAACCCCAACACGAAGCCCCTGCACAGCACAAACTGTACGACGAGTACGTAGAGGAAACATGGTTTGAAAATGGTCGGCTGGTCAGAACGGACGCCAGAAAGCACCGATAAACAGCAAGGCCTGAAAGAACGACCTGAATAGCAGAAGCAAGCAGACAATAAAAAATGCCTTTCAAAGCGTACTATACCAAGATATAGTCCACAATGAGAAACAAATACTTGATGACTGCACGCACTGATTATCAGATACACAAAGACAAGCAGAAACCGAAGAGCAGTAGCGATCTGAATCACTAATGTGAAAAGCACGAATCGTCTCTCCCCAAACTTCTACTAACACGAGATCAGTAGAAGGAGCCCAAAGGGTGCCGGACGTGGTGCTAAACTTCCCTTTTCTTGTCCCGCCATACACGGCTTACGTCACCGCGTTCTTGGCAACCGCTAAATCCGACAACTGGGTCTGACCGTGTGTATGCAACAGTTTCGGACACAATCCGTCGGACAAAATCCGTCGGACAAAATCTTTGGTTGGCAGAATGTCCGACTGTGTGTACAGGGGCTAATAGCTATTAACACCCCTCTTTGTTTTTTGGAGAATTTTGTTTGAAAAATATGAGGAAAATGTTTATGTTGACATTTGGGAGATGCATCTTTAGCAAAATGTGTCTCTTGAACACATAATATGTCACAAAGGATAAGGCAGACCTCCACATAGAGGTTCGTTTCGCTGGGTGATTCAGTCCCCTTGCATTTAGGGACAATATTTTGAAAGACATATTAATATACAGTACAGACCAAAAGTTTGGACACACCTTCTCATTCAAAGAGTTTTCTTTATTTTCATGACTATGAAAATTGTAGATTCACACTGAAGGCATCAAAACTATGAATTAACACATGTCCAATTATATACTGAACAAAAAAGTGTGAAACAACTGAAAATTTGTCTTATATTCTAAGTTCTTCAAAGTAGCCACCCTTTGCTTTGATTACTGCTCCGCACACTCTTGGCATTCTGTTGATGAGCTTCAAGAGGTAGTCACCCGAGATGGTTTTCACTTCACAGGTGTGCCCTGTCAGGTTTAATAAGTGGGATTTCAAGCCTTATAAATGGGGTTGGGACCATCAGTTGTGTTGTGCAGGAGGTGGATACAGTACACAGCTGATAGTCCTACTGAATAAACTGTTAGACTTTGTATTATGGCAAGAAAAAAGCAGCTACGTAAAGAAAAACGAGTGGCCATCATTACTTTAAGAAATGAAGGTCAGTCAGTTCGAACAATTGGGAAAACTTTGAAAGTGTCCCCAAGTGCAGTGGCAAAAACCATCAAGCACTACAAAGAAACTGGCTCACATGACGACTGCCCCAGGAAAGGAAGACCAAGAGTCACCTCTGCTGTGGACGATAAGTTCATCCGAGTCACCAGCCTCAGAAATCGCAGGTTAACAGCAGCTCAGATTAGAGAACAGGTCAATGCCACACAGAGTTCTAGCAGCAGACACATCTCTAGAACAACTGTTAAGAGGAGACTGTGTGAATCAGGCCTTCATGGTAAAATAGCTGCTAGGAAACCACTACTGAGGACAGGCAACAAGCAGAAGAGACTTGTTTGGGCTAAAGAACACAAGGAATGGACATTAGACCAGTGGAAATCTGTGCTTTGGTCTGATGAGTACAAGTTTGAGATCTTTAGTTCCAACCACCGTGTCTTTGTGCGATGCAGAAGAGGTAAACGGATGGACTCTACATGCCTGGTTCCCACCGTGAAGCATGGAGGAGGTGTGATGGTGTTAGGGTGCTTTGCTGGTGACACTGTTGGGGATTTATTCAAAATTGAAGGCATACTGAACCAGCATGGCTACCACAGCATCTTGCAGCGGCATGCTATTCCATCCGGTTTGCGTTTAGTTGGACCATCATTTATTTTTCAAATAGGACAATGAGCCCAAACACACCTCCAGGCTGTGTAAGGGCTATTTGACCAAGAAGGAGAGTGATGGGGTGCTGCGCCAGAGGACCTGGCCTCCACAGTCACCGGACCTGAACCCAATCAAGATGGTTTGGGGTGTGCTGGACAGCAGAGTGAAGGCAAAAGGGCCAACAAGTGCTAAGCATCTCTGGGAACTCCTTCAAGACTGTTGGAAAGCCATTTCAGGTGACTACCTCTTGAAGCTCATCAACAGAATGCCAAGAGTGTGCGGAGCAGTAATCAAAGCAAAAGGTGACTACTTTGAAGAACCTAGAATATAAGACATATTTTCAGTTGTTTCACACTTTTTTGTTCAGTATATAATTGGACGTGTGTTAATTCATAGTTTTGATGCCTTCAGTGTGAATCTACAATTTTCATAGTCATGAAAATAAAGAAAACTCTTTGAATGAGAAGGTGTGTCCAAACTTTTGGTCTGTACTGTATATCAAAATTAGATGTTACTATAATTCTATATATTCCTAAAAGAATATTCTGTAGTTTCTATAATGCTTAAACTAAATATCTAAGTATTTGTTATATGATCAGTTCACAGTTACTATTAAATCATGCACACAACAATGTAGATTTTTTTTTTTCAAACCTATGAAAAAACGAGTTATTACTCTATTAGTAGTTATTTGGCAATATATATTGCAAGAGGAAAAAAATAAATAATAATAATTAATAAAAAAATAAAAAAAGGAGAGAATAAAAAAATAAAAAATAAAAGAGTAAAGAAAAAAATATTTTCCAAGAGTCAGCAGTAATCCACTCAAAGGAATGCTGACCAAGATAGGGGGTGAAGTTCAAGTAGTAAGGTATTGAGCATCAAACCAGACCGTATATGTCAGTAATGCATTTAACAGGCAGGAGTAGTTCATTTGTATTTAATTCTATTTTGTTCACATTTTTGTCCAAAGTGGAACAAATTAGGTTTTTCCTTCAAGGCAGGGGTGTTATGTGGAAGATCAACTATAATACCCCATGTTTGGAGTAATTGCATGCCATCTTCAATGGTAGATATAGCAAAATGTTTCCCGTTGTAAGTGGTCAAGATAGTGGCTGGATGTCTCCATTTGTATGTGATCTTATGATTAGATAATGCCTTTGTTACAGTTTTGAGCTGTCTTCTCATTTGTAGTGTAAATTGTGAGAGATCGGCGAATAATTGTATATCTGAGTATACTGGAGAGAATTTGCTCTTTAGCTTGATAGAAAATGAATTCGCAGAATAACATCTCTGGGAATTGATTCTTCTAGATGTTTTGGTTTGGGAATTCTATTAATACGATCGATTGTAAGTTCAATCGGCAATAATTCTGGCAATAATGTAGAAAATAGTGTATTTGCATAGTTACGTAAGTCCATAGGTAGAACTGACTCTGGTATTCCTCTCATTTTAATGTTGTTTCGACGTGAGTGGTCCTCGAGATCTGCCAGTTTCATCTTGACCCACATGGAATCATCTTTTTGTTCTGTACATGCATCACTGTTTCAGTGCATTCCTCCATTTTGTTTTCAACGTATTGCAGTCTACCATCCATATGTTTCATATCAAGAGAGAATTTATGAATCATGGAGGATAGATTAGATATAATAGATGATTGTAATAACACAAGCATTTCTTTCATTGTGGTATCTAGTACTGGCTGACCTGATGTTGGGAAAGCAGCTATAGATGTCTGTAATGAGGACATAGCATTATCACTATGCAGAGCTGTATTCACAGTATCAGCTGCCTGACAAGATAAATCCAGCTTCATATGCGATTTTGTGGGTCCCTGAGATGTTGGGGATAGTTGAGAGGAGCCATTAGAATATGAGGATGATAATTCTTCATCCATTTCAGGTGGATGGCTGTCAGAAAGGTTTGTGTGAGTTTTATTATTTTTCCTCACAGCTCCGGCAGCGCCATCTTGGATTTTAGTCAGCTCACTGCTCTCTTTAAATGTAAATGATGACAGCTTTTTTGGTCCCCTTCCTTGTCCTCTTTTGCGAGACATTATTGCCCCTACTGTCCCAGGAGTACTGCAGAGTATTTAGGTATGTTTTTAGAGGAAAATACCTGCCTGTTTTTTGCTGTTAAACAGCCGGCTGTGGAGAGCTCTAGGCTTAAGCAGCCATCTTCTTCAGCGTGCAAGCCCCGCCCCCAAGGAATTTGTTTTTGATGAGGATTAACCCCTTTCTGTGCTGATGTTTCTCCCTTTCTTTGGAGGTAAGGGGATTATCTAACATTTGGGCTAAGAGGGTTTTTTGTTTGTTTTTTCCACATATTTGCAATCGTTGGCTTGGAATATTATGCTATATACTATCTTTGTATTTTTTGTATTGTTATTTGTACTATAAAGCTATGCGTTTTCACTGTTATTTATTAATTGAGTTTTTTGTTTTCTTTCATGTCTCTATGTGTATTTAGAGAGTTATATTTTATTCTCTGTAATGTGGATACTCCTAGTCCCTTGTTCCTGAGGAAGCCGATCCAGGTGAAACATGTTGAACATATTGGGATGGAGATCATGTTGGTTCTTAATAGAATGTCACCTGTTTTTTCATATCGGGTTTCTGTTATAGGCCATAGGGAATTGTGTTAAATGTTGGATTTTATATATATGTGAAGTATTTGTTAAATAAATTTATACTTTTATTATATTTTTCTTTTTTCTGAGTCTCTGGTACCATTAACTTACCTCCAAAAATGTGTGTACATGTATCATTGTTGGGATGCTGGTACTATTATTGTAAGAAATTTGAACAGACCCCTGTCAGAGAACTTCTTTAAATATCCCCTCAATATTAGGTACAGTGCATTAGATCACCCCTGTACTCATGGGAAAGGGAAAACAGGAGGAGGGAGTGTTGGAGATTCCCCCCCCCCTTTTTTTTTACCTCACCTACGGTTCTCTTTTCACTTAAGGAAATATGATTGACTTAAAGGGTATTATAGCGCTAAAGCTACATAAAGCTACATAAAACTCCATAGTACTCGTTAAATCTTTGTGGCTATGCTTAGATTATTACTCTTAACATGCGCATAGTTAATTTGGTCAAATAACTTTACCTGGCACATCTGCTGCTACTGGTTTGACCCCATACTCTCATTTGCGGCCCAGTGCGGCCTCCCCATTGGTTTGGGGGCCGTGCTGGACCTGGTTTGTGAGTTTGTCCTCCTTTAAAATTTGTAAGGTCAGATGGCATTGAGTCCTCTGGCCCCCTTATGGTAAATTACTTTTTGTTGCCCTTATGGCATTTTTTCTAACTAGAATATTTTCTGGAAGATTCCATCCTTATGTTTTTATAGGTCTACTCATGAGGAAATTCAAGCTACTGTACTACAGATGTTCTTTTATCATAAGTCATAGCCTTAATCTATATTATACACTGTTTATCTCTATATGTTTTGTCAACAACAGTTATAGCCTGTTTTATTTTACTATATATGTACTCATGGCTCACTCCTTACATAAGTTTTTGTCTAGCCTAGTCCATATAATTTGCTTATACATCTCCTTTAAAAATGGGTCTTAACATTTTTTCACACAATATCCAAAGGTTTAACTCCTCACACAAACGCAAAAAAGCATTCAGACACTACAAAAGACTTCTTCAAGAAACCCACTTCTCCTCAGAGAAGCACCCACACTACTTTGACAAAACTTACAACCAACATTACTACAATACTTTCTCTAATAAATCAAGGGGGGTAGCAATTTTTATCCACAACTCTATCATCTTTGATATACAAAGCATATATAAAGATGTAGATAGCCGCTACATTATACTAAAATGCACAATGAATAAATGCTTGCTTACAATCGCCTCTATATATGCCCCTAATGAATATATGCCCCTAATGAATACATTTTTTGAAACCCTAGACTGCTTTAGCTCCCCCATATAGTACTAGGAGGCGACTTTAACTTAGCCGCACACCCCTCCTTAGATAGAAGCAAAGTTACTCTCACCTTGAAAGCCTTCTCCAAGTCAATTAATTGCTCACTCTGCAAATTTCAATTGATTGACTCATGGAGAGCTCACAACATTGGTGTGAAAGCATATACCCACTACTCTTACCCTCATGATTGTTATGTCAAACTTTATTATATTTTCAGTACTCCCATCATTTTGGCAAACTCCTCGAGAGCTCGAATCCACCCCTGTCCTTGGTCTGACCATGACATGGTCACATTTGAAACCTCTCATGTTGGTCTTGCCCTCACCCCATATAATTGGCGTCTGAATGACTCCCTATTATCTGATCCCTCCACACTCCAAAACATAAACACACACATCGAAGACTACTACTAATAACTCAAAAGATGACATCTCCCCCACCTCACTGTGGTCGGCGAATAAGGTGATTCTTAGAGGACACGTGATTAGTATCGCAGTGGCCAAAAATAAAGCTAAACTTACAGAAATTAAGTCTCTAACCAAAGACCTAGACCTCCTATATATCAAACTAGGCCAATCACCTTCCTCTGAAAATTACAAAACAAATTCAATCTAAACGCCAAGCTTTAGATACGATCCTTTCGGCAGACACTGAAAAATCCCTTCAATTTTCTAAGGCCCAATTTTTGCTACATGGCAATTCTACTTCTAACATGTTTGCAAAAAAACTTAACCAAGAACACAAACCCCCCCATATCTACAATCTGTGTAACCAAACTGGTAACTTGGTCACTCACCCCCGAGAGGTCCTAGACATTTTCTCTTCTTTTTACAAAGATCTTCTTTTGGGTCCCCAAACTCAACCCCCTCATACCTCAATCAACTGGCTTGACAACATATATCTCCCTACCCTCAATGACCAACAAGCCACCATTCTCAATGATCCCTGCACAGATCAAGAAATCACGAATATTATTAAATCACTTACTAGTACCCAGACTAACTAAGCTCTTCAACCATATCCTTATGGGTGGCCATTTCCCTGAAGATATACTCCTAGAAAATCTCTTATCCCCAAACCTCTCAAAGACCATTCCATCCCTCAAAACTTTCACCCTATCTCAGTTCTTAACAATGGCTTGAAAATCTTTGGCAGACAGATTGGCATCAGTTATCACATCCCTTATTCATATTGACAAATCGGGATTCATACCCGGTTGACAAATTACTGATACATTAGACTTGTTACCAACATAGTTCAAGACACTAATTTTTCCTCCTACCCAGTCTGAATTCTCAGCCTTGATATACACAAGGCATTCAACAGTGTAAACTGGCCATACCTTAACCATTAACCACCTAAATTTGGCATCACAGATAAATTTATCCATGTATTTAATGCCCTCTACCACCTCCCCCAAACCAAAATTAAAATCCCAGGCCACAATTTAGACTTCTTTTTCTTAAGCAGAGGCACCACACAGGACTGCCCCCTCCCTCCCCTAGCACAAGCCATAAGAAATAATTCAAACATCAATGGATACAACAAAGGTTTAAATGAATTCAAACTAAGCCTCTATTCAGATAATGCTTTATTATTTCTTACAAACCCCCTTACATCTATACCCAACCTCATATCTAAACTTAACTCCTTTCACACCTTATCAGGTCTAGGCATTAACATCAACAAATGTTCGACCCTTACTATTAATCTCTCCTCTAATTTAACCACCAGCTTACAACAAAATTTCAATTTTATATGGTGCACCAAGTCATTCAGGTATCTTGGTATCCACATTACGTCCCATTACAAATCATTATCTAAAACAAATTACACCCCCTTTTTCTAGCATATTGGCTCTTTACTCAAAGTTTGGGCCATGTAGCATATCTCCGTCCTCAGTAGGAACTACGTCTTTAAGATGACTACTTTTCCCAAACTATTATACTACTTCCGTGCTCTACCCATCAAGGTCCCCAAAACTAGAATAGAATCCCTTCAAAGAGAGATTAACAGATATATCTGGACAAATAAGAGACCAAGATGTAGTTACTCCCTCATGTTTAGGCCCCAAAACATGGGTGGACTTGGCCTCCCTAATATCTGGCACTACTTCATAGCAACCAAACGTAGACAAATGGCCAAGTGGTTTGCCCCTACCCCATACCTCCCATGGCTAAACTTCAAATCATTCTCTTTTTCCCCATACCACCTACAAGGCCTATTATGGTTTAACCTAAACCACCACCACAAACTCCTTAAATTAAACAACATAGTCGCCCACTCCCTCCAAATATGGCTCAACATCAATAAAACCTTTAAATTATCCTCAGACACTCCCCCTCTAGCATCCTTTTTAGGAGACTCCAGACTATCACAAAACCATAATAATGTCAACTCATTCCCTCACTGTCATAACAATAATCTGACCACCTTGAGGTCACTGATCTCAAACAAGATGTTGCCTACTTTTCCCACACTTCAATCCAAATACAATCTCCCTTCCTCCGAACTCACAAACTACCTTCAAATCAAAAACTTCTATACAGAACATTACTCGTTAGTCATCCAACCCTCAACAATAGTATTTGAACATGTCTGTATAAATTCCTCGAGAGATAACGGCTTGATTTCCTTGCTCTATAGATATATCAACAACACTACGTTGCCTGAAAAATCCAACCCAATGCTACAATGGGAATCTGATTTGGATAGTACTATCCCAATAGAATCCTGGAACACTATGATAGACAATCTCCGCAAATGCAATCTAGCAGCCTCTTTTAGAGAATCGCCAATGAAACTATTCTCCAGATTGTATTTGACCCCCGCAAAAATCCACTCCTTTTACCCGTCAACCTCTCCATGCTGTTTCAGAGGCTGCACTGAGTTTGGCATATATACTCATATCTTCTGGAGTTGTAAGCACCTAGAACCGGTGTGGTGGGCTGCCTCTCACCAACAATTTGTATACTATATGCAAATATCCCAGACATACCTCCTCCCTGTGTTAGGCTGATTAACTCCTTACTTAGATTTCCAATTAAGAGCAATCATCCATTGGATAGAACTTACAACCTACCCTGGCCTCAGGTACTAACTAGGATGGAAAGGTTTAAATGACACTCTAAATGACAGCATGCACACGTTCAACACAAAATGGATGTACTGGACAGAGGATTACATTTTATACTATCATAATTTGTTAATCTTCCACCACCATTAAATATATTTGCCTACTTTCTTATTCCACCTCTGGGTGTCTACATTCTGTTGATACCCAGCATCTTGATATATGTGGTTTTGTTGTATTTTCTGGCTCATAGCTGGCTATACTTTTTTTTTTTACACCTGTAGAACATTATTCAATACCTGTTCAGTGTTTCTTTTTTCTTTTTTTTTTTTTTGCCAACTCAGTGAAACCAATAATATCGATAGGACCCAAATCAGCTTAACGCTCAGTATCCCTTCTCATAACTTCACATCATTGTGGCAGTTTACTTACTTTTTTTTTTTTTTCCCAAGATTATTGTTTTGGATTATTTTCCATTCAAGATTCACTATAAAACTAGAACCAAAACCAAATCCCTCCCTTCCCCAGATCTATTTACGCTAGATCTGACCCCCCACCCCCCCCACTCCCTACTTTGTGGACCACCCCCTTCAAACTGCCACTCTACCATATATGTACTTTATTTGTACCTTATTTGTACCCGTGTGAGGTTTATCTCTTTAACCCTTCTGATATAAGCCACTTCTTCTTAAATTCTTGCCAGCTCTTCCATTTCTCACCCATGTATTTATTGCTCCTCTCTTCCAGACTATCTCTCAGACTTTCCATCTTATAAGTATCTTCCACCATATCCACCCATTCCCACATTGAAGGTGCCTCCACCTCCTGCTATTTTTTTGGGATTAATTTTTTCCCCACGTTTAGCAGGTGTGGGATCAACGACTCCTTATATTGTTTGGCTCCGACGTTTATCCCATGAAATAACACTACCCAGGGGTCAGCGCTCACAGTATTATTTGTAATCTCTTTGATATACAGTAAGATTTGGTTCCAATACTTTTTTATCTTCGGACAACCCCACCACAGATGTGCCATCGTACCCATTTTCTTACATCCCCGCCAACATTCCCTGGAGCTATCAGGCTGAAATTGACTATTCTTTTCTGGGGTATAATACCATCTCGTCAGACATTTATAACTCATCTCTGCTGTCTTAATATCTATGGCAGAATTATGGACCAAACTAAAGATTTTTCCTAGTTTTACCTTATCTATTTGTGTCCCAAATTCCCTCTCCCTCGGCGGCAGTTTTTTTACAAAGAGGGAGAGCTGCGTGTATCTCCATTCGTCAATCAACATCAACTCTTTTTTTGTGCCAACTCGTGAAATGGTGCTATAACACCTTTTCTAACTAAATCTTTTAGTTGTGCCTCCTCCTTCACCCAATTCCCTCCAATCTCTTGACAACCTGGTAAAAAGTATTTATTATCTTTTAATGCTATAAGCGGTGAGTTATATTTCCCATTAATTTGCCTATAAACCTTATCCCAAATCTGCAACGTGTTTCGTGTAATATTGTTTCCTTCTAACGACAAGCTCCTCCTGTGTGGAGGGTTCCAAATTTGCTTCCCTAACCGTGCTCTACTCATAACATGCTCAAGGTTTACCCACCTTTTCTCTGTGTTATCCCTCTTAGTCCATTCACTCACCCTAGACAGAACAACCGCGTTGTAATAAGTCTGAACATCTGGAATCGCTAATCCACCCCTATTTTTTGGTTGTCGTAAACTACTCTTGCTTTTTTATTTTTCCATACAAATTTCATTAAAATCGATTTAGTAGACATTGGACAATGGTATCGGTAGCATCTGAAACTTGTACAGAATTTTTGGAAATATTGTCATCTTTAATGAATTTATTCGCCCTAACTACGATGGTAGTGGTCTATAGCTACATTTCTTACATTCTGCCTGAATCTCATCCAGTAATGGAATGTAATTAATCCGATACATTTTCTTCTCGGTTTTCGCCAGCTTTATTCCCAAATATTTAAGTTCATTCCGCCATGGGAAACTCCATTTCCGCTGCATAATTTGAGCCTCCTTTTTATTGATGTTAATATTCAATATCTCGGATTTAAGCCGGTTTATTTTAAAATTGGATACATCCCCATACTGTTCCAACAGATTTATTAAATTTGGCAAGGACGTCTTAGGGTTATTTATATAAAATAATATATCATCCGTGAATGCGGAATATTTGTATTCTTCTTTCTCCACTTTTACCCCTGCTATTTCTGGGTTTTCCCAGATTGCAGCCAGAAGAGGTTCTAATGTTAGCACAAACAGCAGGGGTGACAGCAGACACCCCTGCCTTGTACCCCTCTCCATTTCAAAATGCGCTGACTCCTGACCATTAACTTTTATGCATGTCTTTGGATAGTTGTATAGCACCCTTACCTTCTGAATCATTCTCGGTCCTATCCCCATCCTTTCTATTGTCTGGAACATGAACCCCCAGTCTACTCTGTCGAAGGCCTTCTGTGCGTCCAACGACAAGAGCAGACTGGGGGTCCCTCCCTGTCGCATCCGCTGGAGCAAAAGAAGTGTCTTTATCCCATTATCTCTACCTTCCCGGCCCGTTACAAACCCTGCCTGATCTGGGTGGACTAAGGACGTCATTAGTTCTTTCATCCGTTCTGCCAGGACCTTAGCATACAGTTTCGTATCTGTATTTAACAGCGAAATCGGCCTGTAACTAGTACATTGTGTTGGATCTTTTCCCTCCTTCTGAATTAAAGTAATTGTTGCCATTAGGCCTTCATTACTCATTTTATATTCTTCTCCTAAGCCGTTCATATACCTACACATTTTAGGGATAAGAACTTCTCTAAATGTTTTATAATACGATGTTGTAAACCCGTCTGGTCCGGGAGATTTTCCCGGGGCTGATTTTAATAGCGACTTCTCTAGTTCCTCTTCGGATATTGGCCTCTCAAGCATCTCCCTCTCCGTGTGGCTTATTTTGGGTAACGTAACTTTGTTTAAAAAGGCCCCAATCCTCCTCTCTTTAGCATTATCTTGTACTCCCTGGTGTCTGTCCAAGTATAGCCCCTCATAATATATCCTAAAGGTTTCCGCTATATCCTTGGTGGTATACACCATACTACCTTTTTTATTTTGCATTTTCCCAATAACGTTTTTTTCCTTTTTTTTTTTCAGCTTCATAGCGTTTTAATTCGGCCATAATCTTGTGTCTTTTTATTGGGGTATTCAGGCCCTTAACATTATAAGACATAAAATTCATTCCCTCCATCTTACTATTTACCATCTATTGGCCCATCACTCCCTTGCCCCACATGGGTACATTTATCTCGTTTACTCAGGTGGTCCACTACTTCACCTTTTCTCCTCTGTCCCTCCCTCCCCTTTTCCCCACTCCCACACCCCACTCCCCCCTCCCTCCCTATGACCCTCACTCCTCCAACCCCCATTCCCACCTCCCCTCCTTCCCTGTGGCCTTTTCTCGGCCCTTGATTGGTTGATGGTCGTATATTCCCCTACCATCTCCCAATCGAATTGTTTTGAGGGCCTGGGGCTCTTTTTTCCTGCGCCTCTCCCACCTCTTCCCCTTGGGGGAGGTGAGAGGGTTCTTATCCAACATCCCCTAGAGCTTCCTGCTCTTCCTCGCCACCTTCGCCCTCCCCCCAACGTCCTCCCTACCTCATCCCCTCCCCTTCCCCACCAGCTATATCAATCCTACTACTTCCTCCCTCCATCCTGGCAATTCTGGAGAGCTTATGCCCAATTTTTCGCAAAATTTTTCCAGGTCCTCCGTAAAACTCAGCTTCACCGTTATGCCATCTTTGCTCCCTATTAAACAAGCAGGGAAACCCCATCTATATTTAACATTCTGGGCACGTATTTCAGCCAACAAACGTTTCAGAAGCCGCCTCCTTTCTAGCATCTCAAATGAAATATCTGGAAATATTTGTACATCTCGACCGTCGTGTTGTAGTGGAGATTTCCCCCTTAACCTTTTCCAGATCACTGCTTTTTCTTCGAAGAAGGTAAATCTTACAATTATGTCCCTGGGTCTTTCCGTATCCACATGTCTTACTTTACCGATTCTATGAATCCTATCGATTTTTGGGGGACCTCCTATCTCATCTACCCAATAAGGGGAGAGAATATTATCTATTATTGTCCTTAGATCTTCCCCTTTTGCTTCTGGGACCGAACAAATCCTTACATTTTTCCTTCTACTCCGGTTTTCCTGGTCTTCCAACTTGCACAACGTATCTCTCTGTATTCGTTGTAGTACTTTTACTTGCTCTTTAACTTGGCTTAATTCCTGTGCCTGAAGGTCTATACGATTCTCTGTAGCCTCAACTCTCTCCAATAGGCCACCCATATCCTCCCGGAGTCCCCTGATATCTGCTTTAATTGCCTTCTCGAGTTTCAGGAGCATCTCCGACATTTCTCCTTTTGTGGGAGGATGATCTTCAACTCTCAACTCATCCATTTTGCTGCTCTCCCATTCACTGTCTGTTGTTATGTCCTCTCTGGATTGATGGGCACCACCTCCCCCATGTCTGCCCAATCCCTTCTTATGTTCTTGCATGGACTGCTGTTTCTTATCTATCCCGAGGTCTTTAGGACTTGCTCCTTGTGTCATATATTGTTGAATTGTGGTGTCTAGTCCTTTCTCCTTAAGTTTCCGCGGGCCACCGCTTTTCAAGGCTTTATTCGTCGCTTTACTCATATTTCTGTCCTTATCGTATTTAGTATGTAGAATGTTACCACACACCAGACAATTCTTCCCCTTTAAACACGGGGCCTTGTATACAACTCGTGTTCCAATTTTTTAGGGCCCCTTTAACGCATATACACTATTGGTTCCCTAGTTATATGCCTTCCAATTCCTTTAGGAAATTTTATGCGTTTCCTAGTCCACTAGCTGGATGATTCACCAACTGATCCCCCCTCAGTGAGCTATTAATTTTATTTATGGCATACTTTCTAAGGACTACTTGGATTCCTTACAGCCTGAGCCTCCTAACTCGTGTCTTAGTTCTTCGTTCAAAGAGATCTACCGGGGCTCCCTTCCAGTGAGGACCCGTAGTCAGGCTTAATTATTTAGCTATGCATTTAGGGGAATGATATTCACATATGGCCTTCCCTTTCTTTATGACACTGCAGCCCTTGTATATTGTCGCTCTGCTATTTCCAGGGTAGCTACAACGTTGTATACATAGTCCACTATAATTTGTCCATTTTACATTACCTCTACTCACTTTGCTGTTAGGCGAGGAGGCAAGCAACAAGGGAGGTGCTCTTACAATCCTAATATGAATTTTGCCTTTAGTTGGACTATCATTTCACTGTATAGAATATATATATAAACCTTATGCTGTAAAAAAAAAAAAAAAATTCTCTTTTTCTTCCGCCTCTCCCTGGGACATCCCCCGGCAACTACTTTCACCAAGACATTCACATTTAGGCATAAACAAAAAAACACAAAAAGGAGAAGTAGCAGGCAATATCTTCAAATATGTGACGTTCCCCTGCAGCCTTCCCATATCTTTCCCCTTTCCGTTTTCCTGCAAAAGCGCTGAGATGCGTTTATAATCTTATCCCGCTATGTCCAGATTCTCTCTGTGTGTGGGCCCTCTCCTCATAGACCTGTCTCTTTAAGATTGAACCCACATACACAGCAACATCATGCAGCAGACAAAAAGAAAAGAAAATAGCTCCACAGTCATTATATCCCAGTATGCATGTACTTTCCGTGAACTGAGGTGTCTATTCACCCTGTACATGCCCCCTGCACTTAGCTATCTCGTACACATATAAATCGCATTAGGGAACACTGCTCCTTGTCTGCTCCTTTTGTGCTCTTTATAGCTGACTCTCGTTGTTTCTCCAGGCTCCTGCAGTCTCAATGCAGATCTCGTCCAGTGTACTCCTTGCCAGCGAAAAGGGGGGGGGATACAGGTGGCGGGGGAGGTTGAGACCTGGGCACCTCTCGATCTTCCGCTCGGCCGCCCACGGCGGGAATAGCTAGGGGATGTTGTTCCGCGCTTTGCCGTGCTACAGCAGCGAAGGCTCGCATCTGCTCGGGTCAGAGCCTCTCACCTCCCCACGCCGAGCCATGTCGTCCTTCTCTCGCTCGTCAGCACGCCGCGGTAAGCGCTGGCTGGCCCCTCCCCTCAGGCGGATGCTGTGTCCTCACATCTCACACCCGCCAGCTGCCTGCAAATATCTTTTTGAAGGTGCTGTTCAGTGTTTCTAATGTACATTACTGTATCTTTAAAGGATATTATCCTCACTGTTTTTTTTAACCTTTTCATGAATCTTCCAAATAAAACTTTTCTAAACAAAAAAGCCTGTCTTCACACATCAAAGATACAACTGAACTACTTAAAATTATTGATGGACTTCAGGTACCAGAGGGAGCCAGGTTAGTTGCCATTGACATTGAGGCACTATAAAATTCCATGCCACACATGCAAGTAATAAAAGTAATACGTGGATTTCTTGATGAAAGGGACATAAACTCTATTTGTAAGAATGAACCTTAGCATTTCTATTATAATCATTGAACTTATTAAAGTCTTTGTATTTAAACTATCCCACTACCTCCAGGTGCAGGGGGTGGCCATAGGGTTGGGCTGTGCTCCCTCATATGTCAACCTGTACCTGGGTGGGTGGGAAGAAAAAGTAGTAGAACTTAGTAACACATTATCTTGGCATCATTACATAGACAATGTCTTCATGATCTGGGCAGGATCAAAAGATGAGCTAAATGTATTTTCGGAGAGTTTATAACACAATGCCTTTAACTTAAAATTTACATATAGTTCCAGTCAGGAAAAAAATAACCTTTCTTGACGTAGACATTTTCCTGAATGAAATAAAAACTTTATGCTCAACCCTGTACAGAAAGCCATCTGTCAGCAATACATTGTCGCTTGCAACTAGCTTGCATCCAAAGCAACTGATTAGAAGCATTCAATATAGGCAGTACCTCAGAGTGAGGCGTAATTGCACATTAGATGAAGATTTTAAGAGGGAAGCTGCTATGTTGCAAGAACGCTTGCTTGTAAGGGGTTATAGCAGGACCTGCCATAGGAAGGCTTACAACAAATAAGAATTCAGGACAGAAATGCATTGATCTACAAACCAAGAAGAGAGATACAATCTGAATCAACAAGGATAATTACTAAATACAATAGACAACATGGGAAGATGCAGAATGTCTATAAGAAGTTCTGGTACCTCTTCACTGCTGATCAAAAAATGAATAAGTTCATAAAGCCCTATCCAGAAATCATGTTTAAAAGGTCAAAGTCCAGTAAAGATACTATGGTAACAAGTGACCACATTGGAAAAAAGACGAGTAATGCCGCGTACACACGATCAGACATTCCCACAAAAAATCCATGGGATTTTTTCCAATGGATGTTGGCTCAAACTTGTCTTGCATACACATGGCCACAAAATGTTGTAGTAAATTCAGAAGGTCAAGAACACAGTGACATACCAAGAAAATTGAAGTTCAATAGCCAGTGCGGCTCTTCTGCTTGATTCCAAGCATGTGTAGAACTTTGTGTGTTGGATTTGTGTACACACAATCGGAAACCCAGATCCAGATCTCAATTTTTGTGTGTTGGAAATTCCCATGGAAAATGTCTGATGGAGCCTACACACGGTCAGAATTTATGACAAAAAGCTCCCATCGAAATTTTCCATTGGAAAATCCGACCGTGTGTACGGGGCATAAGGCCCATTTCACACATACAGACCTTTCAAATCCACCTGTTAGTTTTTTTTCTGGCCGATCTGAACGGTCGTTCCATACAGCTTTAAGGAGCGTCTGCTGTCAGAGGTGACATGTCCGATCTGATCCGCTCGGCAAAATCCAGATGGATGTATGTCCTCTTTTCCATCCGTCTGGCGGATCGGATGAAAATGGACAGGCGGTCCATATTCATCCAATCCCCCTATAGGGGAGAGCGGTCTCTCTGACAGGTCTGTCCCTGCACAGAGTGCAGAGACTGACATGTCTTCCCCCGGCTCAGCGGAGATCAACTGAGCGATCCCCGCTGAGCAAGTGGAGTAGTAAAAACAGACATCCCAGTGTGAAAGGGGCCTAAATAAACAAATTAGGCACATACCCATGTGGTAAATGGACCTATTGCTCATTCATCTTGAGAGATGAAAATATTGATCCCCCCCCCAAACTTCATGGACGCCCAGACACAGAATCACCTGTCAGTCTGTTGGTGCAGTCTATATTATGAAGTTTTGTTGCAGAACATTCTATGTGGGGAAAACAAAACGCCCTTTCTTTTGCAGAATTAGGGACCATGTCTCTGCAATTTCCAGACACAAAATCGAAACCCCCATTTGCAGACATATGGGACTGTACCACAATCATAACCTTAAAATAATCGGCTTTTTTGCCTTGGAACAGATCCCCCCACATGAAAGAGGTGGGGATATTGACAAAAAGCTATTGCAGCTATTAAGCAAAATGGATTTATTACACACTATTACAGGCAACTAGATGTCCAGGTCTAAATGATGTCATCAGCTACAAGCTCTTTCTATAGTCTCTAAGATGAGAATTCTGGGGCTTTATTTACACTAGTCCTTCAGTCCCATCAGTATGGATTAACCTCATACACCCTTATCTTCCCACCTTCCTATAGATACCATGCTGCAATGTCAATTTGGATGTAAGCCACTTCTGGGGGGCTTTTTTGACAATTTTCAAGAATCCCTTCAAATATTCCTCTCTGTGTAGAGAGGTACTCACTAGGAACCTCTAGATGATAGTTTCATGTGATATGTCCATGCATTTGTACAAACTGTAATATCTTTTGATTATATGTATTATTGTAAGGATGCACCCATGTTCCTGGCAGGATTCCCATAACAAATCATATACAAGTCACTGACTTATACCTCTCTGCGGGTGACTCAGCTGAGTGGGGAAGTTTTTGGTCGATGGGACCTCTTTTGTCATGAAATTTGCTCGGACTTCATTTTTCTACCATAAATCTGGCTCTGAGTTCTGAAAACATTGAAATTAGAACCTTTAGTTGGGTAACTCCTGCTGTCTATATGGATGTATTCATGTATGTATTATATTATGTGCATAAATATGTTTTTGATGTAACCTTTTCTTTTGTCTATTATATGTACCTTTTCTTCTGTTGATTTATCACTTTATTTATTTATTAAAAATAAAGTCCCTGCATTTCCTGAAGAAGCCGCAAGGCAAAACATGTAGAATGATTACGTGGAAAATTGTATGAAGGAAGTGACCTTTTTAATGTTATTCTCTTTTTCAATTAAAAATATATTTGACTAAATTTATTGTGGTATATCTATTTGTAGCAATAAGCTCCCTTAAAGACCCATACTCCCCAATATGGTCTTTCTTCTCTGTTTACTATAAGGGACAATGGTGTCTACTATTTGAACCTGTGTCTTGATCATTCTAATCCCCTAACTTACAGTACATGGGTTTAATGTCATATTAACTTTCAAACCTAGGTTGAAGATGGTCTATCTGTCTGTTACCTTTATTTATGGAGGAGACAATAAAGTGAATTGTCTCTCTCAAGTTAAAAATCGACCATATGGCTCTGGAAAACACATATTGAGGGGTTGGGATCCTTTTGTTGTATGAAATATAGAGTTCCACATCTATATTTAGTAGCTATGAGCTTAAGAATACACAGTTCTGTCATTTATTTTTTATATCACATTCAGTAATCCAGGAGACATTTGCTGCCTTGGTCAGTACAAATAATAAATATTGGATTGGGGGGCACTGAGTGGAGATACTTTACCATTCAGACCTCATTCACAGTAGGGACTGCAGACAATGAATGGTAAACTGAGAAGGGGGGTGTTGTGCTTATCTGGAAGTATGCTGAATAATAAGGATAATTTGTGACAAAGACATGGTATTTTTATTTTTTAACACTTAAATTTTATTAGAATAATGTGCAAATTACACAAATAAAGGTTACAGGTACAGGAACATTATTCCCAGGAAAGTAATCCTGGGATAATATACTGTAAACACTGTAGCCACTAAATGGAAAAATGTCATCATATACTATAAATGTGCAATACATTTGAAAGGTAAGTAAATAAAGGTTAGTATGTGATTAGTAGATGTAACTAAAACACATGGTATTTTAGACAGTGCTTTATATCTAAAATCCATATAAAAAAGAAATCCAATATAAATCCATAACATTTTTACAGTCATCTTGTTCAGCTTATGAAGTACTGTGTGTACAATGCACCTCCTACCATACCCTGTTTGTAGCATTTATATGTAAAAAATTGTGGTACAATAAACTACGGGGGTTATTTACTAAAGGCAAATCCACTTTTCACTGAAAGTGCACTTGGAAGTGCAGGCTCTGTAGATCCGAGGGGGACATGCACGGAAAGTAAAAAACAGCATTTTAACTAGCACATGATTGGATGATAAAATCAGCAGAGTTTCCCTTCATTTCAGATCTACCCCTCAGATTTACAGCAACTGCACTTCCAAGTGCAAAGTGGATTTGCCTTTCATAAATAACCCCCTATGTTCTTCAAGACAACACCCACATTTCACCAGCCATTAATCACAGCAGCACCACAACAGACTGTGAAAGACAAATTAGCAAACAGTGCCACGCATCTATTCATGCACATGCTCCTGCACATGGCTCACTATCCGAAGATGTAGCCACATGCTTGACTCTGTTTAAAGGTGCAAACTGGTGCTAAATTGGTTATTTAAGGTCAAGCACTTCTCAGTTACTTTATTAAGTGGTCTTTACAGTTCCTTTGCCTGACCTGACCTGTGACCTGTTAATGTGTTTTGATAAACCCAGCTAATGCTCTTGACTTACTCTTAGCCCACGTACACACGGTCGGAGATTCTGCCAACCAAATCCGTCGGATTTTGTCCGTCAGGCCGCGTACACACGCGGGGACTGTTCGCTCAACTTTGTCCGTCAAACAGTTTCAGCGGACAGTCCGCTCAAAATTAGCATGGACGGACTTGCCCACACACGACGAACGAACAGTCCGCTGAAACCGTGCGCGATGACGTGAACGGCATGTACGACGGGACTAGAAAACGACGTCCTATACACTGCAACGCAACCTTCGGCGTGTAAATTCTTTCTGAGCATGCGCGAGACTAAAGGCCCGTACACACGGTCGGACTTTTTGACAACAAACATGCAAATTAGCTGTTTTGGAGCAACATCCGACTGTGTGTACGCTCCATCGGACAAACTTTTTCCGTTTTCATCGGACTTTTGTTGGCTGTGCGAACGGACAAACTTTCTGGCAACAAAAGTCCGATGGAGCAAAGTCCGACCGTGTGTATGCAAAAGCATCGGACTTTTGTACAAGGTACAAACACGCATGCTCAGCACCAATGCAAACGATCGAACTACAATACAGAAGTTGACCAAAGGTGGCGCTGGAGTCATTGAACGTCCTCTTTTGAAGTGGCGTCAGTACGTTGTGATGTCACTACGTTCGTGTTTGTTGTCAAAAAGTCCGATCGTGTGTATGCAATACAAACTTGTGGACCACGCCCTTTGTACAAAAGTCCACGGAAATGTTTGTACAAAGTCCGACGGGCGGACTGTCCGCTCAAACCAAGTTTCAGCGGACAGTTTTTCGGAATTTCCGAAAAACTTTGTTCGTCAGACTGTCCGCTGAAACTGTCCGCTGAAAGCCCACACACGAGCGGACTGTCCGCCGAAACACTGTTCAGCGGACAAAGTTGAGCGAACAGTCCCCGCGTGTGTACGCGGCCTCAGATTTAGTCTGATGGATTGTGTCCGAAACTGTTGCATACACACGGTCGGACTAAGTTGTCGAAAAATCCGATCTTTCAGAACGTGATGATGTAATTTCGTTACGATGGGACTAGATTCAGGCTAGTAGCCAATAGCTTTGATGTAGGAATTTGATCTGAGCATGCGTGGCACTTGGTCCGATCAAAATGCTCTACACATGATCGGATTAGGTCCGACCGGCCCAGTTGGTCGGGAAATATTTCCAACATGTTGGAAAATTGGGTCGGACGGAGATTCGGACGGAATCGGTCCGATGCATACCACACACAGTCGGATTATCTGACGACACGGTCCGATAAGACGCATTCCGACAGATTCTCCGACCGTGTGTACGCGGCATTAGATTACCACTCTGGTTGTCACCTAAACCTCTGATTTTCTGTTATTGGCCTCTATCTGCTGTTCTCTACTGGGCTGTCAAGCAAGTTACTACGCTTGGCTATCCAGTAGAACTTGTCTCCATATGTTACCCCCGTATAGGGCTTTTTTAAGCCAGAACGTTCTGCCACATTTGGCACCCCTATCCTCTCTATCCTGTCACGTAACACAGACGCTTGTGTTCTGCTAGCTTATGGGTGAAAGCTCCAGCACCCAGGGCAAGTGTTCCAAATCTGTTTTTGGGTGTCCTGTGTAGCCACATTGCAACCATCGGCATTTGTGGATTCCTGGGGCAGCTTCTTAACCCCCCCCCTCAATGCTTGTCAGATCTGTGTAGCACTGAGTCTAGTGAAGTGATCTGAAACTGATCCTCGGCTCTGTGATACAGTTCTGATAGGTGCACAGATGAGACTGCAGTAGGCTGAGAAAAAAAGCCAACTCGTGCCTAATAGAGTTGTACTAACGGCACCTCTAATGCATCGGTGACAAGGTGAGAGCTGTGGAGGTAAAGGGGGAGGAATGTGGGGTTGTACAGAGAGATAACTATGAAGAGGTTGGGGGTGTTGTGCAGAGGTGAGAGCTTAGGGGGGCAATAGGTTGTGCAATGTGAGAGCTGTGGGTGGGGAGATGTGCACAGAGTTAGGAGAACTGTGGGGGCATCTGGGGGGAGCTCAAAGATGGGGGGTTGAGAGCTGTGGATTGGGGGGTGCTGTAGATGGGATGCAGAAGTTAGATGTGAAGGGGGCAACGATAAACTGAATGGGGGTGCAGAGGTGAGTTGTGAAGTGGGCTGAGGGTGTAAGCTATGGATGAGGGTGTGTGCAGAGTTGACATGTTGATAGAGGGTAAAAAGCTGTGTGGTGGAAGGGGTCCATGCTGAAGTGAACTGTGGGTGGAGGGATGCAGAAGATGTGCTGTGGATGGGGGAGTGGTGGGGAGAGAGAGAAAAGCTGTGGATCGATGGGGGGAAAAGGTGAGCTGTGAATGAAGAGGGATAAGGTGAGCTATGGGCAGGGGGGTACAGAGGTGAGTTTTGGACATCGCAAATGTAAGCAAAGAGACTTGCAGAGATGAGCAATAGATGTTTACTTGAGGGAAAGGGGATTTTTGCTTTGGGAGGAACATAGAAATTTGCAGAGGACAACAAAGCATACAGAGTTCAGTGACCAAGAGTATGTAATGTATGGCATAGCATGCAGGGTGCTTGGTGGTCAGGATTTTGTAACTGGTATATCACATATTCAGAACCACTATACTTAAGATTCTGTGCCAAATGTTGCATACCTCTTACAATATTTCTCATTGGATCCACCAGTTAATCATTCAAGCCTATTGTTTGAAAGGGCAAAGTCCCACCCTTTCTGGGGAGAGATCTTTCTACTAGGTGTGAGCGTGCATCTTGGGCTATCCGCCATCAGGTGTTAGTGGCTTAGGTTTGCAAAGCGGATTTGGGTCTTTGGTTCATAAATTCACAGGGAGCCACAGAGGTTACTGCCTTTGGCAGCAGTATGTACTGGGCCTGGTTGGTACTTGGGTGGGAGTCTACCTGGGAATACCAGGTGCTGTAAACTTTTCCCATCCAGAATAATGAGGCTGCTGTGTTTTGAGAGGTATCTCTAATCAGAGGATGCTAGGGCAGTCTCTGCGGCTGCCTCTCCTTGAAAGTGACTGACCTTGTCTTAGGCACTCGGTTAGCCACTTTCTTGGGATGCTTAGCAGTGAATGTAAGTACTGTCCAATGGACTGATTATTTTCTGCACCCTGTGTGATACACACTCCTCAGAACTGCACAGTCCTGTACTCTGTATGTTACCCATTCCTGAACCATGAATTGGGTACCAAATACAGTCCTGAGCCTTGACCACATCCATTATTTGTCATTGCTTTACTTTTTTTCCCTGGGAAATGTTAGGATTGGGGGCAGGGAGTGTGAGCTCCTGCACCCAATGTGAGACCCTGTGAGAAAAAAGTCCTGCTGGTTGCTGACCCTAGATATTGCTTCTTTCTACTAACTACTGTTTCTGTGAACACACCAGTGATTTCTGCCTGTCAAGTGGAAACTTCTACATATCTGTACCAAGCATGCAGTTTAGAATTTACTACATGTCTGGGGCACCTGTTACCACTATGAGGCTCATTTGGACTGGAGAAGCAGGAAAGGCTAACCTCACCATCTTGGGCTTATTTTAAATACCCCAAGGTACTTTGGATTAATATAGTAGCCTTGGAAATACATTAATAATAGTTTTGAAGACAACTTCTAGGCATCAGTATATTATACATTAGAAAAACAAGCAAAAAATAAAAACAAAAAAACAGCTGTTTGTGCTTGCCTGTCAGGGCAAACGTTTTCAGTCATCTGCTGCAGTAATCTGTTTCTGTTAGAAATTCTGTATATAGCCCCTACAGAACAGACAGACAGTGCACAATCTACATGGGCTTTGCTGCCTAACTGTAAACAGGAACTTTATTACACAGATAAAATCAAATATTTATAGATGCAGCTAAAAACGTATAAACACCACTATATGCTGATGATATGCTGCTTTATTTGTCAAACCCCAAATGTACGATTCCCAAACTGCTGCAGTTGATTACTGCTTTTGGCGCATATTCAGGGCTGAAGATTAATTGGACTAAATCCACTGTATTTCCCTTGGACTCTGATTCCCCTGCTCACTTACCGCAGAACTGTCCTCTACAGATTGCCACATCGTTTAAATACTTGGGGGTGGTGGTTCGGCTACCAATTTCAACATACATCCCAGATAACCTTCTTCCTTGTATAGCTTCCCTTAAGGTTAAACTTAACAACTGGGTTGACTTGCCCCTTACATTGATGGGGAGAGCTAATTTATTTAAAATGGTGTTTTTCCCCAAATTATTATACGTCCTGGCAAACTGCCCGGTATATGTGCCCAGGACGATTTTTCAAGAGATTGACTCTCTGGTGTCTACATTTTTATGGTCTCCTAAAAACCCACGGATTGCACTGACTACTCTACAATTACCTGTACATAAAGGGGGACTGGCAATACCAAATCTGAGACTGTACTACTACGCCTCACAGTTGGTATATGTACATTGGTGGCTATTTCCGCAATTGAATAATGCTGCTACTGCGGCGGAGGCAGCATTGCTCTCCTCCTATGAAGCGCTGTCGAATGTGATCTTTAGGGGAGCAGTTTCTGAGAAGAGGGGTACAGATATGATTAAAGTCTCTCTTAAAATCTTTAAAGTATGCCAGACGCTGGTGCCTGAAGCCCACCCTACGATTTCACCTAATCAGCCCATATGGAATAATCCTTTCTTTCCACACTTTAGAGATCTCCCTGCCGCTGGCAGTTGGGCTGAAAAGGGTTTAAAATATGTCCACCAATTGTACGAGGAGGGGGGATTTAAAACATTTCCAACGTTACGACAGGAGCTAGGTATACCTGAGTCCTGGAGGTTTAGGTATTTACAATTGAAGCATGCATCCGAGTCCCAATTAGGACTCCGGGATGTTGTCTTTCAGAACTCTACTTTGGAAGGGGCGCTTGCCCAACCGGAACATGTTAAACTTGTTTCCACTTATTACAAAATACTGAATGAACCTAAAATTACTAGATTACAAATTCTGAAACAACAATGGACGAGGGATATACCTGGGCTGTCAGACGATAATTGGGAGGAACTTCTGGATACTTATTTTAGCACTGCTATTTCCGCCAGAGATAAAATGATTCAAATACATATATTTCATAGGATATACTATACCCCTCTACGCCTTTTCCGTATGCGGAAAATACCTACCCCAATGTGTCATAAGTGGTAAAGAAGAGGGTAACCTGTTACATATGTTATGGGAATGTGAACAGATAAGACCATTTTGGTCTCAGGTGACCCACTTTGTGGCGATTACTTTTGACCTCCCCAATATATGTAGTCCTAAATGGTGTCTCCTCTCGGTTTTTGAGGAGGTAGACATTAGTAACTGTCGGAAACAATTCTTGCGTTTTCTACTATATTATGCTAGGAAGACTGTCCTATTGCATTGGACGCAAACCACATTGGTCTCCTTGAACAGATGGAAAGCTTTGATTAATCAGGACATACCAATATATAAAATAACATACGAGACAAGGGGTAGGCCAGGAAAATTTCTCAAAATATGGGGAAACTGGGTGGATAAGATAGAAACGTGTGGATCTGCTGAATTATGACCTGCCGTGATATGAGAATGTTGCCATGGGATTGTGACCTCGGAGGAATGGTTTGATGTTTTGACCTCATGGCCACCTGGCTGTCTTACTTATGCGTGCATCTGTTATTTGCGGGGTTGTTTATTGTTACTTGGGGGGTGGGGGGGGGAATAAAAGCAAAACCAGTACACACTTTCTGTATAAATGAAGCACAGGGAAATTACTGCTGTAAGACTTGCTACTGATTATAATGTCTTGTTTGTACTACACAAAGATGTATACTGTCTATTTTATTTTACCTGTCTGTGCCAATTATTACTAATAAAAAAAGAAGTTTGAAAAAAAAAAAAAAACTTATAAACACTGCCATCCACAGGATGATTTAGTTGTTGCACAAAATACATGAACAATGTATTCCAACACTCCCACTTAACAACTACTCCTTATGCTAGTCCCATTTTGGATCTTAGTTATATAACTCTTATTCAGTTCACAAAGAGATGTTATCTCTTCATCAGCAGCTCTGATCCACTTTTGTTTCTCATTATAGTTGGGAGAATGGTCCGGCCCGAGCATGAGTTGCCCATTCTTCCATTCGACAAACACCCAAATTATTGGGCATTTAACCATTTGTTCAACCACAATAACCACAATGCCTGCCCCGCCACACATTGCATTGGAAGCCCTGATTTTCTTAAGCAATGAAGGCTTTGCCCAATCAGGGCACAGACTCAGAGCACTGTCAGAGCCATGATTGGAGAAAGTAATGATGACTTTATGCATTCATGGCTCATTGCTCTTAGTCCCGTCCCACACTATAAAAATATTCTCCACATAGTAGCCATTTGCAGCGTGATATTGGGGTGAAGAGAGATTGAACAGGGCTCTGTTCAGTGCTGCTAGTGAGTTAGGGATTTGCGAATGGTTCTGCCCAAGTATAAGTTCAAACTAAACTTTTGTTGTTTGGGCATTAAATTGTTTGTTCGCCCCCTGGACCGACCACAATGCAAGCCCTGATTGGCTGAAGCAGTGAAAGCTTCAGCCAATCAGGGCACAGAGCACTGTCAGAGTCATGATTGGACACCATCATCATGACTTTATCCAATCATGGCTCATTCCTGCCCCACAGTATAAAAGTATTCTTTCAATGTCAGCCATTTTCAGTGTGATTTAGTTGTGGCGAGAGATAGAACAGGGCTCCTTTCAGTGCTATTAGTTAGTTAGTATGCTATACTGTGATATTTTGCTTCAATTGTCAGTGTAGAATATTAGTTTAGTGTCAGTCTAGGGATAGTGTGAGTGTAGTGAGGAGGACCATCATTCAGCTTTGCATAGTGTGCATCTACAGAAGGGACAGCTCAGATAGTTTCAGTGTAGTGTAGTGAGACCGTATCAGTAATCTTGACATTAGTGTATAGCTAAAGTAGGGACAGTTCAGATAGCGCCATATAGTTCTGTGCATCACTGTACGTTTGGCGCATTGTATTGCAGTATATTATAGTGTATCCGGGGAGTGTGTCTGTGTAGTGTGAGTACTCAAATTAAAGTGCACCAAACACCTCTTTACATTGATTAAAGTTCATTTACGTACAGATTTCAACTTCTTCTTTACATTTGCTTAAAAGCACCGCCCCCTCCCTCCCAATAATGTCTGGGAGGACAACAAGGAGAGGCAGACGTGCCCTTTGCACTGTAAGGGGGCCAGCTACAAATGTGTCCACAGGCAAAGGTGGACGTGGTGGTCACTCCTCAGGCAGGGCATAATTTCCTCTGTTTAGTGAATTTGCCCATGCTATCAGGCCAGAGCATGCAGAAGAGGTGGTGGAATGGCTTACTAAACCTTCCTCATCCTCCTCATCCTCCGTCATGCAAACAGAGACAAGTGTGCAGTCCCCTGCAGTTGCCAGAGTGGATAAACCTGCCTCCTTGTCCACATCTATTCCTGCCATAGCCCCAACATCAGCCATTGAGGAGTTAGCTTAGCTTAGCTGAGTTATTTGATCACAGCATCAGCCACTTGCACCTTGATGATGCCCAGCCATTACTGAATTCAGATATTGGTTCTGAGGTTGAAGATAACAGGAACTTGAGCCTAGAGAGAGGGGGGAACACTGGTAGACAAATTGTCATTCATGTTCCCCAAGCTGCAGCATATTGCCAGTTTGTCTCCAGTGGTAACGATGAAGATGGAGGAGATGGAGATGATGATGATGAGGTCACAGATGCAACTTGGGTGCCAGAGGAGGAAACTGAAGGTGAGGCAGCACAACCCCAAGGAGGCTGACATTAAAAAAAGAGTACAGGGCAGCCACCCTATTCCATCACATTCTGCAGCTGTTATCTCCAGGCCCACTCCCCAAAGCTCAGCTGTCTGGGCCTTTTTCAGCACATCTGTGTAGCAGATCGCACTGTTGCTTTCTGCAAACTGTGTCTCAGACATATCAAACGTGGCAAAAACACCAACCATTTGGGTATCACATGCTTAACAAGGCAATTAACGTCCAACCACTCAGCCCGTGAACTGTCTCATCTGCTGCAGCAGACAAAAAAAAAATACAGTCCCTGCCACCCACATGCCGAGGATGTCTGGATGTAAGCTTGTCAAAGCTGTTGGCTGTCCAACTTCTGCCTTTCAGCCTGGTGGATTCTGCCCCATCTGTGAATTCGCACAATGTGCTGTACCATAATGGCAGGTTCACAGGTGCTACTAGTTTTCACAAAAGGCCGTTCCATCTCTCTACCATCACTTGGAAGGGAATGTTCTGGCATCATTTGACAAGGCAGTCAGCCATAAAATCCACCTTACAGCTGACACGTGGTCCAGCAAACATGGGCAAGGATGACATATTTCATTCGCAACACACTGGGTAATGCTGCCAGCAACACGAAAGGATGCGGGACAGGGCTCGGTGCTGCAGCTTGTTTTGCCCCCACATGTGTCTCCATAGAGCTGGTGCTGATGATGCCAGACCTGTGAGCTCCACAGGTCTGGCATCATCACCACCAGAGGAGGTTTCGTTACTGATCATAGAACGGGCTTGTCCACAGACTCCGTGGACCGTTTGACTTTTATAAAAAGAAAACAGTCCTGGATTACCAGCTATGAAGCCCTGATGCCGATGTCACTGATTAAGTCTTTTTGGGATGTGGGATCTCTGCAGAATTTCGAGGCTGTTCAATCATTTCATCTGGAAGAATGTTTTTGGTATAGGTTTCATGGGCAAAATTAACACCCAAAGACCAATTTTTCAGCAACTGTTTGGCAGGTGCATATCAGCATATCATTGCAATTTTTTACAGAGAGGTCAGTTCTTGCTTTCATCATGAGTACCTCTATAGGGTTACGGTGAAAAGGCACCACTGATACCCAAAGACCAATTTTCCAGCACCTGTTTGACAGGTGCATATCATTGCAATTGCAATTTTTTACAGCAAGGCCAGTTCTTGCTTTCATCAAGGGTACCTCTATAGGGTTACGGTGAAAAGGCACCACTGATACCCAAAGACCAATTTTCCAGCACCTGTTTGACAGGTGCATATCATTGCAATTTTTTACAGCAATTCCAATTCTTTTTTTTTTTTAATTGTATTTTTATTAAATAATTTTCAAGACAAATACAATGAAATGAAGCATTGGAATAATCATTGAGCATAAATGATTAACCACTTAACAACCGGCCCATAGCCGAATGGTGGCTACAGGGCGGTTGTTTAACTCTGGGAGGCCGTCATATGACGTCCTCCCAGAATTCCGCTCTTGAGCATCGAGAGCATCCGTGACAGCCGGGTCCATATCGCGGCTGGTTTATCATCGCTCATCGCGGCCGTTTATAACGTGATCGCTCCGTCAAATGACGGAGTGATCACTTGTAAACAAACCGGCGTCATATTATGACGCCGGTTCCTCCCTCCCCCTCTCTGTACCAATCGGTACAGCGGAGGGGGAGGAGATCGGTGTCAGCAGCGCTGTGGGCTGCATCTGCAGTGCCCACATCGCTGTTCACCGAACTTTAACCCCTCAATTCCCTGCCATTCCTCTACAATACCCTGCAATACTCTGCAGTACCAGCAAATACCCTGCAATACTCTGCAGTACCAGCAAATACTCTGCAATTACTCTGCAATTGCTCTGCAAATACTCTGCAATTACTCCGCCAATACTCCGCCAATACTCCGCCAATACTCCGCCAATACTCCGCCAATACTCTGCAATACCAGCTAATACTCTGCAATACCAGCTAATACTCTGCACTACCCTCCAATACTCTGCAGTACCTGCCAATACTCTGCAGTAAAATTCCAGCCAATACTCTGCAATACCCTGCCATAAATTGCTATACTCGGAGATACCCAGCCATACTCGGAGATACCCTGCAATACCCAGCCATAGTCGGTGATACCCTGCAATACCCAGTGTGGCAGCAGGCAGGTAAAGTCACCTGGTTGTATCCAGGATGGTAAATATGTGTGTCCTAGATTCAGGCTTTATGCAGACTTTTACAATTAGAGGGGAAGAGTTAATGAGCCCAGCTGAAGTAAGTGGGCTCATTAAGACCTCTACAAAAAACCCCAGCATGCTTAGGGAGATGCTCCATCCTGGAACCAGTTTTGTGTGTATAGACTGAGGAGTCTGAGATCTGTTCTGTGCGGTGAGTTAACGCCTGTGTGGCAAACCCCTACAATAGAGACAGGGACTGGGGCAGCACAAGGCTGCACCCAGTTGTTAGACAGGGAGTCTACGTGTGTAGTTAGAGGTCAAGCTGACCAGGATTTATTTTCTTGTTTTATTTTGTTTGGCTGTTATATGTATCACTGCATGTAGCCTAAATAAACCGGATCTTTTGTTTTTTTAACCTACACCGCTGTCTGCTGTGCCTGACTTTGTGTTGTGAACCCATCCAGGGGGTCACACACACCCGCTGCCGAGCTAACCCCTCACACCAGCCATAGACATCCCCCCCCCCTCCCGCCACCCTCCAGTGCTTCTACCGACTCGCCAATACGATCAAAGCCAGAATCTTTTATATTTTTTTTATTTCAGGCTTTCCAGCCTAGAGGTGAGATGTAGGGTCTTATTGACCCCATATCTCACTGTAAAGAGGACCTGTCATGCCATATTCCTATTACAAGGGATGTTTACATTCCTTGTAATAGGAATAAAAGTGATCAAAAATGTTATTTTTGGGGAAAAAAATGTCAAACTAAAATAAAGTAAAGTAAAATGAACAATAAAAAAAAAAATGTTTAAGTGCCCCTGTCCCCATGTGCTCGCATGCAGAAGCGAATGCAAACGTAAGTCCCGCCCACATATGAAAACGGTGTTCAAACCACACATGTGAGGTATCGCTGCGAACGTTAGAGCAAGAGCAATAATTCTAGTCCTAGACCTCCTCTGTAACTCAAAACATATAACCCGTAAAAAAAAAATTTAAAGCGTCGCCTATGGGGATTTTTAAGCAGCGACGTTTGGCGCCATTCCACGAGCGTGTGCAATTTTGAAGAGTGACATGTTAGGTATCTATTTACTCAGCGTAACTTCATCTTTGACATTATGCAAAAATTGGGCTAACTTTACTGTGCTTTTTTTTTTTAAGCACAAAACAGTTTTTTTTCCAAAAAAAGCATTCGAAAAATTGCTGCGCAAATACCGTGTGAGATAAAAAGTTGCAACGACCACCATTGTATTCTCCAGGGTGTTTGCTAAAAAAACATATATAATATTTTGGGATTCTATGTAATTTTCTAGCAAATAAATGATGATTTTTACATGTAGGAGAGAAATGTCAGAATTGTCCTGGGTGCTCCAGAACGCCTGATGGTGCTCCCTGCATGTTGGGCCTCTGTATGTGGCCACGCTGTGTAAAAGTCTCACACATGTGGTATCGCCGTACTCGGGAGTAATAGCAGAATGTGTTCTGGGGTGTAATTTGTGGTATGCATATGCTGTGTGTGAGAAATAAACTGATAATATGACAATTTTGTGAAAAAAATAAAAAAGTAAAAAAAATCTTGATTTTGCAAAGAATTGTGGGAAAAAATGACAACTTCAAAAAACTCATCATGCCTCTTACTAAATACCTTGGAATGTCTTCTTTCCAAAAAGGGGTCATTTGGGGGGTATTTGTACTTTTCTGGCCTGTTAGGGTCTCACAAATTGAAATAGGCCGTCAGTACTTCAGGTGTGATCAATTTTCAGATATTGGCACCATAGCTTGTGGACTCTATAACTTTCACAAAGACCAAATAATATCCACCAATTTGTACTTATTTTTACCAAAGATATGTAGTAATATAAATTTTGGCCAAAATTTATGAAGAAAAAATTACTAATCTGCTAAATTTTATAACATAAACAAAGAAAATACATTTTTTTACAGAATTTTCGGTAATTTTTCTTTTATAGCACAAAAAAAAAAAACGAGCGGTGATTAAATATCACCAAAAGAAAGCTCTATTTGTGTGAAAAAAAGGACACAAAATTTCATATAGGTCCAGTGTTGCATGACTGAGTAATTGTCATTCAAAATGTGAGAGCACCGAAAGCTGAAAATTGGTCTGGTTATTAAGGGTGTTTAAGTGCCCAGTGGTCAAGTGATTAAAGAGTATAACAAAAACTTTGACTATAGAAGCTAGAGGTTAATTTCCACATATGCAGGACACATGGGTGAACTGCATAGCTATAACAGAAACGGTAAAACAACATACAGTTTATAAAAAGGTAAAATAACCTTATGACATCGGGCCGGGAGGCCATAGTGTGACAACACAGTAATAACACCCTTATGATTAGCAAAGTGAGACACCAATGGGGGGGAGCTTAATCTAGTACCAAGGAAGGGGGATGGGGGGTAAGTACCAGGTGGGTGGTGCTACATTGGCCAGTTGTGGTTAATGAGGATTACCGGGCGGGGATGCCCCAAATTCCGACTGATCCCAGGGTTCCCAGATTTTATCAAACTGAAATCGTGTACAGAGGCCATCAGATACTCCATTCTCTATATCTCGGTCAACAGATGAAGGAACTTAGGCCAGGGAGGGGGAGAACCGGACAGCCAGCATAGCGGGATGAGCCTCTTAGCAGCTAATAGAATATAGGAGATCAGCCAGTTTGTATTTTTAGGTAAACCTGGAACAGGGAGGCCCAACAAACAGTTTAAGGGCTTATATGGGATGGACACCCCCATCACCCCTAGCACCAACGACTCCACCTCCCTCCAAAAGGGACGTATCAGGGCGCATTCCCAAAAGATGTGAAATAATTAACCAGTGTCAGTCCCGCAGCACTAACAGTGTGGCGAGACTGAGGGCTCAAACATGTGGATGACATCAGGGGTTCTATACCAGAACATAAGGATTTTTATGTCCGTTTCTCTTTGTGTAACACATTTAGAGGCTTTAAAGGTGAAGGCCCAGATCTTGTCCCACCTTTGTAGATTGATAGGTTTACCCAGCAAATGGGCCCACTTACTCATGTACAAATGTGAAAGTTCATTTAACCACTTCCCACCCGGCCAATGCATATATACGGCCGGGTGGGAGCCGTCTACTCCTGATAGGACGTTCAGGAACGTCCTTCAGGAGTAGCGGGATCGCGCGCGCGCGTGCCGGCGCAGCGGCGCGATCCCGATGTGCTCGTGTCATCCGGACACGGCACATCTCAGATCGGCAGGAGGGCTCTGTGATTGGCCCTCCTGATCACATAACGGCCGTGTCCAATCACGGCCGTCATGTGATGTAAACAAACAGCCGGTTGCTAGGCAATCGGCTCTCCTCTCCTCACACGAAAGTCACCGCTGAGGAGAGGAGAGCAGAACGCTGCAGCCGGCTGATGATCAGTGAGTATGGGCTGCTTTTTACAGCTTTTTACTCACTGATCATCAGTGTAGTGTAAACACACAACACACCACACAGTACAAACACAGTCCCCACATATGTCCCCAAAACACACATGTCCCCAAAACATACATGTCCCCAAATAATAAAAACACATGTCCCTAATAATAAAAACATGTCCCCCACATATGTCCCACTAAAATCACATGTCCCAATGATTATCTGCACACATATGTACGTGATCACCTGCACACATATGTACATGATCATTTGCGTACATATGTCCGTGATCACACAAACCAATTATTATACACTTAACGGAATTTTTTTTACCAAAAACATGTATACATTTTGGCTTAAATTTATGACAAAATTTGATTTTATTGGATTTCTTTTCAAATAGAAAAAAGAAAATATAGTTTTTTTCCCAAATTTCCGCCTTTTTTGCGCTTATATCCCAAAAAAAAAAAAACGGAGTTGTGAATAAATAACACCAAAATAAAGCTCTATTTGTGCGAACAAAATGATAACAATTTCATTTGGGTACAGTGTAGCATGACCGCGCAATTGTCACTGAAAGCGCTAGAGCGCTGAAAGCTGAAAATTGGGCTGCGAAGGAAGGGGGTGAAAGTGCCCTGTATTGTAGTGGTTAAGGAGGTCGACTCATGGAGGATTTTATGGATGGAGGAGATTAGATGTAATTGGTGGGGTCCCTGGGCGCATAGGTCTTCGAAGGCTGTGGGCTTGTCAAGGGTTAGAGATGGGGATTTGGAGCTAAAGAAGTGTCTGACTTGTAGATAAAAATAGAACAAATGGTTGGGAACATCATACTTTTCACGTAAGGTCTCAAAAGCATAGAGCCTCCGTGAAATAGAGTGCACCAAATTTTGAAGTTGAAAGAGGGGGGGGGGGTGTTAAGCCATGTAAAGATCCTACCCAGGGACAGTCCATCAGGTATAGTTGGGTTAAACAGCACATTCGTAAGAGGGGGGGGGGGGGTGGCAGGGTGAGGCAAGGGAATACTTTTTTTGGCACCTTTGCCATATGTCCAAGGTAAAGGACATTGAGGCCGTACATTGACGCCTAAAGTTGGAATGCAGGGGGGACGGGGAGCCCCAGGTCAAGGAGCATGGGTGGGTTGGGTACAGCACCCCCTTCTCAATAGCAGCCCACTGACTTGTGGCATTTAGGGAGGACCATGTGGCAATGATTCTTAAATGTGTGGCATGATAATATTTCACAATATCAAGAGCCCCTAGGCCACCCCGGGATCTAGGCACGAATACCACCGAACTGGCTAGGCGATGGGATCTATGGGCCCATATAAAGTTTGAAAAGCATCCTTGAAGGAGTTTTAGTTGTGGGGAAGGAATGGTAACCGAAAGGGGCCTCAAAGTGATAGAGCAATCTGGGCAAGATTGACATTTTGAGGACATTTATCCTTCCCAGGAGGGACAAGGGGTATTTTGACTAGGATAATAGGGATCTATTTATGTCTTGAAATAAAGGAGGGAAATTAACGAGGTAAAGGTGGGAATATGAATGGGTCAAAAGTACGCCTAGGTATTTGAGAGAGACATTGCACCATTTATAAGGATATGTTTCCCTAAGTCTGGAGAGTTGTATTGCGGAGATATGTATGGGTAGTTCTTTCGGTTTTTGAGGTATTTACTTTGTAGCCAGAGATACCACCAAATAAGGAAAGCAATTTATGTAGCGAGGGAAGGGAAACGAATGGGTTGGTAATAGTTAGAAAGATGTCTTCCGCAAAGAGTGATAGTTTATATTACCCCTGTCGCATCACCATCTCACGTATATCTGGATGAGATCGTATGGACTCGGCTAGAGGTTCAAGGCATAAAATGAATAGAAGCGGTGATAAGGGGCACCTCTGCCAAGTTCCATACATCATGGGGAAGCAAGGCGACATGAAGGACGACATCTGTACCTGGGCCGTGAAAGATGAGTACAGGGCCTCTAATGCTTTTAAAAAAGGGTCACTAAAGCCAAATACTTTTAGCGTAGCAAACATATAGGGCCAACTAAGCCTATCGAAGGCCTTTTTTGCATCTAAACTAGGGATGAGCCGAACACCCCCTGGTTCGGTTCGCACCAGAACTTTCGAACGGACCCCAAATTCGAACGAACTGTAGAACCCCATTGAAGTCTATGGGACTCGAACGTTCGAAATTAAAAGTGCTAATTTTAACGGCTAATATGCAAGATACTGTCCTAAAAAGGGTTTGGGGACCTGGCTCCTGCCCCAAGGGACATGGGTCAATGCATAAAATGTTTTTAAAAATGGTCGTTTTGGCGGGAGCACTGATTTTAATGACGATTAAAGTGAAAAAAAAAGGGAAATATTCCTTTAAATATGGTGCCTGGGGTGTGTCTGTAGTATGCCTGTGAAGTGCCACGTGTTTCCCGTGTTTAGAACAGTCCCTGCACAAAATGACATTAAACGGAAATAACACCATTTAAAACTGCTTGTGGTTTTAATGTTATATCTGGTTCCTGCAATATGGTTGAAAATCATTGAGAAAAATGGCATGGGTAGCCCTCCCTGCCCATTACCAGCCTATTTGGGTCTTGTACGCATATTAAGGTGAATCCTGTACCCATATTAAAAAAAGGAAATGTGTGTGGCCCCCAGGCCCTATATACTCAGAACAGCAGTATACAGTCGGTGCAAACAAGACAGGGACTGTGTAGGTTTGTTGTGTTAAGTTGAATCTGTTTGTAATTTTCAACTGGTACATTTTTAAAGTGTAGCTCCAGTCAAAAAAACTATTTTTAAGCTTTTTGGAAAACATAGGGAAGGGTTATCACCCCTGTATAATTTGTTTTGTCGTCCATCTTTTTTCATCTCACTTGCTGTTGTCTCCTTCCGTTTGCAAGTAGGAGATGTTTGTAAATTGGATGTTTGAAAGTAGGGGCCTGCCCTATATGCTCTGCAGAAATGGCGGAACAAGGTGTTGGTTTTGCCACAACATTGTAAGCCCTCAAAGTGACTCTTGGTGGGCGCTGGAGCGCCCTGCTGTGAACGATTATATCAAGAATTGTAATTACATGCCATTGTTGAACAGTGGTAGAAAAATTGACCTTTGGTGGTTGTGGTGCTGGTGCCACAACACTATAAGTCCTCACCGTTACTCTGGGTGGGCACAGGAAGGGGCCCTCCTGTGAAATATTATATCAAGAATTGTAATTACATTGGCCTTAGGCACTGCTGTTGGTGCCACCACACTGCAACCTCTGCCATATACTCTAGTTTTTTGCAGGAATTAGCCCTGCTGCAAAGCATTGCATCAAAAATTGTACTTAAACGCCCCTGTTAAACAGGGGCAGAAAAATTGGGCCTTAGGCACTGGTGCTGGTGCCACCACACTGCAATCTCTGCCATATACTCTAGTTTTATTGCAGGAATTAGCCCTGCTGCAAAGCATTGCATCAAAAATTTTAATTAAACGCCCCTGTTAAACAGGGGCAGAAAAATTGGGCCTTAGGCACTGGTGCTGGTGCCACTACACTGCAACCTCTCCCATATACTCTAGTTTTATTGCAGGAATTAGCCCTGCTGCAAAGCATTGCATCAAAAATTGTAATTAAACGCCCCTGTTAAACAGGGGCAGAAAAATTGGGCCTTAGGCATCACCCAGAACCAGAAATGTTCTTCCAACATATCAGCGGAGGAGGAAGAGGATAGACAATCAACATAACAGGACAGTCACTCAGCATCAGCATAGGCAGTCTTGAAGGGATGTGATATTTCTAAAAAAATTATTCTGTTACATCAGCTTCAGGTGCTTGGTAGCTGTGGGTGATCCAAGACTGATTCATCTTGATGAAGGTCAGTCGATCAACTGATTCGGTGGACAGGCGCACCCTGTGATCGGTAACAAAGCCACCAGCAGCACTGAAGGTGCGTTCCGAAAGAACGCTGGATGCAGGACAGGCCAGTAGCTCAATTGCATACTGTTCAAGCTCTGGCCAGTGATCCATCCTCAAGACCCAGTAAGCCAGAGGATTTTCGGTGGGAAAGGTGTCCAAGTCTGACCTTGCCCCTAGGTATTCCTGCACCATGTAAATCAGACGCTGGCGATGGGTGCTGGAACCGATCATACCTTGGGGCTGCGGACTAAAAAATTGTCTGAAAGCATCAGTCAGACGGCCACCTTCTCCACCGCTCCTTCTGACTGATGCCTCAGCAACACGTTGTCCAGGACCAGGAGTTTGTAACCTCACAGTCTCTGGGAACGCGTTGCACAGACCTTTCTGCAAGGCCTCCCGGAGATGTCTCATCCTCTGCTCCCTCTGCGATGGCAAGATAAGGTCGGCAACCTTACCCTTGTACCGTGGATCAAGGAGAGTCGCCAGCCAGTAATGGTCCCTCTCCTTGATCCGAAGAATACGAGGATCCTTCCGCAGGCTTTGCAGGATCAGGGAGGCCATGCAGCGTAGGTTAGCTGAGGCATTCGGTCCGGAGTCCTCTGGGTCACTAAGGACAACATGATCCGCAGCTACCTCCTCCCAGCCACGTACAAGTCCACGTGTTTCTTGGGACTGTAAATCATCCCTACAAAGACTGCTGCTGCTGCTGATGCTGAGTGCCAGCCTCCACCTCCATGCTGACACAATCATCCTCCTCCTCCTCTTCCTCCTCCTCATCCTCTTCCTGTGTGATGGGTGGCACAGCAGGAACACTGTCTGGATAAAGGGGGCCTTGAGAGGCAAGGAAGTCCTGCCTCAAGTGCCCTGTCCATTATTCCACGCAGCGTATGCTCCAAGAGGTGGACAAGAGGTACAGTGTCACTGATGCATGCACTGTCGCTGCTCACCATCCTTGTGGCCTCCTCAAACGGTGACAGGACAGTGCATGCATCCCTGATCATGCCCCACTGGCGTGGTGAGAAAAAACCGAGCTCCCCTGACCCTGTCCTGGTGCCGTAGTCGCACAGGTACTCATTGATGGCCCTCTGCTGCGTGTGCAGCCGCTGCAGCATGGCCAACGTTGAGTTCCACCTGGTGGGCATGTCACATATAAGGCGGTTCTTGGGCAGGTTCAACTCCTTTTGGAGCTCAGCCAGCCGAGCACAGGCATTAAATGATCGGCGGAAATGCACACAGACTTTCCTGGCCTGCTTCAGGACATCCTGTAAGCCGGGGTACCTGCCCAAGAACCGCTGCACCACCAGGTTAAGGACGTGAGCTACACAGGGCACATGGGTCAGTTGTCCCTGTCGGAGGGCGGAGAGGAGGTTGGTGCCATTGTCACAAACCACCATTCCTGGCTTAAGCTGGCGTGGCGTCAACCACCTCTCGGCCTGCCCCTGCAGAGCTGACAAAACATCCGCCCCAGTGTGGCTCCTGTCCCCCAAACAAACCAGTGCAAGCACGGCTTTTTCATTGTTTTGCCTGCGTACTTGCGTAGCCCCTGGAACGCCTACGAAGCACCGCTGGTTCTGAGGACAGAGCACTGGAAGAGGCCATGGAGGAAGAAGAAGAGGAGGGGGTGGAGGAGAGAGGTGTGTCACAACCAATAGTAGCATTTTGGAGGCGTGGTGGCGGAACAACCTCCAACACTACTGCACCTTGTCCTGCATCCTTCCCAGCTGCCAGAAGAGTGACCCAATGGGCCGTGAAAGACAGGTAACGTCCCTGTCCATGCCTGCTGGACCATGAGTCAGCGGTAATATGCACCTTACCGCTGACCGCCCTGTCCAGCGAGGCAAGGACCTTGCCTTCCACATGCCGGTAGAGAGCCGGAATCGCCTTCCGTGAGAAAAAGTGGCGTTTGGGGACCTGCCACTGAGGAACCGCACATTGTACAAACTCACGGAAGGGGGCCGAGTCTACCAACTGAAAAGGCAGCAGTTGAAGTGATAGCAATTTAGCCAAGCTAGCATTCAACCGCTGGGCATGTGGATGGCTGGGAGTGAACTTCTTTCGCCGGTCCAGCAGCTGGGGCAGGGACATTTGCCTGCTATAATCAGATGTGGGTGTACCGCTAGCAGAGTTCCCGGAAGCACTTGGCTGTGACACACCTAATTCTACACCTTCATTCCTCTCAGAGCAGGTTTCAGAGAGGACTGAAGGTCTAGTGGGGTTGGAGATGGCAAGGTGATGAGGAGCAAGAAGAGGTCCGCTTTGTTCTTTGGTGTGGGTCTTTGAGGTACGCTTGCCAACGAGCTGCATGGCATGTCAACATATGTCTGGTCAAGCATGTGGTGCCCAAGCGGCTGATGTTTTGGCCACGCGAGATACGCTTGAGACATATGTTGCAAATAGCAGCGGTGCGATCTGATGCACTCGTCTCAAAAAAGGCCCACACCAAAGAACTTTTAGAATAACGCGCAGAGGCAGCGCCCTGCACAGGCGGAGCTCTGCGGTGTGATTCAATCGGTGTGCTGCCCCTAAGCTGGCCCCCAGAGGGCATCCTGCCTCGTTGGACATGTGCCTTTTCCTCCTCCTCCTCCTCCTCCTCTCTCCTTCCAGGCACCCACGTGGAGTCAGTGCCCTCATCATCCCCTCCCTCTTCATCGCTGGAGCAAACCTGGCAGTATGCTGCAGCTTGTGGAACATGACTGCCAGATTGCTGTCCTTCTTGAGCATCCCCTCTCTCTGCGCTCACGCTACTGCCTTCCTCTAGCTGAGTGTCATCATCAGAGCCCACAAAACACTGGGCATCCTCCTGGAGCATGTACCCAACACTGTGCTCAAAGAGTTAAGGAGACTCCTCAGGAGGATGTGGTGGGTCTAGGGAAGGAGTCACTGATGATGACATTGAGAGGAGGGAAGACGATGCGTTGGCAGCTGCTTTGCTATTACCCTGAGACTGGGTGAGAGAGGATGAGGAGGATGAAGAGGGCTTGGTCATCCACTCTACCAAGTCGTTGGCATGTTGCGGTTCAACATGTCCAGCTGCCGAAAAGAAGGACAAGCGTGTCCCATGGCCACGTGCTGATGACAATGCACCGCGTCCACGACCAGCACTGTTGTCTCTAGACACAGAGCCTGCTTGCCCTCTTTTATCGGCTCGCGCCTGTCTGCCTCTCCTTGCTGGCCTTCCAGACATGGTAATGGCCTGAAGGGAGTTGGGTAAAACAGCAGTGTAATGGAGTCACACAACACCCACTAAGCCCTGCAGATGGCTCTATTAGAGAACAGCAATAAATGGTAGATACAGGTGTATATTGTGCTGAAGTCACACAACACCCACTAACACCTGCAGATGCCTTTATTATAGAACACCAGAGATAAAGGGGTATACTGTAATTGAGTCACACAACACCCACTAAGCCCTGCAGATGGCTCTATTAGAGAACAGCAATAAAGGGTAGATACAGGTGTATATTGTGCTGGAGGCACAAAAAAAACACTAACTCCTGCAGATGCCTTTTTTATAGAACACCAGAGATAAAGGGGTATATACAGATGTATACTGTGCTGTGCTGGAGGCACACACAACTTCCAATAACTCCTGCAGATGGCAAGTGGGCTCAAATAGAGAAGAGCTATGTAGGTGGATATAGCGGTGTGTACTGGGTACAGAGCACGCAGACAGCACGCACAAGCTCCTAACACTACTGACTGCAAGCTCTATTATAAAAGATAGATCACTAGCTATATAGGTGAGGTGAATATAGCGGTGTATACTGCGGTCAGGGCACACAGACAACAACCACTACACAACAGCAAGATCGAAAATCGGCCGAAAACGATCGGTGTGTACTGTGTTGAAGGTACACAGAACACCAACTAACTGCTTCAGACGCCAACACACTACACTAGGCCGCTGCGCTGGCGGCCTTATATAGTGTGGGGCGTGTACTACACAGCCTGAGCTATGATTGGCCACAGGCATCCTGCCTGTGGCCAATCATGGCTCTCCTCGCTGCTGGCGCTGTGATTGGCCAAGCATGCGGGGTCACAGTGCATGCTTGGCCAATCGTATGTTCGACTCGAACACGAAGCTCATCCCTAATCTAAACTAAGGATCAGTGCTGATTGGTTGGTTCTATCCAAAAGGTCTATCAGGTTGATTGTACGTCGTGTGTTTTTTTGTTATCTCCAGCGTGTCTGCAAGGGACAAACCCCACCTGATCTCTGTGAATAAGTTTAAGGACAAGACCGGACAGACTAGAAGCAAGAATTTTTGTAAATATTTTGTAATCAGAATTTAAAAGGGTTATAGGTCTATAGTTGTCTGGGCTGGAAGGATCCTTGCCTGGCTTGGGAATTACTGAAATGTAGGAGTGTGAGAATTGCGGGTGGGGGGTACCCTTAAGTAGAGATTCAAACAGGTTCAGCATGTGTGTTCCTAAAATATCCGAATAGGTTTTATAGTAAAAATAGGGGAGGCAGTCGGGACCAGGTGATTTATAAGAAGGGAGGTCCCGTATTATCGCCGAAAGCTCTTCCACCGTTACGCTTTTATTTAGGACCTCTAAGTCAGTTGGCAAGTGTTTGGGGAGTTTCAGGTTGGAGAAGAAGGATTCAAATTTCTCTTGTGTGAAATGGAAATGGTTCTCTGGGGTTAGGCAGTTATACCGTTGGTGGTAAAATTTGCCAAAGATGTTTGAGATTTCGCGAGGGCAGTGGGTCTTAGTTCCGTGGGGTCGTATGAGAAACTCAGGGAAGGAGTTAAACGCGCGCGGACGTAGCTTGTTGACTAACATTTTGTGGGGATTATTGGAGTATTCGTAAAATCTTTGCTTTGTCCAAAGCAGCGACTTAGCAACCTGGTCAAGTTGTGTCATTTTAATCTTCTCCCTGAGTAGGGTGACTCTCCGCAACTTATCCACCGTGGGGGTGCCCAAAAGCCTCCGCTCTGCTGAGATGAGAGCAGAAGTTAGAGATCGGACAAGTTCAGTCCTATCTCTTTTCAGTCTAGAGCTCTCGGCAATACAAGCACCTCTAAAAACAGCCTTGTGAGCCTCCCACAGGGTAGAAAAATCAGAAACCGACTCTCTATTTAGTTGGAAAAGTTCCATAAGACCCTTGGCTAAGATTGTAAGAGATGGTTATTAAGTCGCCAATGGCAGGATCTGGGGTAAGCCTGAGTGAGCAAGAGATCTTGTGTAATGGGGGCGTGGTCAGACCATGTAATAGGCAGCACTTCAGATTTGACCACGTTAGGAATGAGTAGGGTAGAGATAGAGACGTGATAAAGCCGTGAGTACATTTTATGAGCTGGGGAGTAGAACGTAAATTGCTGAGCTGTGGGATGTTTAATCCTCCAAGAGTCGAAAAGTCGGTGGGATCTTATAGTCTGACGGAAGGAGGTAGCTGGAGATGTAAGCTTCTTAGAAGGTGAGGAAGAAAACAGTGTTTGCCTATCTCTGGTGGGAGACATAACTAGGTTAAATTCCCCACCAACTATCAAGAAGGGTTGTGTCGGGTAGTGGGAGGAGTCAAGAAGGCCAATAACCACTTCCCACCCGGCCAATGCATATATACGGCCGGGTGGGAGCCGTCTACTTCTGATAGGACGTTCAGGAACGTCCTTCAGAGGGAGCGGGATCGTGCCCGCGCAGCGGCGCGATCCCGATGTGCTCGTGTCACCCGGACACGGCACATCTTAGATCGGCAGGAGGGCTCTGTGATTGGCCCTCCTGATCACATGACGGCCGTGTCCAATCACGGCCGTCATGTGATGTAAACAAACAGCCGGTTGCTAGGCAATCGGCTCCTCCTCTCCTCACACAGAAGTCATCGCTGAGGAGAGGAGAGCAGATCGCTGCAGCCGGCTGATGATCAGTGAGTATGAGCTGTTTTTTACAGCTTTTTACTCACTGATCATTAGTCTAGTGTAAACACACAACACACCACACAGTGTAAACACAGTTCCCACATATGTCCCCATAACACACATGTCCCCAAAACATACATGTCCCCAAATAATAAAAACACATGTCCCTAATAATAAAAACATGTCCCCCACATATGTCCCACTAAAATCACATGTCCCAATGATTATCTGTACACATATGTACGTGATCACCTGCACACATATGTACATGATCATTTGCGTACATATGTCCGTGATCACACAAACCAATTATTATACACTTAACAGAATTTTTTTTACCAAAAACATGTAGCAGAATACATTTTGGCTTAAATTTATGACAAAATTAGATTTTATTGGATTTCTTTTCAAATAGAAAAAATAAAAAATTGTTTTTTTTTCCAAATTTCCGCTTTTTTTGCCGTGAATAAATATCACCAAAATAAAGCTCTATTTGTGCGAACAAAATGATAAAAATTTTATTTGGGTACAGTGTAGCATGACCGTGCAATTGTCACTGAAAGCGCTAGAGCGATGAAAGCTGAAAATTGGGCTGGGAAGGAAGGGGGCGAAAGTGCCCTGTATTGAAGTGGTTAAGGAAATCAATCTGACCAGTATTAGGGGCATATAAGTTGACGAGGGTCAGAGAGGTGTTGAAATATTGACAGTCTAGGATAAGGTATCTACAGTGGGGATCGAAAATTTGGGCACCTCAGGTAAAAATGTGTATTAATCTGCATAACGAAGCCAAGAAAAGATGGAAAGATCTCCAAATGGCATCAAATTACAGATTAGACATTCTTATAATATGTCAAAAAAGTTAGATTTTATTTCCATCATTTACACTTTCAAAATTACAGAAAACAAAAAAATGGTGTCTGCAAAAGTTTGGGCACCCTGCAGAGTTAATATCTTGTACTGCCCCCTTTGGCAAGTATCACAGCTTGTAAACGCTTTTTGTAGCCAGCCAAGAGTCTTTCAATTCTTGTTTGAGGTATCTTTGCCCATTCTTCCTCACAAAAGTGTTCCAGTTCTTTGAGATTTCTGGGCTGTCTGTCACGCACTGTTTTTTTAAGGTCTATCCATAGATTTTCAATAATGCTGAGGTCAGGAGATTGTGAAGGCCATGGCAAAACCTTCAGTTTACACCACTTGATGTAATCCCCCGTGGATTTTGAGGTGTGTTTAGGATCATTATCCATTTGTAGAAGCCATCCTCTCTTTAACTTCAGCTTTTTCACAGATGGCATCAAGTTACCATCCAAAATTTGCTGAAATTTTATTGAATCCATTTTTCCTTCTACTCGTGAAATGTTCCCTGTGCCACTGACTGCAATACAACCCCAAAGCATGATTGATCCACCCCCATGCTTAACAGTTGGACAGAGGTTCTTTTCATTAAATTCTGTGCCCTTTCTTCTCCAAACTTTTCTCATTCCGGCCAAAAAGTTCTATTTTAACCTCATCAGTCCACAGAACTTGTTTCCAAAATGCCTCAGGCTTGTCTATATGTTCATTTGCAAAGTTCAAACACTGATTTTTGTGGTGAGGACGTAGAAGAGGTTTTCTTCTGATGACTCTTCCATGAAGACCATATTTGTACAAGTATCTCTTTATAGTGGAATAGTGTACCACAACTCCAGTGTCTGCCAGATCTTTCTGGAGGGATCGTGCAGTCAAACGTGGGTTTTGAATTGCTTTTCTCACAATCCTGCGAGCTGTTCTGTATGATATTTTTCTTGGTCTTCCAGATATTGCTTTAACTTCCACTGTTCTTGATGACTGCCATTTCTTAAATACATTCCGAACAGAGGATATTGACATCTGAAAATGCTTTGCTATCTTCTTATAGCTTTCTCCAGCTTTGTGACCATCAACTATTTTCAGTTTCAGTTTTCTAGACAACTGCTTAGAAGAACCCATGGTGCTGATTGTTGGGGCAAGGTCATATGAGTCTGGCCATTTAAAACCTTTGAGATTGACATCACCTGGTCTTCCCAGACGATGATTGAGAACAATCCATGACACTGGCAGGTCTCAGCTTTGCAAAGGGGGCAGTGCATGCTATAAATTCGACAGGGTGCCCAAACTTTTGCAGACGCCATTTTTTGTTTACTGTAATTTTGAAAGTGTAAATCATGGAAATAAAATCGAACTTTTTTGACATATTATAAGAATGTCTAATCTGTAATTTGATGCCATTTGAAGATTTTTCCATCTTTCCTTGGCTTCGTTATGCACATTAATACACATTTTTACCTGGGGTGCCCAAACTTTCGATCCCCACTGTACAATTCAAAGCGGAGTTCCAGTAAATTTTTTGTTTATTAAAAGTCAACAGCCACAAAAAAAGTGTAACTTCTGACTTTTAATAAAAAGACACTAGGCGGCCCACTCGGAAGTGGGAGCTCGTCGGTAATCGTGATGCATCATGATGCATCATGGAATCGAATCGAATCGTTGACCAGATAATCGTAATCTAATCGAATCATGAGACCAGTGAAGATGCGCACCTCTAGTAAACAGTAAAGTTAGCCCAATGTTTTTGCATAATGTGAAAGATGAAGTTATGCCAAGTAAATAGATACTTAACATGTCACCCTTCAAAATTCCACACACTTGTGGAATGGCGCCAAACTTCGCTACTTAAAAATCTCCATAGGCGACGCTTTAACATTTTTTACCGGTTACATGTTTTGAGTTACAGCGGAGGTCTAGGGCCAATATTATTGCTCTCGCTCTAAAATTCGCAGCGATATCTCACATGTGTGGTTTGAACACCGTTTTCATATGTGGGCAGGACTTACATATGCATCCGCTTCTGCATGCGAGCACACAGGGACAGGGGCACTTTAAAAAATGATTGTTCATTTTACTTTATTTATTTTTGTTTGACACTTTTTTCCCCCCCAAAAAATTTTTGATCACTTTTATTCCTATTACAAGAAATGTAAACATCCCTTGTAATAGGACCTGTCATGCCATATTCCTCTTTACAGTGAGATACAGGGTCAATAAGACCCCACATCTTCCCTCTAGGCTGGGAAGTCTGAAATAAAAAAATAATTAAAAAACGATCTTGGCTTCGATTATAGCGGTGAGTCGGTAGAAGCACCGGAGGGCGATGGGAGGGGGGTTGTTCCCTCTCATCTCCTGCAAGAATGATCAAGCAGAGGAACAGCCACTATGATTTCTCTTATGGCGTAGGGAATCGGCAGCTGAAAAAGCTTATATCTGAATGATGCCTGTAGCTGCAGGCATCATTCAGATATCCCCGCACAAAGTCAAGGACGTCATATGATGGACGGCGGGCGGAAAGTGGTAAAAACGCTTTTTTTTTTAACACAAAGTTGTCCATTTATACAATATTTCTAACAAATAGCATGTACATAGCAAAAATGACACCCCAAAATAGATTCTCTTACTCCTCCTGATACGCGGTGATACCACATGTGTGAGACTTCCAAAGCCTGGCCACATAGAGAGGCCGAATACAGCCGAGTATGGCTGAGCATGGCCGAGCATGGCTTGGTACAGCTGGGTATTGCCAAGCATGGCTGAGCATGGCCGATTATGGCTGAGCATGGCTGAGCATGGGCGAGCATGGCTGGGTATCACCGAGTATTGCAGATTATGGCTGGCTATTGCAGAGTATGGCTGGGTATCGCAGAATATTGCAGAGTATGGCTGGCTATTGCAGAGTATGGCTGGGTATTGCAGGGTATCACCGAGTATGGCTGGCTATTTTGGGGTATCGCTGAGTATGGCTGCGTATTGTAGGGTATCACCGAGTATGGTTGGGTATTTGCTATACCCAGCAATACCCTGCTATACTCGGTAATACCCTGCAGAGTATTGCAGAGTATTGCAGAGTATTACTGGGTATGGCAGAGTATTACTGGGTATGGCAGAGTATTGCTGGGTATGGCAGGGTATTGCAGGGTATGGCAGACTATTGCAGGGTATGGCAGGGTTTGGCATAGTATTGGCAGGGTATTGCAGAGCTTTGGCAGGGTATTGCTGGGTATTGCAGAGTATTGGCAGGGTATTCCTCGGTATTGCAGAGTATTGGCAAAGTATTCCTCGGTATTGCAGAGTATCGGCAGGGTATTGCAGAGTATTACAATAAAAGGGAAAACACTGCGCTATAGTTTGTGAAGAAATGGCCACAACAGCCACAACAGCAGCCAACACCAAAAACAAACAAAGTTCGACAGGTAAAATAATAAAAACAGTGTAGCGCTTCAATAATAATAAATGTGATCAACATAAATTATAGAAATAATAATATGACAAAAATCGCATAAATATAAATGCCTAGAGATAAAAGTCCAACATTAGGCGCTCATTCCACTATGTAGCTGGCATAGGGGTGACCAAACCGTCACAGAGAAGGAAAATGGTGTACTAGACGAATGTATTCATGTGGATCTGCTTGACTGTAAACATCAGAAAAAAGTAGATAAATACTTCTTACCGGAACAGTTGGACTCACACAGTCATATGACGGTTGAGTCTAGAAGGCTTGAGGTCACAATCTGGGACCAAGGAGTGTAAGGAGGGAGGTCTGTTGAGCTGATGGAAGAGCTCCGGGCGGTTGTAGGCTCAATGATGGATCCTTTCAGATGGAACGTCAAAGTAATCAAGCTCAGACGCAGCCCGTTGTGCCAATACTCCAACCTCTTCCGGATGGCCCTGTTGAAGACACATATGTCGAAACGCGTTGGGCGAGCTGTTGGCACCCCACATTGCTTTTAATTTTATTTTGTTTTTTACGTGATCACCAAGTCATTAATTATCTTTTGACTTCAATAAACCAACATTTTTTATACCGTTTGACCCGCACCATGTGGAGCCTTTTTTTCTTTTTCTCCATTCTTTTGGTTTAAAACTTCACAACACCCCCCTCCCCATCCGGAAGAGGTTGGAGTATTGGCACAACGGGCTGCGTCTGAGCTTGATTACTTTGACGTTCCATCTGAAAGGATCCATCATTGAGCCTACAACCGCCCGGAGCTCTTCCATCAGCTCAACAGACCTCCCTCCTTACACTCCTTGGTCCCAGATTGTGACCTCAAGCCTTCTAGACTCAACCGTCATATGACTGTGTGAGTCCAACTGTTCCGGTAAGAAGTATTTATCTACTTTTTTCTGATGTTTACAGTCAAGCAGATCCACATGAATACATTCGTCTAGTACACCATTTTCCTTCTCTGTGACGGTTTGGTCACCCCTATGCCAGCTACATAGTGGAATGAGCGCCTAATGTTGGACTTTTATCTCTAGGCATTTATATTTATGCGATTTTTGTCATATTATTATTTCTATAATTTATGTTGATCACATTTATTATTATTGAAGCGCTACACTGTTTTTATTATTGCAGAGTATTGGCATGGTATTGCTGGGTATTGCAGAGTATTGATGGTATTGCAGAGTCAATTGTTACAGAACAGCGTTGTGGGCACTACAGACCTAGCCCACAGCGCTGCTTCCACTGATTTCTCCCCTCTCACACTGTACCGATCAGTACAGAGAGAGGAGGGAGGAACTGGCGTATGACTCCGGTTTGTTTACAAATGACCGCTCCCTCATTTGACGGAGCGATCACGTGGTAAACTACAACAATGAGCGGCCGTTTACAGTGATCCGTGATCACGGATGTTCACAGATGTTCTCAGGTACGTGCCCCAGGGGGCGTGCAACAGTGGGATTCTGAGAGGACATCACTGACGTCACTGTGTATAAGTCTGCATATACACATATACATATATATATATATATATATATATATATATATATATATATATATATATATATATTATAATATATTTACTATACCACTCCCAACCGGTAGAGCAGAAACAGTCCTGTTTGTGTGTGTGAGGGGGCCAGGGGTAAAGGGAAGGGAGGAAGGAGGGGGGAAACAAAATATGGGGAGCTTCTTGGTTCCTTTGCTCCCGGAGAAACACTGTGATCCATTACAGACAGCTGCCCAATCCTTTCCAGCTATCTGGAACAGCGGTGGGACCTACTGAGCCAGGTGGAATGCCAGGACTGCACTTTACTTTGACGAGCATGCATTTTCTATCATCTTGTAAGCGTTTTTAATCTTATCCTATTAAAGTTATCATTTTAACACTACACTCAGGTCTGCGCCTCCCCCTCCCTGTTTTTTCTTATATGTCTTGGAGAGTTTTAGACTCACTCTGAGGGATGGCTGCCTTCCTTTTTAACCCTTAATACCCCTTTCTATGGATACATCACAATCCAGCTATTACAGCCACAGACTATACCCCTAAGGATTACACCATCTGGAGTGCCAGATAAACACTGACTATACTGCTAAAGTCTTCTAATGCCGCGTACGCACGATCAAACAATCGGGTGCAAACTCAAGTCTGCCGGACAATCCCCCCATGTGTAGCCTCCGGCATACTTTTTTGACCCGGAAGTACGGCGGACTTAGAAAGTAGTTTTGCACTCCAATCTTCCTGCTGGACTCGCATTTCGGTCGACAATCCGGCCGTGTGTATGCCAATCCGCCGTACATTTGAAATGAATGGACCTTTCCCGCCCGGAGAAAAGTCCGCTCATTTCGAGCGGGTCTCCAGGTTGGCGGGGCCTGCGAAGGAGACGTCGCTGGCCCCACCACCTGGTATGGACTTAAAGGGGAACCCCAATGCCGAAAAAAATCGGCGTGGGGGTTCCCCCCAGGTCCACATCAGACCCTTGTCTGAGCACGCTACCCGGCCGGCCCGGAAAGGGGGGCGAATGAGCCCCCCCTCCTGAGCCATACCAGGCCCCCCCACCCCAAAGCACCTTGTCCCCATGTTGATGAGGACAAGGGCCTCTTCCCGACAACCCTGGCCATTGGTTGTCGGGGTCTGCGGGCGGGGGGCTTATCGGAATCCGGGAGCCCCCTTTAATAAGGGGCCCCTGGATACCAGCCCCCCACCCTATGTGAATGAGTATGGGGTACAATGTACCCCTACCCATTCACCTGTAAAATAAAGTACAAAAAAACAACACACAAGATAAAATAGTTTATTGCACAGCTCCGGGGGTCTTCCGTCTTCGGGGGTCTTCTCACCGGACTCCTCCACTATCTTCTTCTAGCTCTTTTGCTAGCGGAAGAGCCCGGCTTTCTTCCTCGCCGTGACCTCTTCTTCTGACTTCGGGGTCTTGTCCCCCTCTTCGGTTTTTCTGCCGGGCCACCGCGCCTTCTTATAGCTCTTTTACTCGCTCGCCGCCCCTTTCCTGGCCGGCCGGGTAGCGTGCTCGGACAAGGGTCTGATGTGGACCTGGGGGGAACCCCCACGCCGATTTTTTCCGGTGTTGGGGGTTCCCCTTTAAGTCCATACCAGGTGGCGGAGCCAGCAACGTCTCCTTTGCGGGCCCCGCCTACCTGGAGACGCACTCGAAATGAGCAGACTTTCCTCTGCGTGTGTGGGCGAGTCCGTTCATTTCAAAAGTAGGGCGGATAGTACGGCGGACTTAGTACGCCGTATTAGTCGGCTGAAAAAGTGCCGTGTGTGGGCAAGTAGCCCGTTCGGAAAGTCCGGCGGACAGTCTGGCGGGAAGTCCGCCAGACTAAGTCCGTCGGATAGTTGGCTACGTGTGTACGTGGCATAAGTGGCACAGAGCATATATAAAAAAATGAAGGCTCCAATAATGTATTACCATAAGTAATTTTCTTTTATTGCTAAAAAAATCCAGTCAAGTTTGCTGGCAAAACAACTAAAATTCAAACACCTGTACTTCCAGGGTCACATGGGGCATGATGACGTTAGCCCGTAGCTCCGCCTGACATGTTCTGTTATACGTGTCATCTTCCAGGGGAACGGGCGACATGCTGAGCCATCACTATTTATAGCACAAAAGGGAAACCAGGCCGCACTTTCAGCTGGCTGCCATGTTACAACCAATGCATATTGAATTAACATTCATTGCATAAAAAAAAAGGAGCCTCGATGTGACTTCAGGATAATAGGAAAAAAAATAATAATTCTCTCATTAATTGAGAATATAGAAAAAGCAGATAACTAATCAGAAAACACGGATCAAGTCTCAAGATCTCCAGTCATCACATTGAAACAGGAACCTTTAGTGGGCATTTCAAAATAGCAACATTAAATCTTATCTCAGCAATGGTAATAAAGAAAATATTAAGCATTATTAATAATGGCATTCAATTCCACATCTGCATTAAGACCCAAAGGTCTAAGGCATTTAACCCTATATATCCAACTCATTTTGAGTTTGGAGAAAGCACGGCCCTCCTCTCCAATTTAATTTCAGCTTACCTATACCTATAAAGGAGGTACCTCTAGGGTTTTGGTTATGAACCTCAAGGTAATATCTGGACACTGGATGTCCTTTGAACCCTCTCCTAATATTCCCAATGTGCTCATTGAGTCTGACTTGAAGAGAGCGTACCATGCGTGCAACGTATTGCAATCCAGATGGACAGATCAAAAGGTAAACTACGTGGGACGTTTAACATGTGATGAAGAATTTAATCTGGAATTCTTGGGAAGTACTAGTGGAGATAAATTTAGTGGTTTTCCTATCTTTCATGTTATTAAAGCGGAATTCCAACCAAAAGTTGAACATCCACTCATCATACTCCTGTCTTTCACAGGTATCCTGTCTCCACTTCCAGGAGCCTCAGCCGTTTGTATTTGTGTCATCTCTGGGGCTCCCTTCTCCTCCCTCCTCCTTCCCTGGCCGCTGGGCCAGTAGGAAAGAGGAGAGGAGCGGAGCCTCGTGCATGTATAGTAGGGTTCCTGGTGTGAAGCCGTAAGGCTACACTGTCGGGTTCCCTTACTCACAATGGAAATATCAGCTGCGGTGCCGACATTGCTGGATGACAGGTAAGTGTCCAATTATTAAAAGTCATCAGCTGCAGAATGTGCAGCTGCTGGCTTTTAATTTATGCAATGGTGGGCGGACCTCCGCTTTAATGGAACATACAGTACACCTTCTGCATTTATGGTAATCTACCAAATTATGAGAGAACATTAGTTTATTATTGTTAGGGTGATTACAACCACTAGGGGTTAGTGAATCCTTCAAGGAAGGAACTGTTCTATATACCACCTGTGGTCTATCAGGAAGAATAGGACCGAGTGTATGATCATTTTTCAATATGTGCCAATGTTTATGCACAAGTTTCTTAGTCAAAAATTGTTTGTGAGAGTATCCAGTAAAAAAGGACCAAGATAAATTAGACGAAACTAAACTTAAGGGGGGGCGTGGCCTGAGCATGGCTGAGTAAGGACGTGTGTCTCTGAGCTCCCGGCCGTCCGCCGTAAATCCCGACCGCCACACATCACCGGGGGGAGCATGCACCCCTCGAGGAGGAAGACTACCCAGCGGAAGACCCAACAAGGCAAATCTTCGCCCAAAACGCCGGCTCCCGGTGATCTGCGGCGCCTGTTTCAGTCCTCCCAGCGCAGCGCACCGGAATCCAACATGGCGGACACACGTGCAGGCGAGCTGAGCAGGCAGACTGCCTCGCCGCACTCTGCGATGACGCTGGAGGACTCGTTTCATGCCACACCGCCGGACCTGTGCCTGGAACCGGGAGGCTCTCAGCAGTTCACCCCGCTTGCCTCTACAATAGACCCGGAGCTCCGCTCCCTCATCCAGGCGCTCCCCACCAGAGCGGACATTCTTGCCCTGATAGGCTCGGTGGAAGCAGCGCACAGGAAGGACATAGCAGCGGTTAAGTCAGATATACAGGGACTGACTGTAAGAGTGTCTGAGGGGGAATCGTCCCTGTCCTCCCTGGACCGGCGTGTGACAGCTCTGGAGGAACGGCAGGAACAGCAGATGGAGACCCTGAGGGACCAGCAACTACACCAGGAGGACCTTGAAGACAGGAGTCGGCGGAATAATCTCCGCCTCAGAGGACTTCCAGAGGCGACAGGTGTGGAGGACTTGGCGGACACTGCACAAGCCATCTTCCGCAGTATTGCAGGGATTGATCTCCCTGAAAGCATGACTATCGACCTCATACACAGATCGTTGAAGCCTAGATCGCCTGACCCTGAGAGACCTAGAGATGTCATCTGCAGGATGCATCACTATGCCCACAAGGAACAGATCGTTAAGAAGGCGTGGGAATCGGGGGTTCCTGACTTCGATGGCGCAGCAATCAAAATCCTCCCGGACCTTTCCCGTGCGACGCTTCAGCGCAGGGCGCTCCTTAAACCCCTACTTGATGTTGCCAGACGCCGGAATTATACCTACAGATGGGGATACCCGTTCTCGGTGACGTTCAGGAGGGATCAACGGTCCTTCACACTGCGGAAGCCAGCTTCGCTCCCGGCCCTCTTTGAATTCTTGGAGGTGGAACCCTTCACTGTCCCCGACTGGCTGGAACTCATCCCGCGATTCCCCACACGCCAGGATCGCCCACTTCCGCGGAGGGAGAGGTCTGCCTCACGTTTGAGGGAGCGCCGCCGTGTACGTGTACCCTCGCTGGAGGAGAATCAGGAAATTTGAAGCCGTGGAGCCGTGAGTACATTCCTCTGACGTTTGACGTTTTCCTTTTTATTTTTTGTTACTTTCCACATCCCCCGTTGCGGTCTTAGACTGAGCCTCCCTCCCAGCTGATTGCCCCTGCTTTGAGACAAATTCCCACCCTCTATGGTGACCGACCTAGACGACGTATGGGTTCTCAGCGTGGCCTGTCAGCAGTTACTCCCTCCGCTGCCGTGGTCCCGGGGTCACATCATCGTTAGAATGGCTTGAGCCAGGGAGGTGCCGACAGATCCACGAGAAGCTCCCTGCTCCCGTTTTGGGGTGGGTGGTACCGGCCGCTCTTGTTGAGGAGGTGGAGGGGGACATCGGCCGCTGGAAGGAACCCGGCTCAACGGACACTTCTGATAACCTGACTCCGTTCTATTCCACGCCATAATGTTGACTCTGGCTATACCCTGAAGAGGAACCTGGTCGATACCCATACGGGATTGTCTACTGGGGGTGGGGGGGCTTTGACATATGCAAGTTCTGGGGGAGGGGGTGTGGAGGTTGTTGTTTGGGGGATGTCCGGATTGGTTTATGACTACGTCATTGCACTTTCCCAGCAAAATGTGGGTGCACTGCTTGAGCGTGGTGGGGTTTTACATTGATTTAGGGAACATATGTAAGTTGACTCCTTTAGTGGGTGCATGTTGTTTTTCTATTCATTTACCAAACACTGTTGACTGGGCGGTCGGGGTGGAGGGACGGTGCTGGGAGCTCATCTATGGTGCCTTGCCCTCCCTCACCCCCCAATTAGGATTGCGTGCTTACTCCGGGCCCAACTAGGCTCTGGGGTAGTTTCTACGCAGACACCGTGTGTTTACACGGCCTCTAGCCTTCCTAGGCTGAGATTTAGTGATTTGCTGTGTTTTTTCCTTTTTTTTTTCTCCTTTTTTTTTTTCTTTGATACCCTCCGGCTCTCTTGCTCGGAGGGCTTCCTCCCTTTTACCTCTGTCGCTTTGCTCTCCGTTTCTCTGGTCTTGTCTACCGTCTCTGGTGGGCAGGCCTCCACTCTCTCTCTCCCTTCCCTGCTATTCTATTTTCCCTTTCCTCGGCCTCAGTCATGACGCTAGACGCGATCAAGGTATTGTCCCTGAATGCTCGAGGGCTCAACACGCCTGAGAAAAGGCGGATGCTGCTTGCGGACCTTAAACGAATGCGTGCTGACATTGCTTTTGTGCAAGAAACGCACTTTAGGACTGATAAGCTAGCTTACTTGCAAAATAAATCTTTCCCGCTGGCGTTTCACTCCACTAATCCTAAAGCTAAGTCCAGGGGGGTGTCCATACTGATCTCCAGGAGCGTTCCCTGGAGCATGCAAGCCACCCAGATAGACCCCGCGGGACGGTTTGTCTTTGCTAGAGGTCTGGTGGGGGAAGTGCAAGTTACCCTTGCGGCAGTGTATGCCCCTAATGACAGTCAGGCAGCGTTCCTGGAGACAACACTGAACAAACTACGAGAATTTCAGCAGGGACACCTTCTCCTGGGCGGGGACTTTAATGTGCCCCTAATCCCATCAATAGACACCTCTACGGGTAAATCGTCGATCCCCCCTAGCCATATTAGTCGCATTGCCAAATGTCTCCACAGGAACCAACTGGTTGACATCTGGAGACTGCACCACTCCGGAGAAAAGGACTATACGTTCTATTCGCCCCCGCACGGTATATATTCTAGAATTGACTATTTTATGATTCCTCATAGCCAACTACACTCCGTGCGGGACACCGCGATCGGTAACATCACATGGTCGGACCATGCCCCTATCCTAATGACATACTCATTGACTGACTGCACGTCACAGAGACACCGTTTTTGGCGGCTAAATGAGAGTCTCCTGCAGACCCCGGAGGTTCTAGCAGAGGTTACTAGGGAACTGGACTTCTACTTCCGCACGAATGACGGCCCTGACTGCGACCCTGGTGTACTTTGGGAAGCCCACAAACCCGTTATCAGGGGCATTCTGATTAAGCACGGGGCCCGCATCAAGCGGGAACGGTCACGACAACTTTCCCAACTTCTGCAGGAGCTGGCTTTTATGGAGTCCAGACATAAACATAACCCCTCCCTGGTTTCGGAGGCGGACCTGGCGACTGTTAGAGGGCAGATTGCTGACCTAATGCTCTATAAGGCTAAAGCGGCCTTACAATTCTGCCGTAAGGTGAGCTATGAGGCAGGTGGTAAATGTGGGAAGTTGCTGGCGAGACAGGTGCGTGAGCACAAACTCTCCTCATATATCCCCAGAGTGACCGGTCACGACGGTCGCAATGTGTCCCTCCCAAAAGATAGAGTCGGGAATAGAAACTCTCCAAATTCCCGAGCTATATGATCTGCAGTCGCCCGGGGCGTCTCCTATGGTCCTGGAGGATTATATTCGTACGTCTCAGATGCCGACTCTTCCTGCGGAAGTTTGTGAGGCATTGGAATCTCCTATTACTCTTGCGGAGTTGCAGAAAGCGGTGGGCGCAATGAAGCCGGGTAAAGCTCCGGGCCCAGATGGGTACACTTTGCAATATTATCAGACGTTGCTTCCTATTCTGGGTCCGAGACTGATTCAACTGTTTAGTGCTATAGACTCGGGCTCGACGTTCGCCGGGGAAACACTTAAGGCCCATATTTCGGTAATCCATAAGGATGGGAAGGACCCCACATTATGTGGCAGCTACAGGCCCATTTCACTCCTCAACACGGACCTTAAATTGTACACCAAGATTCTAGCGACCCGACTGGCCCGACATATCCAGACCATAGTCCACATGGACCAGGTGGGCTTCATACCCTCAAGGGAGGCAAGGGATAGCACGTCTAAAGTGCTTAACCTTATACACGTTGCACGTAGCACCAAGACCCCATGCATTTTCCTGAACACAGACGCGGAAAAGGCGTTCGACCGTGTGAATTGGTCGTTCATGTTTTCCGTTCTCAGGCATGTGGGTCTGGGGGGAGTCATGCTGCATCGAGTGGCGAGCATCTACTCCAGCCCTGCGGCACAGGCCAAGGCCAACGGACTTTTGTCTGATCCCTTCCAAATTAGAAATGGGACAAGACAGGGGTGCCCTCTGTCCCCCCTGCTGTTTGCCCTTTCCTTGGAGCCCTTCCTGTCTACGATAAGGGGGGACTCCAACATACGGGGCGTGCAAGTGGGTGGGACACAGTACAAAATTTCGGCATACGCTGACGATCTCATGTTTTCCATATCGAACCCGCTTATTTCCCTCCCAAACTTGCTTAAACAATTCGAGAACTACGGTAGAGTATCGAATCTCAAAATTAATTTTACAAAATCAGAGGCGATGGAGCTGAATATGACGTCGGCCAGCCTTGAAACACTGAAAACGGAATTTAAGTTTAAATGGGCACAGATTGCACTGACGTATTTAGGGACGAAAATTCCACGTGATTTATCTCAAATATATGCACTCAATTTTCCACCCTTGCTTTCCACGACCAAAGCGATACTCGCTAAATGGCAACTGCAATTGCACTCCTGGTTTGGGAGATGCAATCTTTTGAAGATGTGTGTACTCCCAAAATTTCTATATCTATTCCAGGCCCTCCCGGTCCACATACCGCAATCATTTTTTCTACGAGCGCAATCATTGTTTACTGGATTTGTATGGGCACACAAGCGACCTCGCATTCCACGTACACAATTGACTATGCCTAAACACTGCGGCGGCATTGCACTTCCGGATGTTCGGGGGTATCATTTGGCAGTACATCTCGGCAGGGTTATTGACTGGCAACGACACGGGGAGCTGAAGTTATGGGTACAGATGGAGCAGGAGCAGTCGCCCATTCCACTGGCTAGAGCTTTGTGGTGCTGGGAGGACGCACCGCCCACCCTTAAGTCACACCCCCTGATTGGTAATACCCTGACGCAATGCATGAAAGCCACGCTTCGTATACAGCAAACGACCAGATCGTCTCCTCTGACCCCTGTTCTGGGGAACCCTGGTTTTCGCCCGGGCCTGCCGCCAGCATCTTTCCAGACTCTGCAGGACTCTGGGAGCGTCATTGCTGCTAAGTTTGTGGTGGGAGATAGATGGCCTACCATAGCTGAACTTACTGACCCCCTAGGGCGTTTCCATCTGCAATTCTGGCCGGCCTTGCAGCTACATCATTTCCTGCAAACACTTAAGACACCAATGGCATACACGAGACATCTCACTACTTTTGAGGAATATTGCTCGGGAATGGAACCCCTCCTGCAAGTACTGTCCAAGACGTATGACCTGCTTAACACACCCCCGAACCAACCGGAGCTACCCAGTATAAGAAAGTGGGAAACGGACCTGCAGCGCACATTCTCCGCCGTACAAATACGAAATATGATTCAGTTATCCCTCAAATCCTCAATTTGTACCAAGACTCAGGAACTTAATTACAAGGTTTTGACGAGGTGGTACCTGACACCCAGCAGACTTCGCTCTATTTTTCCTGAGGCGTCGGATAGATGCTGGAGGTGCGGGTCGGGCATAGGGACGATCTTACACATTTTCTGGGAGTGCCCTAAGCTGACTCCCTTCTGGACAGCAGTCCGCGAGATATCGCAAAAATTTACGGAGCTCTCACTCCCAGACGACCCAGCTTTTTTCCTGCTGCATGTCTCTGCCATGCCCGTCAAAACCTACAAAAAAGCCGTTCTCCGCCATTTGGTGAACGCAGCTAAATCCTGTATCCCTTTGCTTTGGAAACAACGACATCCACCAACTATAGCAACCTGGCTGCGAAAAGTTGAAGAGATTAATCGGATGGAAGATCTGATCATGACTGCGAATAACAGAAGGGAGGTATATCAAAAAACCTGGACCCATTGGAATTTATTTAAATACTCCCTGGAAGGCAGGTCCCTTATGGGAACCAGCCTCCGCGTTTAGGGACAATGAACGACGAGCCGACTCGCAAGATAGCTGAGTCCTGCCTGTCATGTCTGTGGCCGTTTCCCATCCCTTCTTTGCCCTTAGTTTCTCTGCCCTACTACCCCCCCCCTCTCCTCCATTTCCCCCCCTTGCCTCTTGCTCTTTCTCTTTTTTTTTTTCCAGAAAGTGTTTTATTTATTCAAACAGTGATTACAAAAGCCAACAGAGGCGAAAAAGTGACACGAGTACATAAACCAAAATTGTTGTTCAGTCTTATATGAGTACAATTAATGAAACAATGCGCCTACATAGCAATAAGCTCACCTCCTAGTATTGAATGGTGTGGACTCGAGAAACAGATTGTCTCACCTATTGTGGAAAATCTTGGTATAGGGCCTCGAGTGTGCGTCCTACATAGCAAGTTAGGGAGATAAAGTGTTTTGAAGTCAGCGGAGATGGCTACGTTGAAGGCTCGTGTGACAAGCTCGACATGTGAAATGGAGCGTAAATAAGTTGGCAAGGTGTATAGGGGGGGGAGAGTAGTAAGAAGACAGATCAGTTGGGAAGGAGGAGGGGAGGGGTGGAAAGAAGAGGAGGGGGGGGGAGGAGAAAAATGAAACAAATGGACAAATAAATATAAAGGGGAAAGGGGGACTAGGGGGGAGGGTGGGGAGTGTTCGTCTCTGACTCCCTTGCAGATGTGCTTATCCGATAGATTCTTATGTTCTGTAGTCGTAAGGTAGTACAAAGCTGAACCAGACACCTGGCGTTCTATGAAAAAGGGATGGGTGCATAGAGAAGGATATCAATATCTTATAAGTGTAGCTGATGAGGTCAAGTAGACCAGTATTCGGTGGATTGTCTATGCTATCCTGGGTGGCCTATTAGATCTAGGTGGCGGAGTTACTGAGGGTGTTAAATGTAGTTGTTGCTTGGAAGGATATCCAATCCGCCCATTGTTTAATAAATTTGGCAGGGGTATCGTGGGCAGTGTGAATAAGCTTTTCCATGTCTGCAATTTTCTGAATCCTGGCGAACCATTCTTTGATTGACGGTGTGGTCAAGGATTTCCAGTGCGGGGGTATACATTGCTTTGCCGCGTTGATTAAATGCATCGTTAGAGACTTATGATACCGTTTATGAGGGAGTGTCGAGAGGTGGAGAAGAAATTGTGCTGGTGTGAATGGGATGTCAAGATCGGTGACAGTGGAGATATTTTGATGAACCGTTTTCCAAAACGTCTGAAGGGCTGGGCACTCCCACCATATGTGGAGTAGGGTGCCTTTGGACTGATGGCAACGCCAGCAAGCAGCAGAGACCTCTGGGTTAAATTTGTTAAGGATAACCGGTGTGCGATACCATCTGGATTGGATTTTATATCCATTTTCCTGTGCATACACATTTCTCGAGCCTTTGTGGATGTTTAGGAAAATCTTCCCCCAGTTCTCTTCTGAGATCGGGGTCGCTAGGTCATTTTCCCATTGCTTGCAGGCTTTGCCCTCATTAGCTTTTAAGTTTTCATATAAGAGATTGTGGGTGAAAGAGATAAGATGGGTTTGGGGCGTTTTTTGTATACATAGCCTTTCAAAAGAGGTCAGTGGTCTGGAATATTGTGCATCTTTGTCAGTGGATTTAAGGTATTGTGTCATGAGGAGATAGTCCCATGGAGGAATGGGTGGGCGTTTAACTGTTAAAGATAATTGATGAGCTGAGAGGAGTTTGCCTCGACGGTACAGTTGGTGTGCTCTGGGGTATTTTTCCGGCCAGTGTTTAGTCAAGTAGCGGTCGTGCATGCCCGGGGGAAAGTCAGGGTTTAGTTTTATTGGAGTCATTGGGCCTGGAGTCGAGGATATGGGTGTTTTTCGACATGTTTGGTGGAAATATTGCAGGGTCGGGCCAATCAATGGGTGTACCAGTATATCTCTTGGGACGTGTTTCAGGGGTATCCAAGGGAGGGTGTTCAGATGTAAGTCAGTAAAAGAGGCCTCTAGATTTACCCAGTCTTTTCAAGCCGAGTGAAGGTTCCAATCAAGAATTCTTGTGAGATGTACTGCTATGTTATAATTAGAGAGATTAGGAAGGCCAATGCCTCCGAGATGCTTCGGACGAGTAAGCGTGAGAAATTTTGTTCTAGGTGAGTGACCACCCCAGAGAAATTTAGAGCAGATACTGTTGTATGTGCGGAAGTATGAGGGGGGGATCTTTATAGGTACAGTTTGCAAGATATACAACAATCTAGGTAACGCATTCATTTTTAGAACAGCGGCCCTACCAAACCAAGAGATTGTGGACTTATTCCATGATGTAAGGTCAGATTCCAGTTTGGACAGGAGAGGAAGGTGATTTTTGGCATATAAGTCTGTGAGTTGCGTGGGAAGTTGAATCCCTAGATAGGTGATCGTTTCCTTTTTCCAAATGAAGGGGAAATTACTCTTGCATTGTTCTACAATGTGTTGTGGGAGGGATATGTTAAGGGCAAAGGACTTCGAAAAGTTGATTTTGAGATTGGACAGGTCTTGGAACTGTTGGAACGTTTGTAAAAGGTTCGGGAGAGAGATGATTGGGTTCGTTAGGAAAAGTAAAATGTCATCCGCGAAAGCAGCATATTTATATTCCCTGGTGGGTGCCTGGATGCCCTGGATGTTAGTATTGAGTGTTAGTTGTCTAAGAAGAGGCTCAAGCGTGAGAATAAAAAGAATGGGGGATAAAGGGCACCCCTGTCTCGTTCCATTACCGATGTGGAAGGCATTCGACAGGGTACGGTTGACTCTTACCTTAGCTGTTGGGTTCGTGTATAGGGAGAGAATCATTTCTGTCATACGTGGTCCGAGACCTGTCGCTGCTAGTACTGCTTCCATATAGTCCCATGCTACCCTGTCGAATGCCTTCTCTGCATCTAGCGAAAGGAAAAAGCTCTTCTGTTTGGTCCAGGAAATAAGTTGGTGTAGATTAATGGCTTTAAGGGTATTATCCCTGGCCTCTCTACCAGGGACAAAGCCTACCTGGTCATAAGATATGAGAGAGGGGAGGCAGGGCAGCAATCTGTTGGCTAATATTTTGGAGAATATTTTTAAATCTACGTTTAAGAGCGAAATCGGGCGGTAGTTACATGGGAGGGTGGGGTCTTTGCCTTCTTTAGGGATGACTACAACGTGGGCTTCTAGCATGCCTTGCGTGAAAGGGCTAGAGGGGGAGATGGAGTTGAATGCTCGTAAAAATGGGGTTTTTAAAATTTCTGAGAAGGTTTTATAATAAGTGGTAGGGAGGCCATCCGGGCCTGGGCTTTTGCCTGCTTTCGATTGTTTTAGGGCGTCATTCCATTCTTGCTCCGTGATCGGCGAGTCAAGATTGGTGGCCACCTCAGCAGAGATTTTATCCGGGGCAAAGAGTTCCAGGAACGCTTTAATAGCTGAAGCTCGTTGAGGATTTGGATGCTTGTTGGGTTCAGAACCTTTTAAGTTATACAGCGAGGAGTAATATCTTTCAAATTCTGTAGCTATGTCCCTATTATGGGTCAATTGGGTACCTACAGGGGATTGTAGATGGTGGATTGTGTTGTTGGCTCTTTTTTTGCGTAGTGCTTGTGCGAGGAGATGACTGCTTTTGTTGCCAAATTCATAAAAAAGTTTTTGAGAGAGTGCATAATTTTTCTTAATGGAACTGTTCAGCTCATCTCGTATGAGCTGGCCTGTTTCGGTCAGTTCTAGAAGGGTTGTTTGAGCTAGGGAGCTCTTATGGGAGGACTCCAGTTTGGCTAATTTTTTGAATAAGGCCGTAAGTTTGGCTTTTTTTTCTTTTTTGAGGGAGGCAGATAGGGAGATCATTTTGCCTCTAATCACACATTTGTGGGCTTCCCATTGGGTAAGTTTGGATGTGTCAGGAGTGTCATTGTCTGCGAAGTAATTCGTGAGGCAGTCTCGAATCTGTTGTTCAAATACAGGGTTTGTGAGAATAGTTGGGTCGAGTCTCCATATGTATGAGTGTTCTAGTTTTTCTGGAAATGTGAGTGTCATAGTGACGGGATGATGGTCAGAAAAGGTCATCGGGTCGATGGTAGCTGTCGACAAAGATGCTAAGTCTTGTTGGGTGATGAAGAGGTAGTCTAGTCGTGAATATTTGTTGTGGGGAGTAGAAAAGTATGTATAGTCCTTTACAGTGGGGTTAATGGTTCGCCAGGAGTCATGTAGCAGTAATTCCCATAGACATTTCTTAATTTGTTTGAGTGCCCTATAGGGTATGTGGGAGCTGCCAGAAGATGTGTCTAGCAAGGGGTCAAGAGGGACGTTCAGGTCTCCTCCAAAAATCAGGAGTCCTGTTTGAAAGGAAATCAATTTACTTGAAACATCACGGAAGAAAGGAACTTGGCCAGAATTTGGGCTGTATACATTTGCTAGCGTAATCGGTCTATTTCCAATGTGGCCTTTAAGGAAAAGGAACCTGCCTTGCTCATCAATCAGTTTATCGGATATCTGCACCGGGATTCGTTTGGAAATGAGGATTGAGACTCCTTTAGATTTAGAAATGGGGGAGGTTGCATGAAAAACGTGAGGGTAGAGATTGTTAGTTAATTTAGGAATGTTTCTGGAGCTGAAGTGGGTTTCTTGTATGAAGACCACGTCGGCTTTTTTACAGCGTAATAGTGAGAACAATTGCGAGCGTTTTTCAGGTGTATTCAGCCCATTGGCGTTAAGTGTTAGCACTTTCAAAGATTGGTTTAGTGTCTTATTCGCCTGAGGCGCCATGCCTGCGGGGGGGGGGGGTAGCAAACTATTTCTAAGGGGCGGGGTCAGGGGGAGTCAGAGACGAACAACAAAAAAAAGAAAAGAAAAAAAAAAAAAAAAGAAAAAAGGGGGGGGGGGAAGAGAATGAGATGAATTAGTAGAGTAGGAGAGGTAAGAGGTGCTCAGGGAGAGTGGTAAGGAGGCCTTCCCAGGTATGGGAAGCGCGGGAGAAAACGGAAGTGGGGGTTAGCCTGCAACCCCACTATATATTACTGGGGTACTGATGAGGGCAGCAGTTCCCACCGAAACCGCTTCATGGGAGAGTGGTAGGAAACGCCCTACGAGATGGGTGAGTTCCACGCTCCTTTGAGGTCAGGGTGTTTATGGCTTGGGATGAAATACCGATCTGATGAGTAGCCAGCCGAGAGTTGTGCTCAAGGCTAGCTTTGGGAAAAGTATGTTTCGAGGGTACAATCATGGTGAGAGATTAAGTGGACAAGGTGGGGGCATAGGGGGAATATAGAGAGGATCTATTGCCGGGTGGGGCATCAGTTTAGACGGACACGTATGGTCATGGTATGGTAGTGCAACTTACAATTCAATCATATGGGTCTACCAGGATCTCGTTTAAGGGGGTCAGAAAGCTCAAACAGTAGCTTAAAGAAGGACATCTGTGACAGCTAGGAGCAGTGGAAGGCATGTAATAAAAAAATAAGAGCATATCACAAACCAGTAAGGGCAATGGTATAATGTGCCCAAGCATGAAACCTTATAAATACCTGTAAACTAGGGTATATAACAGAACAGTCTAGGCACATAAATGTTGAAACATTAGGTCTAACCTTTTGAGTTGCACCTGAGAGGTGTGCAAATCTGTGAAAAAGACATGTCATACATGACAACAGAAGTATTAGGCTGTCAGCCTCAGTGAAGGCCGAATCGGAAGATGGGAGGGTTTTGCAGAATAAAGTAGAGAGGTGTACTTCACAACGAAGAGGACCTGTCTAAGTGGAGGGGCAAATATTACTGCTTTAGAGAGTCACCTCCCATCAACCGAGTCGAGACCTAGAACACAACAGAAAAAAAACAAGAACAAACTATAGTAGTACATCCTAGGTTTGATATCTCTATTAATGTGGTAGCATATATAATTGAGGCTCAGAGACTTGGGGTGCCTACAAATATCTTGCTTAAGGCAAAGTCATCGTTTTTACAAGAAGGAAGAGCAGAGGGGTGGGAGCGTAGAAAGCAAGTAGAGATCAGGAGAGGAATAGCAGAAGTAGTATTAGAAAATAAGAAGAGGCAGGGCAGAAATGATGGGAGAGCACAGTTAGCAAAAGAAACGTTCCTGACAGGGGAATCTGGACAGGAAAGGACCAGAGATCCCAAGTTCGTGTAGGTTGAATGATATTCATCTGTCGGGTTATTTAATTATTAGTGACTCAATCGTCTCAGTGCCTAATTTGCTTTAAACACAGCAATGGTAGCCAGAGCCTAGGGGAGGCTAGTTACAGAACTCAGGGACAGTAGAGCATGTCCGTCCTTGCATCATAAGCGGGACTCTAGGGCACGGATATGTCCACATAGGGGAGAAACTCAAAGTCGTTACTCCTGAGGTAAACTGGGTCAGAGTCCACCCGGGGAGGACACAATACATGTCATTAATGTGGATGAGGGCAGAGATAGAGCAAGGGTCAAAACAGATCGGTGTAGCCCTGTTATGTGTAGAGGGAATCAATAAGCAAGTGACACAAATTGGGTACTTCCCTGTATCAGACGGTGTTTAGTGTCAAGTTAGTGTAGACGTGCTCTGCGATGTGCTGGTGAGGCAAAGGGACTGCCATTTCTTGGTGCACTCCGATCCTTCGGTGGAGTGTGAGGCAGTGGTGGGTGGGTTCTCCTGCGTCCGCCATTAGCGTTGCCCTCCTCGTGGATACCATCCATAGAGGTTGCTCTTCTGGGTATGGGTAGACGGAAATCGCTATACCAATCCGGCAAGTCAGCCGGTGGTATGCCCATTAGCTCACAAAAGTGGTCGATGTCTTCTGGTACCTTTAGGTTCGCTGTACGGCCTTGATGTGTTGCGGACAAGCAAAAAGGGAATTTCCAGCGATAGACAATAGATCTGGCCCGTAGAACTTCTAGGAGAGGTTTCAGTTCTCGTCTGCGCTGCAAAGTAATGCTGGATAGATCCTGGTATATTTTAATGGAGGCCCCTTGAAAAGATATCTGGTTGCGACTTCTCGCTTTACGGAGTATTTCCTCCTTGAGGTGATAATCAATGAGGCAACAAACCGCATCTCTCGGTGGATCAGTGTCTCTACCACGCGGGCGTAAGGCTCTGTGGAGACGCTCAAATGAGATTGGTGTTTCAAGGGGTCTTTCCAACAGATCATTAAATATGGCCGTGATTGATTGCGACAGTTGGGTGGGATCAATGGATTCTGGGATGCCTCTTACCCTCAGATTTCGTCGTCTCCCACGATTGTCAAGATCCTCCATGTGGCGATTGATCTCTCTCAGATGAATAGAGTGAGATTCAGTCACTTGTTGTACTTGACACAGCGCAGTGTCATGGCGGTATTGTGCTTCCTCCACCTCTTCCACTCTGATGGCTATAGCTTGCATATCAGCTCTCATATCCGTGATTGCTGCCATCAGGGTGGATTTAATGTCTGCCGCTACGCTGCGGAGATCCTCTATGCTGACAGGTGGGGGATTAGGAGCTTCCATCTCTGCTCCCAGAGATCTACAGGCGCCTGAGCGGGACGGGCTGCGGCTGGAAGCGCGTGTGCCCTGAGGTGGATCTGGCTGAGAGGCCTGTGACAAAGAGGCTGGCGTGCTGTCTCTAGGCCGCGGTCCGAAGAGCGCGGGGATGCGGCGGCCTTGCGCGGATTCGGGACCCAGCGGGGATCGGGAGCGGGTGGCGGAGTTGCTACGTGCTGTTCTCACCATTACTGACCCTTGGAGCTGCGGGTTATCGGTAAGGCTGGACCTCGTGGAGCGGGAGCTCTGATCTTACACGTCCATCTTGGAACGGATCCAGGCCACGCCCCCTGCTCTTTCTCTTTTCTCATGCTTTTTGTTTCTCTCCTGGTGGTCGGACCCGCAGGTTACCGAATCTTGATAGCAGACAATGCTCGGAGAGGAAAGTGGTATACTATGCTGGGCTACATACTATGGTTTTTTAGGTGGTATATGTGTAGTACTTATGAGCCAATATCTCCTGGTCGGCTGACCTGGTACCGCTCGATCCTCTGGGAAAGGTATATGTCTATTTCTGTGTTCTGCTGTACCAAACCATATGAAAATCCCACGTGTGGGCCCGACTGTTGGGAACTGTCTATGTATATCTGTTATGAAAACTCAATAAAATTATATTTGAAAAAAAAAAAAAAAAAGAAACTAAACTTAAACGAAAATGATAGGGATATTGAATTGAAGTATTCCATAAAAGTATGCAACGACTCCCTCATGCCATTTTCATAGGAGAAGGATGTCATCAATGTACCTAGCTCACAAACCCAATTTAGGTCTGTGGCTAGCATAGACAACGTCCTCCTCCCATGTACCCATTAATAGGTTGGCTAGGCTGGGGGCAAGTTTTGACCCATAGCTATGTCCCTATTCTGGAGGTAATATTTGTTGTTGAACCAGAAAAAAATTGTGTGTAGTGGCAAATTCTAAAAGTTCCATAATGAACTTTTTCTGTTTAACAGGTAAAATAGAAACCTTATTAAGAAAGTATTCAACTGACGAAATTCCCCATTGGAACTCATTGACATCGAAAGAGGAGAGTTTGAATGTGAGCCAGTTTTCAAGGAGGACGGAATTAGAATACCAGCAGGTCCTGGGGACAGAATGCATCTTTAGACCCCCGTAGAGGGCTATTTCTGCAGGCATTTCTGACCTCACTACTACAGGTGGTCCACTCCTTCCGGTAAGAGTCCCCAACTTATTGAATTATTATCACAAGTAAATCTCAACCTTTTTTGGTGGTAGTGAAATCCCTGGAATACCTCATCCTGCTAGATCTATCCTATTTTTGAACATTGTTGCATTGTTATTTCTTCATTTTTCAGAGACGTTCACCTTGCATTTTATTTTATTCATCTCTCAAGAGACGTTTACATATTTTTATATTTATTTATATTCATTTCATATTCATTTTTATACTTGCATCAATCTTATTCTACACATGTGTAATTGATTTTTCCCATATATACACGTATATTGTCACTGCTATCGGCGGCGGGAGAGGTGCCACCCCCCTCCCGCCGCCCTCCTGCACCTTCTGCCGCTTACCGGAGCCATCGGTAGCGGCGGAGGCGTTCGGGTCCTTTTGCTAGCTGGGTATGGAGACGAGTGAGGCTAAGATGGCCCCCACTCGTCTCTATACCATAGGAGGGCGGAAGCGACGTCAAAACGTCACTTCCGCCCATACCTCTTAAAGGTATATTTTTTTAAATGTCATTTTTTCTTTTTTTCTTTTTTTTTTTGCATTTTAGTCCAAATATGAGATCTGAGGACTTTTTGACCCCAGATCTCATATTTAAGAGGACCTGTCATGCTTTTTTTCTATTACAAGGGATGTTTACATTCCTTGTAATAGGAATAAAAGTGATCCTTTTTTTTTTAAACAGTGTAAAAATAAATAAAATCAATTAAAATAAATAAGAAAAAAAAACGTTTTTTAAAAACACCCCGTCACGACGAGCTTGCGCACAGAAGCGATCGCATACGTGAGTAGCGCCCGCATATGAAAACGGTGGTCAAACCACACATGTGAGGTATCACCGCGATCGATAGAGCGAGAGCAATAATACTAGACCTAGACCTCCTCTGTAACGCAAAAAATGCAACCTGTAGAATTTTTTAAATGTCGCTTATGGAGATTTTTGAGGCTAAAAGTTTGACGCCATTCCACGAGCGGGCGCAATTTTGAAGCGTGACATGTTGGGTATCAATTTACTTGGCGTACCATTATATTTCACAATCTAAAAAAAATTGGGCTAATTTTACTGTTGTCTTATTTTTTCATTCAAAAAAGTGAATTTTTTCCAAAAAAAGTGCGCTTGTAAGACCGCTGCGCAAATATGGTGTGAAAAAAAGTATTCCAATGACCGCCATTTTATTCTCTAGGGTGTTAGAACCCCAAACATTTTATATTGTTTTTTTTCTAAGTAATTTTCTAGCAAAAAAAACTGTTTTAAACATGTAAACACCAAATCTGAAAAAGAGGTCTGGTCCTTAAGTGGTTAAGCGCGACTTTTGTTTGCATCACCCACAAATATACCTTCCTTTGGCAAGCATAGCATTTTGTACGTTTTTCTTTTGGCATGTGCACATAGGCTTTTCTTCCAAAGATGTTTAGATCTTTCTGCAACCCTGTTTTGTTCTGAGTTGTATGGTACAGTAATTTGAAATATTATACCATGCTTTCTGAGAATTGTCTGTGTGTTATCACCTGTATATTCAGTTCCATTGTCTAATTTGTTTCTTACTTAAAGGGCAAGTTCACCTTTGCACACTTTTTTTTTCTAAATTCCAGCTCCCCATGCACCAATATAGCATTTATGTACTTTTTTGCAAAAATATCAAAGCTTTCTAACAATATTAGAGTCACTTACTTTTCTTTTGCTAATCCATGAATCCAGATATTTCCATTAGTAATGTCTTTCTTCCTCACAGACTGTAGGTAATGAGACAGGAAGGAGATGACCAACTGACATAATTAGCACACACTCTGCATCATCCACCCACCCATTCCCAGCTGCACATTTTTTAAATGAAATGTAAATCAATCAATGGTCACCCTTCTCACTAAATACACAATCAGATTGCATAGTGTACGGCCATCTTTATACAAGTATATAGAAAGGAGTGGATAGAAACACTCAGCTGTCAAGCCTTCATTCACATCTCTGCCAAGCAGGAACTCGCATTCCCACATGCATCTTTTTTTTTTTTAGTGAGGGGGGAGGCGATCATTTTCACTCATCACACGTAGGGCAGCCCATCCACCTGAATGGGCTGCCCTACACACAACAATTGCCCCAAAGAAGCTACAGACCTTTTATTTTTTTATTTTTTTTAGAGTGGAGCTTGGTGCATTTTTACTACAATTTTTGGTGCAGTGCATTTCTGAAGGAAATTCACAGTTGTGAATGGAGCCTCATTGTTCTTGTGTAATTTCACTTTCAGGCCCCATTCACATCTAGTATAGCGGGAGTACACATTTTGTGTCTAGTTTTTCCTGTGACACGAATAGTGCAGCCTGCTGGTTACATCTGGTTAATGGGTCATTTTGGCGTTTTGTGGGTTGTATATTTTTTACTGTGCTTTTTGCAGCATTTTCCCCTTGTTTTTTCACATGACAAAATGTGCGTTTGCTTCTGTGTTTGTTGTGCCATTAACAATTAATAGCACTGGAAGCGCAACTAGCAATTTTACGTAATTTTAGTGGAAAGCTACTTGCTGTTGTTTATTTCAACAAGGGCAGTATATTCAAAGGCTAGGGCAGTATATACACAGACTAGAGTAGTATATACACAGGCTAGGGTACTATATACACAAGCTGGGGCAGTATATAGACAGTCTAGGTTAATATGTAACCTAGCGGTAACACAAGAACAATGAGGCTCCATTCACATCTGTGTGTTTCCTTGCATTTCAGATATGCTCTACATAAAAAACTCACAGTAAAAAAATGCACCAAGCTCCACTCTAAAGAATAGTTCTGAAGCTTCTTTGGGGTGATTGCTGTGTGTAGGGCAGCCCATTCAGGTGGATAGGTTGCCCTATGTGTGATGAGTGAAAATGGTCAAACGCTTCCCCTTCACTAAAAAAAAAAGACACATGTGGGAATGCAAGTTCTTGCTATGCAGAGATTTGAATGGGGCTTGACAGTTGAGTGTTTGTCCACTTCCTCCTATGTACTTGTATAAAGATGGCCATACATTATGAAATCTGATTGTATATTCTGTATTTAGTGAGAAAGGTGATCACTGATTGCATTTCATTTACAAAAATGTCCAGCTGGGAACGGGTGATGCAGGGTGTGCTATGGAGGTCATCTGGTAAACTCCTTCCTGTTTCATGATCTCTAGTCTGTGAGGAAGAAAGACATTATTAATGGAAACATCTGGATTCATGGATGAGCACAAGAAAAGTAAGTGACTGTAAATTTATTGGAAAGCGATATTTGTACAAAAATAGTACAGGAATGCTATATTAATGCATAGGGGAGCTGGAATTTAGAAAAAAATGTATATAAAGCTGAACTTACCCTTTAAACCAAATATGATTCAAGTTTCTCGGGTACTTCACTGTTGTTGTATAACAGATATAGGGGTTGATTTATTAAACCTGGAGAGTGCAAAATCTGGTGCAGCTCTGCAAAGAAACCAATCAACTTCCAGGTTTAATTGCCAAAGCTTAATTGAACACGCTGGCTGGAAGCTGATTGGTAACCATGCACATCTGCACCATATTTTGCACTCTCCAGTTTTAGTAAGACTCCTTGATAGTGTAGTATACTTGCAGTAATCAGCTATAGCTTTCCTGGAGTCAGTTTTTCCATTGGACCTGAAAGATCTGAATGAAGTCCAGAGGTTATCTTGTACACAACAAACAATATGATAGGGGTGAATGGGCTGAATAGTCTGCCTTTTTGATTCCCCCTCTTACCTTCCTTCTTTACCCAGTGGGAACTTGGTCCGTTTTCATTGCACCTTGAGCTTAGGGGATACTAAACAGTTTCCATCACCGACCCTACCTCCTTTTACTTACGTCTCACGAATTTTTATTAAACACTGAAGATTTGAAACCTTATGAGCCCAATACACCTCTTAGCGCAAAACCTATACCTATATAAATTTTTTTGCTCAACAATTACTCTTTTTCCCTTGGTGGAGAAATGGTTGTGTAACCAATCGTACCAACTTCCCCAGTCTCCTTCGGAAATTTTGTTCTCTCTATATGGGACACACTCTATGAAGGAATAACACTGTTATCAGCTCCTGAAGAAGCGTCATCGCAGACGCGAAACATGTAGAGCACCAAAAAAATATATGTAATTGCTGACTGTATGGTTAAAATATAAAAATGCAAGAAATGCGGCGCTACCTAAAAAAAAATACAATACTCAAATACATGTGGTGCAACAGTGAATTCACCTCACTACAAGTGATAAATGTGCAATATTCAACCGTGAATATTATAGTATCCTGATAAAATAAAGTGTATAAATCTTCAAAACATCATGCATGAAATATTAACAAAATATTAAATGTGAAAATTGCTGAATAAATACTCTTATGGAAACAGTCCGAGAAATGACGGATAATAATAAAATGACAAATAATAAATAAAAAGTGCTTCTCTAATGAAGTCCATGCAATTAAATAGTGAGCATGTATCTCAGTTCATGCAAAATTAATAAAGTGTTCTCCAGATCCGTGACTGTCCACCGATCAACTTCAGTGCCCAATTTCAGTGCCACAACTCCGTGCACCCACTGTTTCCCCCAGCCTCTCACCTCAGAAATCAAATGTATAAGCACTGCAACAAAACCGATATTCACTCGTCCTTAGCAGTCCAGCTTCAGCAGCATACCACTATATATATAGGAATAGTGTTTCTCCAATGTAGGTTAAATTAGAGGAGTTCAGTATGCAGTGAAAATCGCCAGTCCTGGAGTCTCATAAATGTCTTCCCTTTGCAGCCTGGGGCACTGGTGTGATCTTACAGGGATCCAGAAAATGCTGGGAACCAGGAGGCAGGAAACAAGAAGCAGCTGGTCGTGACTTCACAGGAACAGGAAGTGTGATTATTCACAGTGGCAAGGAATGGTAAACTGTATGGTTGATATCCTTAATCCTATATTTATATGGATACATATTTTGTCTTTTCCTTCTTGGAAATTTGAAATGGATCTTACTGTTTTTGATAGGATGTCAATTAGGTCTTAAATGTGTAGTTACAAGGAGGAAACATTTCCTTTTTGTGTGTAAAAAGGAAATTGAACTTTTTATCTTCTGTTTTTATTTTCTGTTTTAAAAATTTCAAAATAAATAGAAATAATTCTTTTTGAATATACTGGTTGTGTCTACAACTTTCTTTATGCCTAAAAAGTCCAACTGAACCCACATTTTTTCTTTTGAGGTCTTTTATGTGAAGGTTCTTTTATTTTCATCTTTTATTTTTCTCCCTTACTCCCCCTTTTCCTTGTCAATATTTTCCTAGCTCTGCTGTTACTCTGCTTTAAAAAGGCTTTTCCTATCATTTTTCCTTTTACACAGTTGGTTCATTTCATTGTTTGATCACATGGACTTATTTTTATTTCACTTTCATAGTCATTCTCAGTTAATTTCTTTATTATTTCGTAATGTCTGTACCATGTGTGAATGCAGTTTAAATGTTTTTCCTCCTTGGCAGTATTAACCACCTCATTGGATTTCAGCTGATACTATTCATCTGTAATTTTAGCCTTTGCAAGTAAGATATTCCCTTTTGTGATGGCACAACTGTCTTCTTGGAGGGTCACTATATTGCCTTGTTTGGGGAGCTTCTTCACTGACAAAGGATTTGTTTTAGGAGCAGGAACATATAGGGCATGTTTCATAGATATCTTTCGTGTCACACGCTGGAAAAGAGGACATTAAAGAAAACCATCTCCTATTCCATCTGATTCTATTGTTTGCCCATTAGCTGTGGTGATTTTTTTCTGTTTACTCTGGTAAAGGTAAATAAATACATTTCTGTTATTTATCATGTGACTTGTAGCTCCTGAATCAACACACCATGCCTGCAACAATGAGATGTAACTTGTGGATTGAAAAACATTCAATATTTGAAGCAAAATCAGTTTTTCCTTCACACTTTTGACCTTTTGTAGTTTAGTTTGTTTTTGTATTCCAGCTTTCCAGATTCTGCTATCTGCTTTTAAAATACCTTGTTTCTTGCAATTAATGCTTTCTGTTTTATGCTTATATTCACCCACAAGCTTGACAGTGCAATCATGTTACGATGCGTGTTTCTTATCTTCCTGGTAAACCACCTAGTAATAAGTGCTCCAACATGAAAACCTTTTATTTCTTATCCTATACCTCTCAGCTGTTAAATCATTTCCAGGTGTGCCTTTTGTAATCCTGCATATCCTGGCTTTTCACCAGCTTGGTTTGGTATAGCTTTCTAATCAGATACAGTTTATTACTGAGATTAGCTCTTTATGCATCTTTTGTAATCCTTCCCACATTTCTTTAGCAGTTTCACACTTACACATACAGTATCTCAAAAAAGTCAGTATACTCCTCACATTTTTGTTAATATTTTATATATTTTTATGTGAGAACATTGAAGAAATTACACTTTTCTACAATTTTAAAGTAGTGAGTGCACAGCTTGCATAACAGTGTCAATTTGCTGTTCTCTCAAAATACCTCAACACGCAACCATTAATGTCTAAATCCCTGGCAACAAAAGTGAGTACACCCCTAAGTGAAAATGTCCCAATTGGACCCAAAGTGTCAATATTTTGTGTGTCCACCCTTATTTTCCAGCACTACCTTAACACTCTTGGGCATGAAGTTCACCAGTGCTTCACAGGTTGCCAATGGCATCCTCTTCCACTCCTCCATGACAACATCACAGATCTAATGGATGTTAGAGACCTTGCACTCCCCCACCCTCCATTTGAGGATGACCCACAGATGCTAAATAGGACTTAAGTTTGGAGACATGCTTGGCCAGTCCATCACCTTTACCCTCAGCTTCTTTAGCAAGGCAGTGGTCATCTTGGAGGTGTGTTTGGGGTCGTTATCATGTTGGAATACTGCCCAGTGGCCCAGTCTCAGAAGGGAAGGGCTCATGCTCTGCTCCAGTATGTCACAGTACATACTCCCTAGCTCCCTAGTGGCGGCAGCACTCATGTATCCACAGACCATGACACTCCCACCACCATGCTTGACTATAGGCAAGGCCTGACTTAATTTATACATTTCCATGTACCTTTTTATTATTAGCAACATTTTCATCTTGCATTTCCAAGCTTGGTAATACTGGTTTGTCAGATTTGCAAATGAAAACTTTTGTTGCAGCTGTGTGGCTGGCCATTTTCTTTTATTATTTTGTAGTCTTCTTTCTGTTGCTGTATATTGCACTTGTATGCTGTAGCTACTATAGCTATGACTGGGTTCTCTGGGTGTCTGGGCTACGCCTGGGCCCATAACGTATTACATATTCTGTATAGAGCCCTACAGAACCGACAGACACAATCCACAATGGGCTTTTCTGCTTAATGGCAAACAGGAACAAGAACTTTATTATATAGAGCAAAGACAGAGTATAGTCATAGATGCAACTAAAAACTTTCAGAATCGGCCCGCATGATAATGAAGTAGGTATAACTTTGTGGGTGTAGCATTAGTGATAATAGGGGATGTGATACTTATACTGAGTTTGAGTTTAAAATAGCAAATTATAAATGGCATATAGTAAAGCAGCAAAAGATCACTATAGAATATTTTTGTCTCATACACTCTAGAGTCAAGCTTCATACAGCAAAAATGAAATAGTAAAAGTGGATTTTTGATAACTTTTGATTATCAACACCTCATTTTTTTCAGACCTCTAAACATGATACATGTTCATTATTTGGCGATGTCTGTACAAATGCAATACTTATGATTGCTTTATATTTTATTTACAAAAAAAAACTTTTTTTAAGTAAACTGTCATGTGGTCCAGTCCAATATAAATGTTATATTTATAAATATAAAGAATTTGGTTGTCTATAGTAAGGACACAAACAAGTCCTCTTGGACATGGCTGGATGAAGCAACACCTCTAGGAAATTTTCCTTGCTAAAATTGCACTTTCTGTAAGCATCTTTAACGTGGTAATCTTATTAGTACTGGAGATTGTGAACACAAGATTAGAGAATAATTACTTATCAGTCTAGGTTTGTGGTTTTCATGATCCTTTTCCCTCCCCTTCTTCTTGAATTGAAACAAATACATTTTTTATGAGATTACAGTAACAAACAGATTAGATAAAATATATTTTAAATCAACCAGCTTAGCTTTTGGCTCCTCAATGGTCATGCAGTGCATGTGTTGTTTCTTCTAGTACTTAACTATTTTGCATTATATTTTTAGCATAAAAGGTTTTATGATGAAAGTTTTTTTTGGTTTAGCAAGCAGCTCTATGCCTTATGCCGACATTCCAATGACAAAATCCATCAGATTTTTTTTCAGATGGATTTTGGCCCAAACTTGTCTTGCATACACATGGTCACACAAAGTTGTCAGAAAATCCAATCTTTCGGAATGAGGTGACGTAGAACACGTTCGACTGGACTATATAGAGGGCAGTAGCCAATAGCTTTCATCTCATAAATTATTCTGAGCATGCGTGGCACATTGTCCGTCAGAATTGTCTACACACGATTGGAATTTAAATGATCGTATTTTGTTGTCGGAAAATTTTAGATCCTGTTCTCAAACTTTGTGTGTCGGAAATTCAGACGGAAAAAGTCCAATGGAGACCACACATGATCGGATTTTCTGACAACAAGATCCGATCGCACATTTTCTGTTGGAAAGTCTATCCATGTGTACAGGGCGATACTCCCACAGAGAATGCATAAAGCAACCTACCCTGAAGTTTTCATTTGTTTACTTTCCTCTGACCTTTCATTTAGTGGGCAGAATAGGCAGCTTTATTATTTCAATAAGCTGGAGAAAGTGTAAGAAAACGTTAAAGGACATGGGTGTTTTCACAATTTGTCTGCTTAACTTATGTAAAAGCATGGGCCAGCAAAGTAGCAGAAAACTAGGGTAAAAATCGAAACTATGCGGTTCAGCAAATACCAGACAAATGTTGGTTTGTGTGTGTGGTCCTCCTGTTATACAGAAGTCAATCAGGAGATCGATTTCTGTCAAAATGAACTGTTGGAAAACTTTTATCAGTCAACGCCTGCAGCCAATCGGCTGCACCTCTGATCAGTGTACGCTTACAGTGGAGGAGTCCTTTCTGTCAGAATACAATAGCACAGCTGGGAGGATTCCTCCATTCACTCTCCTGTGGCTAAATAAAAAAAAATAAGGATTATGTCTAGCCTAAATCAGAAACTGGAATAACAAGTCCTTCTCATCTCTTAAGACTTGTTCACATTATGTGGTGACTTGTTTTCTGTACTGGATAAATGCAGGTCACTGCTAGAGAACATAGAAAACAATTGTTTTCTATGGGATCCATTCACACCACGATACTAGTGTAATGTGATGTGAGGTGCGTTTCAGTGTAGAAAAATGCATTTTGTTTGCACTGCACTAGATGGCATCACATGCCACTGCACAGCAGTATAACACACCTTGCCAGTGTGCAGTGACATAAATGAAGTATCACTATTTGACACTTCAAATGAAGTTGAAGAAAAGAAAATGTAAGATGTGCATCACACAGCTCCCTGCCAGAGCTGAACCAAAACTAGTGTTTTATCACGCAGGCTAGTGTGAATCTAATGTTAATGTTTATATGCTGCAAATATCTGGAAGATGGATTAACCCATCATTTACTGTCAAATGAGCTATGACTTGTTTTGCTTTGCATTCAGCATTTCTGTGTGGTTTCTTATTTTTTTTTTTTTTTTACTCATTATAAAATAAACATGTCTGCTAGAATATAATTTGCACTGCAATCATTTTTAACCTCCCGTCCCTGGCGGTATGATTATGTCCGATTTTTGATGCTGAAAGCGGTACAATTGTTTTGCATGGAAATTTGGTGTTTTATATTGTAGGCCTGTAATTCTTATTCCATGTACACACAATCAGAATTTTGGTTGGAAAAAGCTCTGATGGTTTTCCCGACGGAATTCCAACAGGATTTTGCTCGAGCTGTCTTGCATACACGCGGTCACACCAAATTCTGACCATCAAGAACGTGGTGTCATACAACACGTACAACGGGACTAGAAAAAGGAAGTTCAATAGCCAGTAGCCAATAGCTTCCGTCTCGTAGTTGAATCTGAGCATGCATGAGTTTTTGTGAGTCGGGATAGCATACACGCGATGGGAATTTCCGATAGAAACTTTTACCGTCGGGAAAATTGAGAACCTGCACTCAATCTTTTGCTGTGTACCCAGCATTGGGAATAACTCACTTAAATCTGTCCAAACAAGAGTCTAGTAGACATCCCGGGTGTGAAAAAGTTTAAAACACAAAATCAGAAATTATAATACCATAAATAACTACAATAACAAATAATAATACATTCTATTCAATAAATTGTAGTCAATAATATAATCAAATCAAAAACACTGAAAGTTGTTCAAACAAGGGTGCAATATTACTAGTCATATTGCTTCAGTAAACATCCCGAGTATGATAAATTTTGAAACGTGAGACTGCACAAAGTCGGATGTCACAACCAGGACAATGGAAACTGGTTTCCTTTGAGATTTTCCTTCCACTGTCATCATGCTTTGAGCAACAAACCACGCATATCTTTGTGGGTGCTGACTTTTTCTCGGTTGGTGGGATGTGGTCCATGAAGTGACAACCAGTCAGGTGTTCCAGGTTGACAACACCAGCAGCACAATGTCCAGCTCTATTCACAGTCATTTGTGTTTGATAGTTCAGAAAAATCAGTTCGGCAACTTTCCAAATAATGTCTGCATGAACCACAGGATTGTAACTTTTTTTTTGAGCAGAATGTAGGCATTCCACAAGCATTGTTCAAGAAGATGCCTGAAGATCTTCTTGTAGTACATTTTTGTTGTTTTCTCATTGCTGGATAGAATGTCATTGCTTGGTCAGCTCTGTCAACACCTCCCATGGTGTTGTTGTAATCTATTACTACTTGTGTCTTCATGATGTCTTTCCCACCTTTTGTATGTGCCATGACAGTGGAGGTATTATGGATTGTAATCATTAGGCACACTTTTTTTGTCTCTCCATTGCAGTGCCATCATTTTGTCTCTCTATCAGGCTCCAGTCTTGAGCTTCTTATTGTCAAACACTGGCAGCAGGTTACGCCGATTAGCCCTAATGGTTCCATAGGCATCCATTTTGTTCTGCAGAAGGAATTAATAAAGTTCAGGAGATGTGTAAAAGTTGTCTGTAGTTACACAATAGCCCTGATTTAGCAATGGCTCAATCAGTGAAAGAACAGAAGATATTGCCATTCCATAATTGCTGTATTTTGGTTCCTTTCTCAATGTGTAGGACAGAATTCCAAATGTAACCAGTTGTCGATTCACATAGCATTAAGGATTTTACACCAAATCGTGCTTTCTTTGATGCCATGTATTCTATCCAGCTGAGACTTCCCTTGTAGGCCATTAGACTTTCATCTTTGCCAATGTCTCTATCTGGCACATAGCTCTGTTGCAAATTCTTCAAAATCATTTGATATACTGGATGAGTAGTTTCATCAAATTCTTCATTGTTTTCAAAGTGCAAATATTTCCTTATCAGGGAAAATTTGTACTTTGACATGACCGTGCCAAAGAATGGAGTTGCAAATATTTATTGGTTGTCCAATACCACTTCTGCAGGGGATTCCCCACCACTCCCTAAAGAATTATTAGGCCCAGAAATTTCCAAATGTCCTCTTTGGTCACTGATTCTTACTTTTTACTTGTACCGGTTTGTCTCTGTAACTATTTTTTCAATAACCTCATCGGTCAAAAATAGTTGTAGGTATGCCAAGGGGTTGTCTTCTTCAACATCCACTTTCATACCAGGTGCTCCAATAAATTTGAATCTTGGGGGCACTGCATGATCCGTACCGCAGTTAATAGAGCACCAAGGCCATACATCGCTGAAATCACTTTCTGTTTCTAATGATGAATTTCCCCACTAATCACTCTCACTCAATTCGGAAAGTGATTCTGTATTGCTATAACTGTTTTACAGCAGGTCATAAACCACTTATGATTTAGAGGCACGCTCTTTGAATTTCATGGTCGCTCTCGAGTTTCCAGGAAGAAAGAACAAAAAACTGCAGGCAAGGGCACTGGACAAAGCACTGGGGACAAACTGAGGTTAAATGATTTGATACAGTAATGCAATCCAATAAGATTACAATGTATTGTGTATGTGTTGTGATTTATACATTTTGAATCTGCAGCCAGTTCCACCTCCCCTGCTTCGCGATGCTCACAAGGAAGAGAAGCCAGAACAGACAGAAGATCCGGTTGTCGGACACAGTGGGAGTACATTGTGGGATTGTGGGGACAAGGTAAGTCGCCTCTTCCAGGATCCTGTGATGCAGTCCCAAGTGTGGTTCTGGGTTACCGCTAATGGTACTGAAATTTCACATCTTGTACTTGCTTCAGAGCATGCGTTGTTTTTGGTACGTCAGAACAGCATACAGACGAGCGGTTTTCCCGATAGGAATTGGTTCCTTCTGAAAAATGTAGAACATGTTCTCTTTCTATAAAAAAAAAAAAATCTATAAATGGTGTTCTGCTACCAAACATAAATATTTACTAAAGTGCCTAGTGCATAAATATAAAGTGAATCACATGTATTTTATAGAGAACTGATTACAGAGGTGCAAACCCCACTTAGATTAATTTTATAATTAATATAGCAATCCCTCAAAATAGAAATTAGTTGCAAATATTCAAGGTGCCTGAATATATACAATACAAACTGTAAAAAGCTTACGTATTAAAAATCCTTTGATCAAATATTACAAATAGCAGCCTCCAAATGTGCAATAATACAGTGCATAAAAATCAGGAAAAGAATCAAATCAAGTGCATGTGAAATAAAACAACAAATTCGATAGATAAAGGCAGTGAATCACACAGTGCAAACAAGCAAATAAAGTCCATAAACAGGATGGAGTTTTGGTGACATTCAGTGACTTATTAAAGAGGCAGTAAAGGCACTTTAAAAAAAAAAAAATATGCAACCTGCAAGGCAAAGGCATAATGAGCTATTATGCTTAGCATACTAGCTCATTATGAATAACTTACCTGAGAACGAAGCACCCGAAGCGATCCTCCTCCTTTATCTTCACCGCTGCCATGTATCCCGGAGTGACTTCCGGGTCTTGCTGCTCTGGCGCTGTGTTTCGCTGGAGCCGCGATGACGTCACTCCCACGAATGCGCACGGGAGCCAACACCAGCGGCATATCGCCGTGATCTGCGGTGTGCTCCGTAGACAGCGTAGACTGTCCGTGTAGGTTTAGGAGATATTTATTGGACCTACAGGTAAGCCTTAATCTAGGCTTACCTGTAGGTCAAAGTGGTTTGTAAGGGTTTACAACCACTTTAATCTTGTGCCTCTCTAATATTTAATCTTGTGCCTCTCCAGTGAGATACGGGTGGAGTAATACTCCTGTGCCTCTCCAGTGTTCACAGCACACAAGGTGAAATGGCCCCTAACCTTACTGCTGTAAGGTAAACAGCAAATTTGCAGAGATCCAAAGGCTGTATCCCTTTCCTGGCAGGTTGAACTGACACCCCACATGACTGGCGCTAATAATTCGCTATTTACATGAAGATCTTGTTGGTCTTGGTAGAGGTCAACATTTTCAATTTACTTTCTGCAAGCACCTGACTTTAAAAGATAATCCTTTTCCCCGGGTTTTTTGACAGAAATCTTGCTGTAACTTTTGTCACCTTCCCCCTGTCTCTTGCTGACACACACGTGCTCTCGCTGCCACCTGCAGCCTCTGACTCCTGGGGACCTCCTGTCTCCTTTGGATGAAGCAGAATGTTCTCTTTCTAGGTCCATCAGAATTTTCGACGTAAAAAGTCCGATGGGGCATACACACGATCGGAATATACGATGAAAAACTCCCGTCTGACTTTTTCTGTAATTCCGCTTGTGTGTAAATTATTGGTAAATAAAGCAGTTGCAGGTTGTCAGTAATTCCTTAGGACTAGTATTTTTTACATCAGGCTTTCTGAAAGTAGTAGAAAAGGAGGTGTTCAAAGAGGGATTACGTTTGTGTTTGCCATTACTATGGATTTGGAAATAAGGGGAATTGGGACTTTAAATGAAGCACAATTAAGTGCCTCCATCCCGGTAATAGGTAGGTACAAAAAGGAAATTGAGACTTTAAATGAAGCATTTGGATAGTGTAGGAAAAATGGACCATGTTTGAATTTCACCATGGAATGTTTATTCATTGTAAAATAAAGAGAATTGATTTCATAAGCATAAAAAAGTGTACACAAGGCATAAATGTAATAAAAACATTACACATCTATTAGCATATGATTCTTATAGTAAATACATTACATAGCATAATAGTACCAATGACAGCATGCCTAATATTGACCAATGTATCCAGATGGTACGTATGCATCCACTAAATATAGATAAGTATTATTTGACTCTTTTAACTACAATACAAAAATAATGAAATCAGCATGGTTCCATGGTGTAGCTGGGGCATCAAAATCAAATCTCAACCCGTTTCGTGGATGTCTCTCCACTCATCAGGAGCTGATGCGACCATAGAATATAAATATAAATATATATATATATATATATGAATAATAAACCATACTATCCATGTAAAAGAGTATATAGGTGAATGATCATTTAGTGCATATAGATGGTTAGCCAGATACACTCACCAAACCAGACAGCGAGCGGTGGGGCGCAAGGTGGGCCAGGAGCATGATCTCTTCATCGGAGCTGAGGCGGCATGTATATGGATGTAATATCGGGCAGAGTAAAGAAGTACCAAAGGGTTGACAGAGTGTCTGCAAAATTAGGAATATAATGTAGTTAGAACCAGCGTATCTGGGAACAAAATAACCAATATGTGTATAATTTATAATAATTTATTGGAGATAACGATTAATAGTGAACACAGTGAATTCCAGGAGAAGTGATAATATGAATCAGAATGGTGCAAAGAATATCAACATTTGAGAGTGAATAGCGTTTGAAGTGAATATGCAGTTTTGCAAGAATTAAGTGAAAGTGTCACTAAAACTGAATACAGAATAGCTAGTGAAACAAAATTGAAAATTATGTCAAAGAATTGCAAAACAGGAGCACCTATCTTCCCTGTGTGAGGTCTGCCTTCATGTATTACTATCAGAATCATATGCCAACAGATGTGTACTGTTTTTATTACATTTATTCCATGTGTATGCTTTTTTATGCTTATGAAATGAATACTCTGAATTTCACCATGGAAATATTCATTGTAAAATAAAAACATGGTCCATTTTTCCTCCACTATACAAATGCTTCATTTAAAGTCCCAATTTCCTTTTTGTACATGACCAGTGTAGCCCAGATATCCCCACTTTTCTATTACAGCCCCTTTATACTCCCTTCCCCTTCTTATGGAGTATAATGGCCATAACAGCCTTTATTAAACAACTGAAGTAAAACTCCAAATAACCTTCAATATAAATAACCAACATATATAAACAACAGAGAAACAACATGTTTCAACCCAATTTATTGGTCAGTGACGGAGCTACCTCCCTTTTCCACCGTATATCTCACCAGTACACTGCGGGACCGTTTACCAAACATCATAGGCCTCCAGCTGTACCGGTTGGAGCAACCCCCTTTCCCGCAGTGTAACCACCAAGTATTCATCAACCTTTTGATGTTTGATGTAATACCCCGGAGGGGCCATACTACCGATGAGCCCCCCACCCCTTTTTTCACATCTGTTACTGCTACCGTCACTGACCAACAAACAAACACAGCCAACCCCCCGGCTGTCATGACAACCATCTTCACACGATCCTGCAAGTACAACATGACATATTAACACCATTCAGCACATCAAACTTAAGGGAGGGTGGGTGGGAAAACCTGCCTCCTCGTGTGCCACACTCTCCGGACTGGCCCCGTTCGGCTCCACGACCCTTCTTCTACTGCCACTCCCCCGTCTCCACCCACCCACGTAATACCAAGTGTGTCACTAGACACACTGTCAGGTCCGGCCCTCCACTACGCTCCCCTGCAGTCTGCTCTCTCTACGGTCCTATCTTTACTATGGATTTGTGGCATATTCGGTGTGTTTGAAATTTGCAGTCCAGAAGAATTAATGCAGACATTTGCCATAATACATTCTTGGTAACCACAATGCACTTTCTGGCCTTAGACATTTGATCAAATGGCTTAGAAGTGGTATAAAGGGGGCTTTTGGATAAGCCATCCCTTCAGGATAAAAGGGTGAGGTCACAGCCATTTTGACAATATTGTCTGTGATAGAGAAAACAAAGTGCTGCTGACAAACCGCATAGAGAGATTACTCTAAAGCTTGTAAGCATTGCTGTGTCTGTTAAAGTAGACGTAAACCTTTACTGAATGTCCTGTATGTAGCAATGTTATGAATCCTGTATAATTTGGGATGGGAGATTTCCTTTGTCATCCTTTGTTACATATTAATAGTGCTGATGTCCTGCAGCCTCTTTACAGCCTGCCCCTGTTTAAATGCATCACCGTAATAACAGGTGTCATGTGCATTTACACAGAGCGTCCTTAATTACTGTATACAGTATATAAAAAAGTTAGAATTCTACCACTAGGGGAGTTTCCCTCAGTGGCAATTTTTCTCCACTTTACTGTCTGCTGGCAACTCAGCGAACCTTAATGATTTCACTGCTCAAATTGTATACTCCATATTTTCCCCCGGCATCATGTCTTTCCTCCACAGGAACTGCGATTCCCTGCTTCCTCATTACTGGCAGCTCACAACAAGGACATCTTGAGAAAATGAAGGGGCAAAAGCTCTGGGCTTCCTGGCCAGCTTTGGCTTCTTGCATACATCAACTTGCTTCAACTGGGATGGAAGGCTCCCCCATAGAGGCAGTACAAGTTGCTATGTAGACATCCTGGGAGGGTGCAGAGTGGCCCAAGGGTTCAGGGTTATGAAGCACTCTTTGTATTCCAGCACCCAGGACAATAATCATTCTACTTTGAAGTTTCCTCCCATCGGTCGGTGGTGGTGGTGCTAACAGTAGAGCTGGCCTTGCGGTTCGCCCGGCAGTTGGTTCGTGGCGAACTTTGCTCGTTCGTGATTCGCCAAACCGGCGGACTTCTGGCGCTGTTTGCAGCGAATATATTCGTTTACATTGTGAAGAACTTTGACCCATGACACATCCATCATGGGGTAAAGGACAGCCAATTGAGACATTTCAGCACATGGACATACCCCCTACCTTATAAATAGACCTGATCTGGCGACCATTTTACATTCTGTCTTTTGTCAGTGTAGGGAAAGGACGCTGTGTGGAGCAGGGACAGTCAGTCTAATCACTAGCTATTGCTATTAGGTCCACAAAAGTCCTTTTAAGGACTGGTATAGGTGTACAGTATATAGGGTTGTAATACACTTATAATATACTTTCTTTCAAACATAGAAAGCATATTATAGTGCACTGACTGCATGCAGTGCTGCTAACCGATTCTGCAGCTGTCATTTCTCAGTGTAGGGAGGGACAGTTTGATGTTTGGAGCAGGGACGGTCTGCAATTCACTAGCTACTAGCTAGCTACTCTTAGGTCCACAAAGGTCCTTTTAAGGACTGGTATAGGTGTACAGTATATAGAGTTGGAATACACATATAATATACTTTCTTTCAAATATAGAAAGCATATTATAGTGCACTGCATGCAGTGCTGCTGACCGATATTCTGCAGCTGTCATTTTTCAGTGTAGGGAGGGACGGTTTGGTGTTTGAAGCAGGGACAGTCTGCAATTCACTAGCTACTAGCTAGCTACTATTAGGTCCACAAAGGTCCTTTTAAGGACTGGTATAGGTATAGTACTATTTGGTGTGCAGTATATAGGGGTGTAATACACATATAAAATACTTTCAAATATAGAAAGCATAGTATAGTGCATTTCCACTGTGCAGCATCGTGACTGCTGAGCGGTTCTGCAGCGATACTACAAAGAGTGACAAATGCAATTAGAAAAAAGTATTATAACTGGTGTGATAGACTAGTGGCCCCTCAAAACGACAGCGGGGTGTTATATCTTCTTCCACATATACTGCACTTCTCTAGAGACTTTTATCACAAGGTCATTTAAAAAATGACAGGCAGAGGAAGAGGCAGGCCCTTCCGCAGGGGTGGTAGGGGTAGGGCAGGAGCAACAAGCTTGAGCCAAAGTGGCAAATTGCAGAAGGTGCGTTTGATTACGTCAAAAGATGCACCAGACTTGGTTGAGTGGCTCACTCAGCCTTACTCTTCTGCACCCTCCTCATCCTCTCGATCTGCACCCTCTTCACTCTCTGCTGTGTGCACCCCCAAAGACACTACCACCAACACCACCACCAACATATACCCTCCGCTGGAGTCACAGGAATTATTTTCCGATCCATCACAAGACATTGCCGATGCGCAGCCATTCTTGGCATTGGATCAGGAAGAGGAGGTAGCGACAACCGACACTCAGCAGTCTGACGACAGTACCCAGATCAGCCTAAGGAGGTTGGTCCCCAGTGTTGCTGCCTACTCCGAGATCTGTAATTATAGCGGTGGGGAAGGTGACGTCAATGATGACGTGTCTAGTGATGTCACGTGGGTGCCCACAAGAGAGGAAGAGGGGCGAGTTCAGAGGGAGATATGGACCAGCAGATAGGGAGAAGCAGGAGGAACTTACATTGCACAGGAGGGACAAACCAGACTGGTAATGTATCAGGAGCGAGGCATCAACCATGTACGGTTACATCTGGCGCTCCCAGGACGCCGCCACATGGCTCCGCAGTGTGGCTTTTTTTTAACGTGTCCGCTGCTGACAATAGTGTTGCCATCTGCAGCCTTTGCAGTCAACGCATAAGTCGCAGTAAGCACAATACTCGCCTAGGGACGACCGCCTTAACAAGGCACATGAGCTGATATCACCAAGCCCAGTGGGAGCAACGGAACCCACAAAGCCACACTCCAGGCTCTCACCGTCCATCCTCCTCTTCTACCAAATGTTCGAGCGTAAAAAAAAATGATGACGCCGGATAACCCTCTTGACCAACAGTTCACGGCTGGCTTGTCAGAACTGATAGCCCGCCAACTACTGCCATATAAACTGGTGGAAGGTATATAACTTTGACTGCCTACCGGGTGAACTCTCTGATGGCCATCAAGCATCTAACCCGTGGCACCCCTGTAGATTTGGTTTTACCGCCACGGATTGCATGCAGGCCTGCCTCTTCTTCTCCTCCTCCTACTGCATCCTCCCTCTCCTCCTCTGCTGACTCCTCATTTTCCACTGCTAGTGTCTCTTCCGCTGTGCCGCCCAAGATCCCCAGAACCTATTCGACATGCCAGGTGAGATGTTGCCATGCTGTGCTGTGTCTGTTGTGCCTGGAAGCCAAGAGCCACACTGGCCCTGCACTCCTTTCAGCTTTGCATTCACAGGCAGATCAGTGGCTAACACCGCTAAATTTGACAGATGGTAAAGTGGTGTGTGACAATGGTGCCAATCTGCTTAGCGCATTAAAATAAGGCAAAATTACACACGTGCCATGCATGGCACACGTCTTAAACTTGGTCGTGCAGCGATTCGTTGTCAAATACCCTAGGGTCCAGGACATCTTGCAGCAGGCAAGGAAAATCTCGGCACATTTCCGGAGATCTTACACGCCATGGCTCACCTTGCTGACATTCAGCGGCGACACAATCTGCTGGTCAGACGTCTTATTTGCGATTGCCCGACGCGATGGAACTCAACCTTCTATATGCTTGATAGGCTGCTCCAGCAGAAACGTGCAGTTAACGAACTCTGCGGCAGAACAGGTTCTGGGGAGCTTGTTTTTTTTCCACTGCACCAGTAGCTGCTCATGCACGATGCATGCAGACTTCTGCGGCCATTTGACGAGATCACCAAACTGGTCAGTCGCAGCCATGGCGCCATCAGTGACATGGTACCTTTATGCCTTCTTTATGGAGCATGCATTGTGTCATGTCATTGATCAAGCCGTGGAGGAGCAGGAGCAGGAAAATGAGGAAGTCACAATGCTGCATGAATTCCCAGGGGAGGCTACTCTATCTGAGACAAGTCAACAACAGGAGTCTGAAGAGGAGTCAGAGGAGGATGGTGCCGGGGCGGATGAGGAGGAGCATGAAGAGCATGCGTTAAACCTTTCTGGGATCCCTGTTCTTGTCCGTGGATGGGGGGAGGAGGACCACATTATCCTGGATGATGAGCAGGAGCCAGGCCACCACACCGCTTCCAGTTTAGTGCAAATGGGGGCCTTCATGCTCCAGGGTTTTAACAAGGACCCCCGTATAAAAAGTATAAAGGTCAAGGACCAGTACTGGTGGCAACATTCTTAGCCCTCTGTGATGGTGGTAACATTTCCACCATTTTGTGTTTGTACCAGGGGGGTCTGTCAGAATGGAGCACTTCCGGGCCTTGCATAGAGAAATGCTGCATTCTGCTTTTGCGTGTGCTGGCAGAGGAATTCCCACTCCCAGAGAAAGAGTTGCGGGTACCAATCCAACAGCGCCTGCAAGAAGAGGGCGGTTTGAAGATGCGTTGGTCACTTCTGATATGAGATCATTCTTTCAGCCGACCCATCGACAGGTGTCATCCGGATCCAGCATCAGGGAACGCGTAGACCGACAGGTGTCCAACTACATCGGGTTAATGCCCGATGTGGATGCTCTGAGAAGTGATGAACCCCTGGACTACTGGGTGGGCAGGCTTGACCTCTGGCCAGAGCTTGCCCAATTTGCATTGGAACTGTTGGCTTGCCCCTCATCTAGTGTCTTGTCCGAAAGGACGTTCAGCGCAGCAGGGGGGATCGTGACCGATAAGCGTACCCGCCTAGCTCACAACAGTGTTGACTACCTCACATTTATAAAAATGAATGAGGCATGGATCTCGGAGGAATTCAACACATGTGACCAGTAGACCTTGTATATGCATAACTATATAAACGATTTATATAATCTAGCACAAGGCTCATTTGTACAAAAAAAGCACACTATATGCCTGTACCCTCCTGTTTGAAGAGGTTGAGTGGTGTCATATTTATGGGTCCCGCAGCGAGTTGCTGGTGTCAGTGCTCCTATCTCGGTGCTGGTGTCAGTGCTCTCTATCACGGTGCTGGTGTCAGTGCTCTCTATCACGGTGCTGGTGTCAGTGCTCTCTATCACGGTGCTGGTGTCAGTGCTTTCTATCATGGTGCTGGTGTGGTGTCAGTGCTCTCTATCACGGTGCTGGTGTCAGTACTCTCTATCATGATGCTGGTGTCAGTGCTCTCTATCACGGTGCTGGTGTGGTGTCAGTGCTCTCTATCTCGGTGCTGGTGTCAGTGCTCTCTAGCACGGTGCTGGTGTGGTCTCAGTGCTCTCTATCACGGTGCTGGTGTGGTGTCAGTGCTCTCTAGCACGGTGCTGGTGTCAGTGCTCTCTATCACGATGCTGGTGTCAGTGCTCTCTATCTCAGTGCTGGTGTTAGAGAGCACTGACACCAGCACCGAGATAGAGAGCACTAACACCAGCACCGAGATAGAGAGCACTGACACCAGCACCGAGATAGAGAGCACTAGTGTCAGGTGCTGGTGTGGTGTCAGTGATCTCTATCATGGTGCTGGTGTCAGTGCTCTCTATCTCTGTGCTGGTGTGGTGTTAGTGCTCTCTATATCGGTGCTGGTGTGGTGTCAGTGCTCAGTCTTTATTGCGGTGCTGGTTTCAGGCAGTGAGGGAGATAGCAGCGGAGAAGCCAATCAGCAGGCAGTGCCAGCACCATAGCTGAGGATCAGCACTGGACTGGCACCTCTGGACCACCGCAGTGGAGCCCTGCATAGGTGGGAGTAAGGGCCAGGCAGAGGGAGGGGCTCAATCACAGGTTGGCACACTGGGACACTGGCACAGGGCTGCTCTGCCCTGACTGTGGCACTGATCATCTCCTGCATCCCCTTCATAGCCTGGCCTGACCTTGCCTCTCCTCCATGGCCTTCATGCGCTCCTGAATTGACCACATTTTCCAGATAAAAAAAGAATGCTTGTTGTTGTAGATCCCAGATTTACTTAATACTTCTGGTATGTCAGTGTCCATGTTGTGGGACTATGTGTGCACAGATAGTATTTTGTGGCTGAAAATATGACCTGGAGGTTTTTAAGGTTCACCTGCCATTAAAGTCAATGGGGTCCGCTGCGAACCTCGCGGTTCGCAAACTTTTTGGCACGTTCGCGGATCGCGGGCGCAAAAGTCCCATCAGAAGATTGTCCATCACTAGCTAACAGTTCTCTTCACTGTTTGGCTGTGTCTCTTGCTACAGGACCCAGTAGAATCGGATTGCATGGGTGTTCACACCTATGCGATCCAATTCCTGTCCAAATTGCTTTTTTTTATGTTCCTTGAGTAGTCTTTGCAAAGTGAAGCTTTACCTCATGGAACAACTGCACTTGCAAAGTGCACAGTCTACATGCCTTTAGAAAATTAACCCCAATGTATCATCTCAGAGACACTTAAGAAGAAATTTCCAAGCAGAAAAAGAGTTTTATGAGCAGATTGAAGATGTGAAAAAAAAAATAGACAGAAATAAAGGTGCTTTGTTCCCTTAAAAAGAAGAATACTGTCCCTGAGACACTTTAAGAACATTTCAACTGATGCAACAAGGTAGAATAGTACAAACTTTTCAAAAGGTTTCAAAAACAATGTAAATGTAGAGGCAGGGCCGCTGATAGAAATTATGGGGCCCCGTACAACCTACCTGACGTGGCCCCCTTCAGCTCCACCCCTGGCCCTGCCCTGTCCCAGCCCCTCCCGGGACCCCGCCTTGAAACAAAGTGCAGGTTTGTCTACAAGTGATAGGCATGGCTGGCACTGTCTGCGGCACATTACGGCATTGGCGGCATGGGTGGCACTGTCTGCAGCACATTACGGCATTAGCGGCACTGTCTGTAGCACATTACGGCATTGGCGGTATGGGTGACACTGTCTGTAGCACATTACGGCATTGGCGGCACAGGTGGCACTGTCTCTGCAGGCAGCACATGTGTTATGGGCCATAAAGCATGTGCTACCGGCAGACAGTGCCGCCAATGCTGTAACGTGCTGCAAACAGTGCCAGCCGTGACACTAATGGCATAACGCATGTGCTACTTGCTGACAGTGCACCCATGCCGCCAATGACATATTGTGCTACAGACAGTGCCACCCATGCCGCCAATGGCATAATGCCATTGGCAGCATGGATGGCACTATCTCTGCAGGCATCACATGCGTTATGACATTAGCGTCATGGGTGGCATTGTCTGCAGCACAATATGGCATTGGCAGCATGGGTGGCACTGTCTGCAGGCAGCACATGTCTTATGGGCCATAACGCATGTGCTACCTGCAGACAGTGCCACCCATGCCACCAATGCCATATTCTGCTGCAGACAGTGCCACCCATGCTGCCAATACCATAATGTATATACGCTGCTGCATCAGTAGTAGATCTTGAATCCCCCCCCAAGCAAGCACACACCTGTGTAATTGTTATCTGGGCTCCATGAGGCACGACTTCCCTGATCCTGCTGCGCTGCTGCCTGGACTGGAGTGTCCAACTGTCCACAAATGATTCCATTCAGATGCGATCATGTCAATGATGCCAGCTACTTATTTTTTGTGTTCTGCCACTGCCGCTCGCCTCACTGGCACTTCTCGCAAGAGGAGGGGAGCAATCACTCCACAGCGACAAGGGGACGGCACGATAGAGGACGCACTGGCTGGACTTGAGCCACAGCCAGCAAGAAGAGCGGGTGCAGAAGAGGTATTCTTCCGCACTCGAAATAGAGGAAATAGTCCCTCCCCTGCCGCCACCTAGTCTGCAGATAGCGATCTGCACCAAAAAAAAAAAAAAAACGTAAAAATAACCGGGGGGGGGGGGGGGGGGGGGGGGTTTGGGCTTATTTGGTTGGTAGTTGAGCCGGATCGGCCATGGCTGAAGGATTTTATTTTTTTTTAATTTATTTATCTGCTCAGCTTGCACGGCCCCCCTGCTGGCTGGGCCCGGTACAATAGGGCCAGTCGTAATGGCCTATCAGCGGCCCTGTGTAGAGGTACCAGAGAGAGAATAGGGCAAAACATTGGCTGTTTACCAACCAAGAACACAGGGAGGTGACCTCAAACAAGCAGGAGGAAAGTTCAAATCTTGGAAAGTATTATTTTACAAAAAGGGTAGTTGATGCTTGGAGCAGACTTTCAGCAGAGGGTAGTGAGTCAGTGAACAGTAAGTGGATGCAAACATGCTTGGGGCAAGCATAGATCAATACTTACATTTACAAAAAAAAAGGAAACAACATGTATAAATAAAAAAAAAGGCAAAATCGATGGACTGATTGGTCTTTTTTCTGCCATCACTTTTCTATGTTTCTATGTTGGGGCACAAGGCAAAGAAAGTTCTCTTCCAAAAAAAATAGAGCTTCAGTCCTTTTTGGATTTTAGGGGGTCAATTGATTTTTTGGAAAAGGAAAGGAAGAGAATGAAAAGAGGTGCCAGAAGGTTGGCAGCAGTGGCAGCATTAGTGAGTATAACAGAGAAAAGTGTTTAGTCTATGCTAAATGTGTACAAAATAAACTTATTGATTTTCATCAGTTACATCTACAGTGAGTTTTCAGTAATCCTCTTTGGTCAAGGTTCATTACTTTTTTGTTAATAGGCAGCTTCTCAGTCACAAGTATGCCCCGCTGCACTGAAGACCCTCTTTGACATGACCAATGCAGCATGACAGACTAGTACCTCAAGCACATATTGGGCCACAGTAATCTGTTGTATGATTGCTTGTTAGCATTTTACAGTTCTGCTGTTCCTGTTTGCTTGACCAGTGCAGGGAAAGCCTAACAAGGAAAACAGAAAAAAAAAGAAAAAGTTAACTTTAAAAAAAAAAGTCAAATATATATATATAAAAAGCAAACATGCATCGTGAATTACCATGTTCTAGGAGAAGGGGGATATATTCTCCAACTGGAGTGCCAATATATATGCACTGAGCATATAAGGTTTTTCATTTTTTCATCTGGACCAGCAGGTAGGGGATGGGTTGTTGTTGGTACAGTGTCATGAAAAAGTATTCATACCCTTCGGAAATTTCCACATTTTGTCGAGTTACAACTAAAAACTTAAATGTCCAAACTTTGTAGAACCACCTTTAGCTTCAATTACAGCTGCAAGACCTTTGAGCTTTTGTCTCTACCAGCTTTGCACATCTAGTGAGTGGCATGTTTGCCCATTCGTCTTTGCAAAATAGCTCAACCTCTGTCAAATTGCATGGAGAGCATTTGTGAATAGTAATTTTCAGTACCTGAAAAAGACTGGCCACAGCTTCTCAACTGGATTTAGTACAAAAGGAGAGGCGCCTCTGGGTGTAGATTTAAAAACATTTTTTAATCACACAGAGTTTAAACATTTCAAAGGTTAAAAAGCGCAATGGATAAAACAATCCAGGAAATGGGAATCATCAGATCAGTTTGCACATCCTGGACACACTGGAGGCTGTCATATCCAGAAAATGACTTAACACTGGTCATGGAGACAGAGCAAGTGGGGGAACACAGGCGGAGGATGATGACGTCACTGGCATGCTGCGACCGGTTTCGTGAGCTTCCGGGCTGAGATGGCAAGTCAGCCGCGCTCCTTCATCAAGCTGAAGGGGGAGATGTAGGGGCGAATAGATAAAGAGCTGAAGGGGTGTGGCTAGAGTGGGAGAAGAGCTGGGGGGCATGGCTAGAGTGGAAGAAAAAACACAGACTGAGAGGAGGATTGAGGGAACGAGTGAAGGCTGGGGAGGGGCATGGCTAGAGGGGGAGAAGAGCTGGGGAGGGGAGTGGCTAAAGTGGGAAAATAGCTAAGGAGGGGCGTGGCTGAAATGAGACAGGAGGACTATACTGACTAAGAGAAGGAGTGAGGGGACATGTGAAGGCTGGGGGGGCGTGTCCAAGGCAGGAGGGAGAGAGAACATAGACAGTGAAAGGAACTATGGCACGGAGAGGATGAGAAAGATGACCGCTATTGTCTAAAGGCTGATCAGCCCGATTTAGCCACGCCCCTCCCCAGTTCTTCCCCTGCTGTGGAACTCTGCAGCTCCTCCAGGGTTACCTTAGGTCTTGCCTCTCTGATTAATGCCCCCCTTACCCGGTCTGTGAGTTTTAGTGTGTGGCTGTCTCTTAGCAGATTTGCTGTTGTGCAATATTCTTTCCATTTGGTTATGATAGATTTGATGGTGCGCCAAACATTTGGATATTTTTTTTTATAACCTAACCCGCTACTTCTGAACAACAGTGTCCCTTACTTGTTTGGAGAGCTCCTCGGTCTTCATAGCTGTTTGGTTAGATGTTTGGTTAATGGTACCCCTTGCTTAGGTGTTGCAGCCTCTAGGGCCTTTAAAAAAGGTGTGTATATGTAATGACAGATAATGTGACACTTTGATTGCACACAGATGGACATCATTTCACTAATGTGACTTCTGAAGGCAATTGTTTACACCAGAACTTTTCATGGGCTTCACAACAAAGGGAGTGAATACACACATTCCACTTATCAGTTTTTTTTATAAGTTTCATATTTCAAAACATGTAAAAAGCCAAGGGGGTGAATACTTTTACAAGGCACGGTATATACACTCAAAGATCTATTACTTTGTCTATGTACACAAAAAGCCTATTTCTCTCAAATATTATTTACAAATCTGTCTAAATCTGTGTTAGTGAGCACTTCTCCTTTTCCGAGTTAATCCATCCACCTCGCAGGTGTGGCATATCAAGATGCTGATTAGACAGCATGATTATTGCACAGGTGTGCCTTAGGCTGTCCACAATAAAATGTGCAGTTTTACTGTATTGGAGGGTCGGGGGGCCCGAAAACCAGTCAGTGGGGGTGATTTACTAAGACTAATGTGCTGCGCCTGTTCACACCTTAATTGTTGCACTGGAAAAATCATTAATTGAACGTGCGAACTGGGGCATGAAGATGCGCAAAACAAAAATAAATGTGTAAACTACAACTGGTGCTAGGGTAACTGCAGTTTTCTGGTTAAATTGGTTAATTTCATCTCATTGGATGTGTCTTGTTAGGCAGATAACAGGTGTCCTCAGTGAATTAACCCTTTTGATGCTAATCACATTCCTATTACTTCTAATCTATCTTTGAAATGTGTTTTTTCTATTTTTACCCAAATCTTTCAATACATTACAAAGAACAGAGAAGTGTTTCTAAACCCACTAAATTAATATTTTCAGATCTTGATCTTTAAAGGTGACCATATACTGCAATCAGTTATATCTTAAAAAAAAATAGATTTAGTGCAAGAGCCTGTTTGATTTCCTATAATTTTTATTAATTGTTCAAGTCCATCTTCCTATTACCTATTTTGCTGAAATATCGAGTTGTACACACATTGGCCAATCAGATTGAATAGTGCATGACCATCTTAAGTGTCAAATTTGGAATGTAGATTTGCCATGACCCACTTGTATTTTCCTATTGCTATTTATTGGGCATTATACAAGGCACATGAGATACCACCTTTTTTTTCCAAGACATGCTAGAGGGAATCCGGCATCTTCAAACAGCTCTCCAGCTGTTGTGGAACTACACATCACATGAGACATTGTAAAACTCTGACATTCACAGACATGACTAGGCATGATGGAATTGTAGTTCCTGAACAACTGGAAGGCCATAGTTTGAAGACCCCTGTGCTATACCATTATTATTCCTCCAGAATTGGGAGTGTGGCATCTACCCAACTTCTCTCTGCTTGTGGACACAAGAACCTACATCAATATATATATATCTCACGGTACGAGGAAGGAGGTAGAAGATAAATACTTTCCAATAATTTTTATTACAAAAATAGAAATACATATTAAAATCATTTAATAAATAATCTTGGTTACAACAATGATGGTTGAGGTGTAAGAAACCCATGGTTGATGGATTTCGCAAAGTAGCTTCCTCGGAACTTCTGACTAATAACCAAAACACCTTTACAAATAAAGGGTAAAAGAACAAAAACAAAAACACACACAAAGGCAAAATAAATATATATGTTAGACATTGGTACTCATCCAGTGTTTGATGTATATATATATATATATATATATATATATATATATATATATATATATATAAAACTGCCCCCAGTAAAGAAATAATGCAACAACCCCCCAGGACTGGGAACTTACAAATTGTTGACCCCAGAGGGGTCAGAAGCCAAGGGCCAAAACTGTGTACCCCAAACTAATTGGATGGGTTGGCGAGAGTGGATAGAGGCGGAGAGATGCACGACCTGGATCCCTAAACCCTACATGTGGTGCACAAAACAATTAGACAATAATAATATCAGACCGCCACTACTGGCAACCCCAGCCCAACTGACGACCAATATAGGATAAAATAAAAATGTATTACTTACTAAGATATGTATCTAGTTACAGGGCATCAAAGTAACAGAGGTGTCCTCTCCTCTAGATGATACAACAGGTAAGAAACTGTCCACGCAACTGGCAAAGAACAAAGATATCCCCCATTATAGTCCGTAGGCTAATCGGACCACCAACAACATCAATGGGATACAACCAGTAAAATCAAAAATGGGACTACCAAAAGCTGTACACAGTTAAAAAAATTAATAAATGCAAAAATAATAAACCAAAAAAGCAGATGAAAATAGCATTAATCATAATTACCTGTATACAACTAATCTCCAGATCACAATGTCATGAAGGCCAGGTAGAGAACCATCAACCGCAAGAAGCCCCACAGGACAATAGGACGAGGGGGGACAAACCCGATCAATACCCCTCCATGGATATGCATCCTAATGCACTAGTGCCAGGGCTGCCAAAAAAACAAATTAGTCTTACCATTTAAATGACCAGTATATCCACAGAGCTACCCAGAAAACACATAATAGATACAGTCCCGCCAGCCAGTAATATAACTGTGGCACAGATAACTAAACAGAGACTGATCCCAATAAGTAATGAACAGACAAACCTACCTCCAGCAGCAACCACTTCATATGCATATACCACTCACCAAATCAACCAAGTACCTTTAGTTTTATAGTTAGTGCTGCACACACAGGCATTATACCATGATTGAATAATAGCAATCAGTTGCAAAACAGGTGTGAGTGGGCGGAGCCAATAGAATTTGCGGCGGCTGCAATGACGTCATGAAAGGGCAACATGCCTAGAATGATTATGGGCAGAAGGAAAAACACACATGCGCAAAACGCCAAGCCTATATCTAACAAATCTAATGCTTAGAATCCTCACAGCGCTATGGAAACTGCGAGCATGCGCAGAGCGCCAAATCCTATACTTGTCAAATCTCATGCTAGGAATCTTCACAACGCTAGTACGTGAACCAAAATGAACCTAATTGGACAGTCCTAACTAGCCTTGATCAAAAGAATATAGCAACCACATAAATGAGATACCAGGGAGAAAACAGAGGGGTTCCCCAAAGCACCACCACGGTCGGGTTTATGAGGTATAAATACCATCACAAACCCCCAGATGACTACTAAGCCAGTAGGGCCTCCTCCATCCTCCCAATGGGAAACCAGGTCCCGTGCATCCCCCACCAAACATCCTCACTTCCACACGGGCCACCAAACACAGCCCTAAAAGAAAAAATATAGAAATGAATCTTTAAATCAATATTTATATAAATCATGCACATTGGATAGGCCAACATATATAACACATGCATCTCCCCAATCTTGTAACTTTTAAATTATTTACATTTAAGTTGATTGAAATCCATATCACAAGACAACACATGGGATGGGGGGAAAAGTGGAAAGGAAAAGTGTGGAAAATACAGGGGAACCGGATCACAACTAGTGTAGTCTATCATAATTGACTATTCTTAAAGAAATGGCCTATAACTCAGAGTCATTAAGGCCAGGCGATTGAGCAGCATTTAAATTGAAGATCCATTTGGCTTCTCGCTGGAGCAGTTTCTATTCAATGTTGCCACCCCTCGGGTCCTCCCTAACTCTTTCCAGGGCCGTAAAGCAGACCATTGATGTGTCATTCTTATGATTGAGGACAACATGTCTCCCTATATATGTATATATAAGATTATTTCTGATGTAGTAAATGTGGTCATATACCCATCTCCAGAAGTTCCTAAAAGTTTTCCCGATATAGAACGAACCACACTTACAAAATGCAATATAGACAATGCCCTTCGTCTGACAATTAGCATGAAACTTCATGCTACAGTATGTGTCTTTCCATTTGGTAACCTATATGATGAACCTTCCAGCATCCAACTACAATAATCACAATTATTACATCTAAACATACCTTGGGTATCATCCTCCCTATCCCATCTTCTTGAAAGTGACTGTGAACTAGTCTATCTTTCAATGAAGGGCATTTTCTTAAGGTAATCTGTGGACCATCACCAATATATTTTTTGATGATTCCGTCACCTGTCAGATGATGCCAATGTTTTCCAATTACATGTCGTATGACATCATGATTACTGGAATAATTGGTTATTATTCTCACACTGTCCATTCCATCCTTTCGCCTTTTCTCAAACAACAAATTCAATAAATTTTTATCAAGAGCCTTATTAAAAGCCTTCTTAAGAATGGTTTTACTATAGCTTCACTTCAATAATCTTGTTCTTAGCAAATCAGATTCCTTCCTAAATGATTCCTCAGTGGAGCAGTTGCACCTCAAACTAAGATATTTTGAATAGGGTATACTCCTGATTAATGGCTGGGGTTGAGAGCTGGCTGCATGAAGCAGAGTGTTACCAGCCGTGGCCTTAATAAAAAGTGCAGCTTGCTATCTGCCGTCATCGCACTTCAAGATTGTAACATCCAGAAATGCGAGTGATTTGAAACTATATTCCATAGTAAACTTAAGATTAAAAATATTCTCAGCCAATTTAACCATAAATAGCTTCAGATTTTCCACACCTGCATTTCAGACCATAAAAATATCATTGATGTATCTGTGCCAGCATATAATGTTGGCCAGATACATTGATAAAACTGCTGTGGAAAAAAAGTGCTCTCCCATCCCCCAATGTACCGGTTGGCATTCGATGGGGCACAACACGTCCCCATCGCTACCCCCTGCACCTGGAGGTAGTGGGAGCCATCAAATGAATTTTTTTTTGTCAGAATATGAATTAACAGTTGTGTAATAAACGCAATATACGGACCAACTGCTCGTTCATCTTCCTTTAAGGAAGCTCTCCACTACAGAGACACCCAACATGAGGCGTATGCTGCAATAAAGACCCTCCACATCTATAAAGACCAAAAGAGAGTTAACAGGAACCTGTTTGTCGTAAAGGATCCTTAGCAATGCCGTAGTGTCCTGCAGATAAGAAGGAAGCAAGACCACATGAGGCCGTAAAAAGGTATCTACCAGATGACTCCCTTTTTCACTTTTTGCTCCAATACCTGAGATGATAGAGCATCCACGTGGTTTTGACAAACTTTTATGTGTTTTAGGTAAGGCATAAAAGGATTAAATCCTAGGATGAATTGTTCTCAATGCCTCAAAGACTTCCTTGTCAATGATCCCATTATTATAGGCCTCAGTAATCACCATATCATAGTCATTGTTGAAGGTCTGGATATTCTCAATAGAGATCAGTTGGTACCATTCTTTATTTGACAGAATATCGAGACACATTTCTCGATATTTGTCGGTATCCATGACTACCACATTTCCCCCTTTGTTTGGCATTTTGATTGTAATGTCCTTGTTATTCTGTAACTCAATAATGGCCTGGTGTTGTTTGAAAGAAATATTCTTTTCATTGTTGGACTTAAAGTCCAATTTTTTAACCTCTGCTGTGACCTGCTGCAGGAATGTCCATATATTAGGATTGGTTTGCAATGAGGGAAAATTTGTGGATTTTTTACGAAGTTTTGATGCTTTACTGGGGGGCAGAACCAGAGAGGACAACCCCGCACATGGTGGGGGGCCCTCCTCAACTGAGCCACCCAAGGAATCATCATTTTCATCCAACAAATCCATTAAATCCTCCAAACCCATAAAATCTCTAACTGTAAATCCTTTTCATTGTTCACATTCTATTAGTTCCTGTTTCTTCTTTTTCCTTTCATCATCAAATATGTATTTATAAGTATAAGTTAAACATTTAGCAAATAAATTAAGGTCCTTGACCACTTCAAAACAGTTGGTATGGACTGAGGGACAGAAACTAAAGCCTAAACACAGTACTTCTAATTCAATTGGAGACAGGATTTTGGTAGACAGGTTTATAACCTGCAACTGGTTTTCTACTTGGTCCTGTATGCAAACTTTTCCAGATTTTGGGAGATATTTTGTCTGTTGGGTGGGTCTTGGGGCATGGGAAATAGTCAAAAATCCTACTCCTTACTCAATTTTGGAATTGCACCTACATTGTGGGGGGTATTAGGCGGTACAGTGGAAGATAATGGAGACATCAAACCTATCAAACATCAATCCTATTGATAAATCAAATTCTGGTGCACCCATAAAGGGCCATCTCTCAGAGCGGTTCTCATGTGTAATTCTGAATCAGGGATCTTCTCTCCATTAAATTCTCAATTTTTCTTATCCTTACCACCTTTTCCCTTCGGGGGCTGCGTAGATTGAGAGGAATGTGAGATAGTAGATGAGTCAGAATCCGTTCCATCCCTCCCATCCCCATTGTTAACATATTCATTATTATTTAGATTTTTATTCCTATACTTCATTTGCTTGTTTGTCCCCCTTCTCCCTTCCTGTTGGGGCCACTTATATGCATACTTCCCATTAAAAGTGTAGTGGCTAGCACTTTCACCTCGCAGCAAAAAGGGTCACTGGTTCGAATCCCACCAACAACACCATCTGCCTGGAGTTTGCATGTTCTCTCTGTGCCTGCGTGGGTTTCCTCCCCCTAAAAACATGCTGATAGGTAAATCGGATCCTGTCAAAATTTGCCCTAATATGTCTGAATGTGTGTTAGGGACCCACACAAACACCATCCCATGTTTAAAAATATATATATATTTTCTAAATTTGCAAATAAGGATCGTTTCTTCCTCGGATAAGAGTGAGCGGTGAAAGAAATTATCAACAGTACAAGCAACTTCATGTAGGGGAATTATGTCATTCCTGTGTGCTGTTCACCACTTCCAGGAACCAGATATACACCACAGGCACATACCAATGTGCACACAGCACTTGCACATCATGCATAAACAGAGGTCGCACATCTAGCTGCAGGAAACCATATTTTGATGTATTAATGTATTAATAGTAAAGCAGATGCAGATTTCCAGGACTGGACTAACAAATGTTTCTAGTGAAAGGCAACTGGTGTTTTATATTAAACAAAGTCTAAACGGGCAATTGACCCGCATCACAGTTGAACTTAGGAATGTGTCTTTGCAAATTAAACTAAATTAAATCCTTTCTTAATTTTGTGTGGGGCTAGATTGCAGAGGGATTAGAAGTCTTATCAGTTTTGTGGCTGTCTGCACCCCTGATAGGGTGAAGACACCTTCCAAATTTTGCCACTTTTTCTTTCAAATGTATTCACTTCCTGTCACATAGCCAAACGAGTGGTGAGGGTAAAACGCTACCAATGTCTTTCCTTGAGGACACACAGGTCAATCTAAATAGTTTCCCCATTGGGTAAATTGCACTCCAGCATTTTGCACTGTACACCCCAAATTATTAGGTATCTTGGACTTTGGGGTTAATTTGCCAAAGGCAAATCCACTTTGCACTACAAGTGCACTTGGAAGTGCAGTTGCTGGAGATCTGAGGGGGACATGCTAGCAAAATAAAAAACAGCATCTTTGCTTCTACATGATTGGATGATAAAATCACCAGTGCTTCCCCTCAGATTTACAGTGAGTACACTTGTATTGCAGAGTGGATTTGCCTTTAACCACTTGAGACCCGCGCTATAGCCGAATGACGGCTACAGCGCGGATCTCCTTTGCCGGGACTACGTCTATTGACGTCGACCCGTGCACGAGCGGCTTGCGCGCCCCCTGTGATCGGCGAGTCTATGAGACTCGCCTGATCACTGATCCGAGCAAGGGGTCGATCCCGACCCCTTATCACGTGATCAGCTGTCAGCCAATGACAGCTGATCATGTGATACAACAGAGCCGGTAATCGGCTATTATTCCTCCTCGCGTTGACAGCGTGAGGAGAAAAAAAAAGAGCCGATCACCGGCGGCCGTGATCGGCCCTGCCAGTGCCTACCTGCCCCCTGCCAGTGCCCACCTGCCCCCTGCCAGTGTCACATCAATAAAAAATGTGTCCCCCCTGTCAGTGCCACCCAGCAGTGCCCATAGTGCCACCCAGCAGTGCCCACAGTGCCACCCAGCAGTGCCCACAATCTGCCTCAACAAAGGTGCTGCACCCCAGTGCCACATATCTGTGCCCATCAGTGTCATCTACCAGTGCCCATCAGTGCCCAGCAGTGCCGCCCATCAGTGCCCAGCAGTGCCACCTAGCAGTGCCACCTATCTGTGCCCATCAGTCCCATCTATCAGTGGTACCTATAAGTGCCCCCTTAGTGCCACCCATCCGTGCCACCCATCTGTGCCACCCATCTGTGCCATCTTATCTGTGCCCATCTTTGCCCATCAGTGCCGCCTTATCTGTGCCCACCGGTGCCGCCTTATCTGTGCCTATTAGTGCCGCCTTAACTATGCCTATCAGTGCCCACCAGTGCAGCCTATCAGTGCCCACCAGTGCAGCCTATCAGTGCCGCCTCATCAGCGCACTTCAATGAAGGAGAAAAATGACCTGTTTGCAAAATTTTATAACAAACTATTAAACATGATTTTCATGATTTTCAGTGCCCACCAGTGCAGCCTATCAGTGCCGCCTCATCAGCACACTTCAATGAAGGAGAAAAATGACCTGTTTGCAAAATTTTATAACAAACTATTAAACATGATTTTTTTTTTTTTTTGCATCTTTTTTTGTTTGTTTGTTTAGCAAAAAATAAAACTCCCAGCTGTAATTAAATACCACCAAAATAAAGCTCTATTTGTGGGGAAAAAAATGATAAAAATTTCATTTGGGTACAGTGTTGTATGCCCGCACAATTGTCATTCAAAGTGCATCAGCGCTGAAAGCTGAAAATTGGTCTGGGCATGAGGGGGTTTAAGTGCCCAGTAAGCAAGTGGTTAATAAACCCCAAAATACCTAATAATGTGAGGTGTACACAACAAAGTGCAAGAGTGCAATTTGCTTAATGGGGGACACTAGTTATATTGACCTGTGTGTCCCCAAGGAAAGACATTGGTAGGGTTTTACCCTCACTTCTTGTTTGGCTATGTGAAGGGAAGTGAAGCCAATATTCAGAAAAGAGACGCAAAGACCAACCTAAATAAGACAAGCAGAGGTTCTAACACCCACTTGGTTTCCCTCAAATGCCCCCAATTAGAATAGGATTGTCTTAGAGCACTAAGCTAAAATAGAGCTCCAATCAGTGGTTCTCATCCCTGTCCTCAAGTACCCCCAATAGGCCATGATTGCAAGTTTTCCTTCATCTTGCCCAGGTGCTTTAAATCACAGTCAATGGCTTTGTATTTTGGGCAGCTATTTTAGCTAAGATAAATTTCCAAAACATGTCCTGTGTGGGGTACTTGAGGGCTGAGGCTGTGAACCACTGTGCTAGAAAGGAAAATGTAATACTTACCTCTCTGTAATTTTCCTTTCCTGGTAACTATCCATGGCAGCATATGCACAATCCACGCATGCAACAGGAATGTCGCTTTTAGACAAATCACACCTTTTTTTGTTTTGCCATGCCAATCAACCTAGTAAAGCTACAGCTGGGAAATCTGTTGCATGAAAAGTAACAAAACCGATAAAACATAAAAATTTGCTACAAATTTTATTGGTCAACAAAACAGGACATGGAAGAAAGCAAGGCAAGCAAAAAACATATGTACAGTGGGGATCGAAATTTTGGGCACCCCAGGTAAAAATGTGTATTAATGTGCATAACGAAGCCAAGGAAAGATGGAAAAATCTCCAAATGGCATCAAATTACAAATTAGACATTCTTATAATATGTCAAAAAAAGTTCGATTTTATTTCCATCATTTACACTTTCAAAATTACAGAAAACAAAAAAATGGCGTCGTCTACTGCCCCCTTTGGCAAGTATCACAGCTTGTAAACACTTTTTGTAGCCAGCCAAGAGTCTTTCAATTCTTGTTTGAGGTATCTTTGCCCATTCTTCCTTTACAAAAGTGTTCCAGTTCTTTGAGATTTCTGGGCTGTCTGTTACACACTGCTCTTTTAAGATCTATCCATAGATTTTCAATAATGTTGAGGTCAGGAGATTGTGAAGGCCATGGCAAAACCTCCAGTTTACCCCTCTTGATGTAATCCCCCGTGGATTTTGAGGTGTGTTTAGGATCATTATCCATTTGTAGAAGCCATTCTCTCTTCAACTTCAGCTTTTTCACAGATGGCATCAAGTTACCATCCAAAATTTGCTGAAATTTTATTGAATCCATTTTCATTAAATTCTGTGCCCTTTCTTCTCCAAACGTACCTTTGCTCATTCCGGCCAAAAAGTTCTATTTTAACCTCATCGGTCCACAGAACTTGTTTCCAAAATGCCTCAGGCTTGTCTATATGTTAATTTGCAAAGTTAAAACGCTGATTTTTGTGGTGAGGACGTAGAAGAGGTTTTCTTCTGATGACTCTTCCATGAAGACCATATTTGTACAGTGTACCACAACTCCAGTGTCTGCCAGATCTTTCTGGAGGGATCGTGCAGTCAAACGTGGGTTTTGAATTGCTTTTCTCACAATCCTGCGAGCTGTTCTATCTGATATTTTTCTTGGTCTTCCAGATCTTGCTTTAACTTCCACTGTTCCTGATGACTGCCATTTCTTAATTACATTCCGAACAGAGGATATTGACATCTGAAAACGCTTTGCTATCTTCTTATAGCCTTCTCCAGCTTTGTGAGCGTCAACTATTTTCAGTTTCAGTTTTCTAGACAACTGCTTAGAAGAACCCATGGTGCTGATTGTTGGGGCAAGGTCATATGAGTCTGGCCATTTAAAACCTTTGAGATTGACATCACCTGGTCTTCCCAGATGATGATTGAGAACAATCCATGACACTGGCAGGTCTCAGCTTTGCAAAGGGGGCAGTGCATGCTATAAATTCTGCAGGGTGCCCAAACTTTTGCAGACGCCATTTTTTTGTTTTCTGTAATTTTGAAAGTGTAAATGATGGAAATAAAATCTAACTTTTTTTAACATATTATACGAATGTCTAATCTGTAATTTGATGCCATTTGAAGATTTTTCCATCTTTCCTTGGCTTAGTTATGCACATTAATACACATTTTTACCTGGGGTGCCCAACCTTTCGATCCCCACTGTATGTTAATTTGAGGCCCTAACAGACTATGGTTTTTGAGGTCTGACCATTTTGCATTGGAAATTATCAGGATTTAAAAGGTCCACAAATGCATATTTTTTATGGATTTAAACATTACTCACAACATCTTGAGAAAGATTTTGCAAAATAATGCAGCATAGACAATTAAATCAAAGTGAACAACCTACAAACGACACACATTGACAACATCAAAAATATTTCAGGGGAAAATGTCCCTCACCCTAAAAAATACAATAAACCAAAGTAAAAAGAACTTGCTCGAAAACACATCTGTTTTAAAAAGACATAAACAAAATACAAAGAGAAAATACTCAATAAGGACACCCAAACGTACTCTTTTTTTAATTTTTTTTTACTTTTCTCCACTTCAAAAAACTCTATTGAGAGACTATTCAGCTTGACGCTCATTCACTGTCTCCAACAAGGTCTTACATCATCGTGGAATAGACTTAATTTTTAATCAATATCCTACATTTTTTTAAACTTTCAGATGCCTTTGGCATCCACACCCTTCTTTTTATCCAACACGAAAAAGAAGTATAGCTTGCTTAGCCATAATCCTATACATTGTTTACTGTCTAATGAAATCTTTTTAATATATATACAAGTTGCATGCATCCCACAACACTTGCTTTAATGTACATAACACTAACCACAATACTCTCTGTTTATCATTTTACAGTTTCCCCAAGCCATACATCAACATTTTCCACCCACTCACCTTCACTTCTGTTATTTCTTTTTATTTTGCCTTGTACACATGATCAGAAATTCCGATGGAAGCGGTCCGATCGGATTATGTTGTTGGAAAATCCAATCGTGTTTGGGCTCTATCTGACGTTTTCAGTCGGAAATTCAGACAGAAAAAGTTTGAGAGTTGGATCTATAATTTTCCGACAACAAAATCCGATCAGACTTTGTCCGTCGGAATTCTCTACAAACGATCGGAAAAAGTGCCACGCATGCTCAGAATAAATTACGAGATGAAAGCTATTGGCTACTGGCCTCTTTATAGTCCTGTCGTACACGGTTTACGTCACCTGAACGATCAGATTTTCCGACAACTTTGTCCGACCGTGTGTATGCAACACAAGTTTCGGCCAAAATCCATCAGAAAAAATCCGGCGGATTTTGTGGTCGGAATGTCCAACTGTGTGTACAGGGCATTACTCTTATTGATCACATCTTTTGCTACACCACACCTCCAGAACACATGCTCACTGTCTTCTTCACCCCCATAATTCATTCTTGGACAAATATTAGACACACACAAATCCTTCCTTTTTCATAAATAGCCTTGTAGCTAGACATTCATGCAAACTCATCCATATTATCTGTCTCGGCACATTTGTCACCCCATATAAACTCATTTTCTTCCATACTTCCCCAGCCACTGATGAATTAACTCCCTTAAGGTTACACACATACTCCTTCTCTATCAACCACTTTCTCACCTTGACTTGATCCTGCTCCCCTTCTTCTAAATCTGCCAACTTAAACTTTTCTAATACCCAGTAGTTGCGTGCCACTACGTAGGCCACCGGTATCCTTGAATCCCTTCCCAACCATCCCCATCTCCTAAACAACCACCCACCCGAAAAAGATATCCTCTTGGCACACACTCCACCATCCCTCAAAATTTACACCACACAAAACCAATAATGCATTAACAAAAACACTCTCACATTCGGAAAACCTAACCCACCATTTCATTCATATCTACACACATATTCTCTCTTGACTCTTTCCATTTTCGACCCCCATAAAAAATTAAACAATAACTTATTCATTTTCTTCATTCTTATCTCCCCAGGGGGGAAGTTATTGCTTGCATATAACATTAAAGGTAAGATTGCTGCCTTGACTACTAAAACTTTCCCATGAAATCAACAATTTTAGACACCAAAACCTCAACTTCTTGGCTTTTCTCCCACTTCATTCCACCATAGCCTCCTCCAGTGCTGCTCCACTCTCCGCTGATAATGGCTCCACACTGATGGGTGGCACTTCTACTCTCTCCTCCACACCTTGATGTCCACTTTCTTCCTCTTCCACCTCCACCTCTCCCTCCTCTCCCTATTTTTCAGGAAAATCAGACAGCACCTGTGTGGACACTGATTGTCCAGTCTCAGCAGTGCACCTGACAGCTTCAACATAAGAGAGATAGGCCCTTCTTACTTTTGGACAATTTTTCAGTGTGCGATCACACTGTCCACATATATCACAGGCCCGCTTAACCAAGCAAGCCCCAGCCTCATGTCCTTCCTCCCCACAGTTACGGCAGTGCATCTCCACATTACATTCATCTCTGGTATGCCCGAAACATATGACATCTCCTGCAATATGTTGGTTGACCAGTATAGTAGAGAAACCCTCTATGTCCTGCTATTGAAAAATTAGCTGGTGGATACCGCACTCCACCAATCCCTTCAGAATCCACCTTCAGCTTGACAAAAAACAAAAATTTGCCATTAAAGATCCCCAGACGATTAGTCAAGCTGAAGCCTCCCTTCACTGAAGAGCAGTATCTCTTCAAAAAGGCAACTATCAAGGCAATGTCTGTGAAGGGGTTAAACAGGTGAACAACCAATGGCTTCTCCTCCATAACATACAAGGGTTCCACTATGAAAGGCCTTAAAGACTCATGGTTAGCTTTTTCCAATTCCTTACACTTCTCAATAACTCCTGTGTAAAAAATTGCTATGCACAAAAGAAACATACTACATTGGTGCTGCATGGTCCTGGAAACAATAGTTGCGTTTTGGTACCACTCCAGCCAACTCCAGCCAACGCCAGAAAATCCTGCACAAGGAACTACAAATCCACTTTATGCAAGTGACCAGACATAGCCTGAAACCACAAGGTCAAAAAAAAAAAGATGTTCTGAATCGCACCATCGAGCTCAGGAAAGAAAATTCAGGACATCAAGTAATCTTGCCTCTTTTCAGGACAAGGTAAAGAATGCTATCTGCAAGCTTTATATAACATAGGTTTGTATGCTAATGAGGCAATTGAAAACACATGCACAGTCCATGAAACACACAAAATGCAAGTTCAACCAATCTAGAGACTGAACTTCAAAGTGGGTACACCTGTTAAGGATGGCATTAATTAACTAACTCAAAAACATATGTTCTCTGAGCATGGCCAGAAACATCCAAGTACTGTTCACACACAAAAAGCACAAAAATAACCAAAGTCCCTGAGCATGCCCAGACCAACCCAAATGCAGCTTGCACAAAATAATCCACCCCCATGTCTAAAATTAAGCACATCATCTAGCATGTCCTTATTTAAGGTTAAGAAAAAAGAAAGTGGAAAAAAGTACTGGACTGCACTAAAAGCACAGCAAAAACATATCATAAACATACTGGAATGGATCTGGAATGTGCATGCAGAAAAGCATCTGGACTGCGTTTCTATGGAGTGAACTATCCCCAAAGCTAGTAACTTTGGGGGGGGGGGGGGGGTTACGTTGCCTGTAAAGTGGTGCATCTGTAGCATGTATTCAAAATGCTACTTCAAAGATGTATGGCTTTAGAGAAAACTTACAAATCAACATTAACCCAAAAGAAAAAAATAGCTTGCCCCCCCAATACATTCAAGGCCATTTGGGTCTGTAAAGGCTTAAAATAAGGACCCCCATGTGAAAAATACCACCCCGAAATAAAAAAATATTGTGCCCCTCCCACACACTAACAAACACACAGCAAGCCAGCCCATGAAAGGGGGTGTATGCTTGTGGGCAGGAGTGCCTCGGGCACCCCAAAATTCAACCACCTTGTTCACATAATCAGGGGGACAAGGGTCTCTTCCACACAACCCTAGGCTGGAGTTGTGGGGGGGGGGGCTGCAGACAGGGGGCTTTACAGATTATGGAAAGCCCCTTTAAACTAGTGTGTACAAGGTGGTCTGTGGCAGCCAGCTATGTTGAGTGCATGTGGTCTAGTATGGTTCAGGAGGGGGTTGGGTGATTGCTATTCTTGCCCCTTTCCCAGATAGCCCTGTTTTATGCTCTGAAAAAAAGATTTGGTTTGGATTGGTGAAGGCAGCTCACAGCCTTTTGAGAATTGAGTGGAGTGTGGAGTTCCCCTTTAAAAGCGAAAGCTAGCGGGGCGTGGCCTGCGAGTGCATGGAGTAGGATGTGTCTCACAGAGCTCCGCTCGGTTATCCTGCTATCTGCATCATCCTGCACTCTACAGCCGGTACATACTTGCGCTACTTACCTGAATACTTTCCCGGTAAGCTAAGCTCTATGTCGCCATCAAAATCTCGGAAAGCCACAGCGGCGAAACTGGCACAATACCGCCATAGAGAGTCGGCTGGGCCTGGGGAAGATGGCGCCGGGGAGCAGGAGGAGGAGGCGTGGCCTGCTGGAGATACTGCTCTACTCCTGGAGGCCATCACCTTATGCCGCACTTCACTCACCTCGCAGATTGAGGAGGTTAAGGTGGATATATCTGACCTCCGCCAGGACTTCCACAAGCTCCGTGACCGGGTGAAAGCCACAGAGACTCGCCTGAGCGCCGTGGAAGATGCGTTACTGCCACTACACACTGAGACTGAGGGCCTGCAACAACAGATACAGCAACTGTTCTCCAAACATGATGACATGGAGAACAGGCTCAGGAGATGCAACTTGATACTCACTGGCTTGCCTGAGGGTGCTGAAGGGAAAGACCCGGCTGGGTTCTTAGAGCAATTACTTATTGACACTTATGGCAGAGAGGCTTTTTCCCCTATGCTGGCGGTTGAGAGAGCCCACTGCATGCCAGCTAGGCCGCCACCCCAGGGGGCCCCACCACGCACGTTTATAGCTAAGATGCTTAATTTTAAGGACAGAGACACAGCACTGAGGCTAACCAGATTGAAGGGTAACATAGAACTTGGCAACGCCAAACTTGCACTTTTTCCTGACTTCTCCTCGGAGGTCCAGCATCGCCGCCGCACATTCCTGGAGGCTAAGCGTAGATTGAGGATTCATAACTACAAATATGCCATGATCTTTCCAGCTAGGCTGCGAGTGGAACATGATGGGAAAGTGTCCTTTTTTGATACAGCAGGGGAAATGCTTACTTGGCTGGAACATCGCACGGCGGTGGCGAGGAGAGACTGAAGCTGGAGTGAGTATGTGGTTCTCCCCCATTTTCTACAGTTGGGCTGTGTGACTTGCTCTATATTGGAACTCAATGCCCATCCTGATAGCCACTGTGCTTTTCCCCCTTGGAGTTTTTGGATTTTACTACAACTTCCTTATAGATGCAATGCAGTTCCCTGTGAATGTTACTACACTCCTTGCAGTCCTCTTGGGGTCTGGATGCTATACCTTCTCATATCCGTGGCGGGAGCCCTGAGAATGTGAACGTCCTACATGACTTGTGTGTTACGCAGAGCAATTTACCCCCGCTTACAAACTGGATCCTGCTTTTTATTGATAGTGGATGTGGCGGAATTCTCCTTCTCTTACATCATCCGTTCTGCTGGAACCCTATGACCCAAAACAGCAATGCTTTACTAATATTTCTTATTGCACTGCAAGAAACCCTTTTTAGGACTGCATGGGTTCCGCCACTACACTCCGTTCCAGAACTTTTTTTTTTATTGGACCTGGGGTCGGTTGTATTTTTTCGGTTTGGTGTTGATGCCCGCATCAGTTTGGGAGGATGCAGGGCAGGTAGGGGGGTGGGGGGAACAGGGGGGGTAGTTACACTAAGGATTCAGACGGTTAAACTGATATGTATGGTACAAGAGGCACGGACTGAGTATTATTGTCAATGGTATGGTACACCCGGCTGGGTGACCCCGAGGGTAATGTTAGCACCAATGTGGGTGCAGTGGGCTTGTAACACTGGGGTCCCTCCTGATGGGGGGGTACCCGAAGTTATTATCTGATGACCTGTTTTTTGCTATGTGTTTGGTATAGGGTATGGCGTCATTGAAGTTTCTTACATGGAACGTGAGGGGGTTGCGCGATAAAATTAAACGTGCGGCAGCCTTCACAGTTCTTAAAAGGTGCAGGGTGGATGTGGTAGTACTGATCGAAACCCACGTGGAGGGGAGGCTTCAGATGGTGCTACGTCGCCCATGGGTGGGTTGGGGATATCATTCAACCTACACTTCTCACTCGAGGGGAGTGTCGATGTTGATAGCCAAAACAGTTCCTTTTGAACTGGGGGAAATTGAGACTGACCCACTAGGTCGCTACGTCTTTCTACATGCAAAGTTTTATGGTGAGCCCATGCTCGTACTAGCCGTTTATGTGCCGCCTCCATTCTGCACCTCAACTCTCTCAGCGGGTTTCTCCTTTATGTCAAGATATGCCACAACACCAGTTGTGTGGTTGGGGGACTTTAATGCTACTATGAATAGTTCCCTGGATAGATTACATTCCTCTCATGTTAGGCCTACTCCATCTGGAGGTAGTACTTTATCTAAATGAATGACTTTCTTCTGACTGGTGGACACGTGGTGACAAGTTTCCTTCAGCCCGTGCTTTCTCATGTTTCTCCTCCTCTCATGATACTCTGTCCAGGATAGATTATATTTTTGTCTCCCAGACTCTTACCCCGAGACTACTTGATGCATCCTTTGGCCCTCGAACTTTATCAGACCACAGTCCCTATCAGATCACTCTCAGTGTACCACTGTGTAGACCTCCCCCGGTGTGGCGCTTGAATCCCTTCTGGCTCACTCTTTTGCCTGAAGACGATGAGCTTGGGTCGGAGTGGGATGCATTTTTTGCTGATAACGACCACTCAACGAACCCCTCAGCTGTCTGGGAGGCCTTCAAGCTCCACGCACGTGATACCCTAATCTCCCTTATAAACAAGATCAAGGACAGGGCTATAGAAAACTTGGAGGTGGAAGTGGGGAGACTAACTGAAGCGGAGTACAATCTTATGCTGAATCCTTCACCCGCGAATGCAGCACATCTTAGACTTCAAACTAGAGTGGTAGAAACCATACAATACGAAAAGGCTAAACAGAAAAAAAAAATCTTCGCCAATCGTTTTTTGAACATGGGGAGAGGGTGGGCATGCTACTGTCGTACCTATCCCGTGGGGAGGTTAGACCCCCCCCCCCCCCCCCGTAGTAATCTCCTTGCATGGCCCGGGTGGCACTCTGTTAACAAATCCACCGGAGGTGACACTCAAGTTTCAGGAATTTTTTTCTGAGTTATACTCGTCTACAGTGCCCCCGGATGGTGGCTCTATGGATGAGTTTTTGAATATGGTGGAGCTCCCTCAGCTCACAGCGGAACAGGCCTCTACTTTAGAGGCACCGCTGACGGTGGATGAAATTACAATGCCCATTGCGGCCTTTGCACGCTCCAAGGCTCCGGGCTCAGACGGTTTGCCAATAGAATTTTATGCCCAATTCTCTGAAATTCTCACCCCTAAATTATTACTGTTATATACTTATCTTTTTCAAACTTTTGAGTTACCTGCATCTATGAGAGAAGCCACTATAGTCCTGATACCCAAACCGGGCAAAGATCCCCTGTTCCCGGAATCTTATCGTCCGATATCATTGCTACAAGTAGACATTAAGATATTGGCAAAAATCCTCGCCTTGCGCCTTAATCAGGTTATACTTTCACTCATACACCCTGACCAAGCGGGATTTATTCCGGGACGCAACACGTCCTTTAATTTTAGGAGGCTCTTTATTAATCTACAGGTGATGCATGAGGAAGTGGGTACGTGAGTAGTTGTGTCTCTTAACACAGCGAAAGCATTTGATTCCGTAGAATGGCCCTATCTGTGGAAGTGTCTACAATGCTATGGGTTTGGTCCAAATTTTCTTAAATGGGTACAGCTCCTTTATCATGCTCCGAGGGCTAGAGTGGTGGCAAATGGTTGGCCGTCTTCGATCTTTAGCCTGGGTAGAGGCACAAGGCAGGGCTGCCCGCTATCCCCGCTTTTATATGCCCTAGCGGCAGAGCCCTTTGCTGTTAGAGCAGTTAGGGGACTGAAGGTGGGACATGTTATAGAAAAGATCAGCCTTTATGCCGATGATACATTGCTATACCTCGCTGACTCAGATTCATCACTAGCCAGGGCGCTCCTACTTATAGAGAAATTTGGAGCATTTTCAAGCCTAAAAATGAATTGGGACAAGTCTCAGATATTGCCACTAGATGCCTGTGCACGCTTCTAGCAATCTCCCTGTACAAAGAGTAGCTACGCTTAAATATTTAGGATTACACATCTCAAGGGCCTCAAAGGATTATATTGCCCTTAATCTTGAACCCCTTTTCACTATGATTAAAAGTAAAACACAGGCATGGTCCTGTCTCCCCCTTGGAGTGTGGGGACGCATTAATCTTATAAAAATGATTTTACTACCTAAAGTACTATATGTCCTCTGGCACTCCCCGGTCTATCTTTCCTTAACATATTTTAGGAAACTAGAGGCTCTCTTGAGTCCATTTGTGTGGGGGCGAAATAGGCATAAACTCCGGTGGCAGACTCTAAAATGTCCGACAGACAGGGGAGGCACAGCACTACCAGACTTTAGCCACTACTACATTGCAGCACAGCTCTCTCGATTTTTTCATCTAGATAAATCTGATGGGGAACGATTTATGATAATGCGCTGCCCCAACTGGGCCCAGCAAACGGGAGACCCCCTATATGCTATTACTGCGGGTTTGGGAGTCTCTGGTCTGGGTGGAACACATGCTCCACTCCTGCAACAATTTAGACGTATATGGGATGTAGCTACCCGCAAATTGGAGATCCCACCGTATAATGACTTTACACCTCTATGGGCTAGTAAACGTATGCATGAATTTCTTGCTTTACAAAGGCAGGAGGAATGGAGAAGGCAAGGCATATACTATTTACAACACTTACTTCTAGATGGAGCCCTTAAGACCTTTGGTCGAATGCAGGAGGAATTTGGGGTCCATGACAGACTGCATTTCTCATACCTACAGGTGCAGCACACGGCTTTGACACAGTTCTCACGAGGGAGATTCCCCCAACCCACTCCCAATCCTATTATGTCCATAGCCAGAAGCGAGGACCCTAAGGGGCTTATTTCCTCCTATTATGCTATGGTGTCCGCACCTGTAGCAAGCAAATGTGCATATGCCCCCAAATCACGCTGGGAAAGAGATCTGGGGCCCATTGAAGATGGCGAATGGGAAGAGGCGCTTGAGACGTGCAGGGAAGTCTCTCCCAAATTGTCGGATAGATTGTCACAAATTTTTATAATACACAGAGCCTACCTTACCCCCCTCAGAATAGTGAGATATAAGAAAAACTTTCTGCTGACATGCCCAATGTGTAGACTTAGTACTGGTAGCTTTTTCCACCTCCTCTGGTCCTGCCCCCGACTTCAGGGATTTTGGGAACAAGTAGTACATTTTCTGCATGATACTATGGGTACACCGATGGGAATAGATCCCAAACAATGTCTCCTGGGCATCTACCCCGAGGAGCCTGCTAGATTCACCAAAACATTTATGCAGGAGACCCTGTTCTCAACCAGAAAACTCATTCCCAGGAAGTGGAGGAGTGAATTATTTACATGTTTGTCACAGGTGAATGGATAGGGGTACATTGCACCCCATATTCATTCACATAGGGTGGGGGGCCGGTATCCGGGGGCCCCCTTATTAAAGGGGGTTCCCGGATTTCGATAAGCCCCCCGCTTGCAGACCCCCGACAACCAATGGCCAGGGTTGTTGGGAAGAGGCCCTTGTCCTCATCAACATGGGGACAAGGTGCTTTGGGGTGGGGGGCCGCGTGGCCCCCCTTCCCCAAAGCACCCCCCATGCTGAGGGCAGGCAGCCTGGTATGGCTCGGGGGGGTGCTCGCTCGTCCCCACCCCCTTTCCTGACCAGCCGGGAAGTGCTCAGATAAGGGTCTGATATGGACCTAGGGGGACCCAATACCGTTTTTTCTGCATAGGGCTTCCCCTTCAAGTCCATACCAGGTGACGGGGCCAGCAACGTGTCAATGTCGCTGCCAAAGGCGGCGACATTGACTTCCTTCGCTAGTCCCGGATACCTGGAGCCGCGTTCAAAATGAACGGACCTTTCTCCATGCGGGAAAGTCCGTTCATTTCGAAAGTACAGCGGACTAGCACACACACGGCCGTATTGTCTGCCGGACTGCGAGTCCGGCAGACAGTTTTTGAGTCAAAACTACTTTCTAAGTCCACCGGACTTTTCCAACGGATAGTTTGATCCTTAGTACGCAGCATTACTTGTAACCTATGTAAATAAATACCATTATTATTCACTTACATGTGTTTCTGGTTTCCTCTCTGCAGTCCACACAGTCTGGTCTACTAACTCCCTGACACTGTCCTTACATTAGGTGCCCCCAGTAAAGTCCCTCCTTACATGCAGACTGTGTCCCACCAAATTGCAGCAGCATGTGTCCCACCAAGTTGCAGCAGCATGTGGCACCACCAAGTTGCAGCAGCATGTGGCACCACCAAGTTGCAGCAGCATGTGGCACCACCAAGTTGCAGCAGCATGTGGCCCACCAATTGCATGTTATACACTGCAAACTATTAAACATTTTGACGACCATATTTGGGCCTTTAGAATCAGCTGGTCATCATGTTTTTTTTTTTCCACATCATTAGGATTGACTGGCGAAGGATTTACACAAATATTTTTTTATTTACATTGTAATTTATTTTGTGAATACCTACTATATATGTACCCTCATTCAAGCAGGTGGGGCCCAAATATCTGGGGGGCCCAATATTTTTAAAGGGAGTTTCCAGAATCCTCCCACAGACCCCTGCCTGCACTGGGCCAGGGATGTGGAAAAGAGGCCCTTGTCCTTATTAACATGAGGAAAAGGTGGTTTTCCAGAGGAGCCCCCCTTGCAAGGTACCCTCCTCATATTGAGGGTATGTGGTCTGGTATGGTTCAGGAAGATTAGCTGTCCATCCCTGTTCTGACTAGCCAGGCTGCATGTTCAGTTAAGGTCTAGAATTCATTTTTATATGAAGGTTATGATTTTTCTCTTGTTTTTTTTTTTCTTTTTTTTGCATACCTCCCTAAAATCCACATGTAATCCAAAGGGTCTTATATGGATTGTAGGGGACCTCCACATGATTTATTTTCTCATGGGATTAACTTTAAAATCTATTCCAGACCCTCATCAAGGATAAAGGTCTGGTATTACCTATAAATACAAACAATAAACTGTTTAACCACTTGCTTACTGGGCACTTAAACCCCCCTCAGTCCCAGACCAATTTTCAGCTTTCAGCGCTGATGCACTTTGAATGACAATTGCGCGGGCATACAACACTGTACCCAAATGACATTTTTATCATTTTTTTCCCACAAATAGAGCTTTCTTTTGGTGGTATTTAATCACAGCTGGGAGTTTTATTTTTTGCTAAACAAACAAAAAAAGATGCAAAAAAAATCAAAAAAAAATCATGTTTAATAGTTTGTTATAACATTTTGCAAACAGGTCATTTTTCTCCTTCATTGAAGTGTGCTGATGAGGCGGCACTGATAGGCTGCACTGGTGGGCACTGATGGGCTGCATTGGTGGGCACTGATAGGCTGCATTGGTGGGCACTGATAGGCTGCACTGGTGGGCACTGATAGGCATAGTTAAGGCGGCACTAATAGGCACAGATAAGGAGGCAACGATGGGCACAGATAAGGCGGCACTGATGGGCAAAGATGGGCACAGATAAGATGGAACGGATGGGTGGCACAGATGGGTGGCACGGATGGGTGGCACGGATGGGCACTGATAGGTACCACTGATAGATGGGACTGATGGGCACTGATAGGTGGCTCTGATAGGTGGCACTGCTGGGCACTGATGGGCGGCCCTGCTGGGCACTGATGGGCACTGGTAGATGACACTGATGGGCACGGATATGTGGCACTGGGGTGCAGCACCTTTGTTGAGGCAGATTGTGGGCACTGCTGGGTGGCACTGTGGGCCCTGCTGGGTGGCACTGTGGGCACTGCTGGGTGGCACTGTGGGCACTGCTGGGTGGCACTGACGGGGGGCACTAATTTTTTATTATGTGTAGTTATGAGGGGGCAGGTGGGCACTGGCAGGGCTGGCCGTGATCGGGACTGATGTCCCGATCATGGCCGCCGGTGATCGGCTTTTTTTTTTTCTCCTCGCGCTGTCAGCGTGAGGAGGAATAATAGCCGATTACCGGCTCCGTTATATCACATGATCAGCTGTCATTGGCTGACAGTTGATCACGTGATAAGGGGTCGGGATCGACCCCTTGCACGGATCGGTGATCAGGCGAGTCTCGTAGACTCGCCGATCACAGAGCGCGCCGCACGCGCCCCTCAGGAGGCACGCAGGCCGCTCATGCACGGGACTACGTCTATTGACGTCGTCCCGGAAAAGGAGATCCGCGCTGTAGCCGTCATTCGGCTATAGCGCGGATCTCAAGTGGTTAAAGGACATTTGAAAAATTACTTTTATTATACCAATAACATACAGTAAAAAGAACACAATTCTCTGACATAAATAAATTTAATAAATCTATGTATGCCTATAAGAATAAGTTAATTTACTTATATGGGTTTATAGGTTATGTGGTGGGTGTGTTATTTTTAATCCATCAGAGTAATAAAATTGAATTGCCTTTATTCTATTTAAATGGTTTGTTGTTTTATAATAATATATGGTAGTTAATATTAGTTATGGGCATGCCTCATTAAGGGCCAACATAAACAAAATTTCTCCTTTATGATTTAGATAACTGCAGCTGAGGTGTACTAAAAGGACACTATATTTGAAGCAAGGAAATTATAAATTTCAGTGTTCTTAAAATATATGTTTTGTTTTTCCAAAGCCTGAGTAAAATACAAATGTACCTTGTGAAGTGAGGGAATAATCATCTCTGTAAAAAAGTAAAAGTGACTTTTTGAGTTAAAAGATCAACTTTCACAAAAGAACCTCTGGAAATTTATTAAAATATAATCTCTGGTACCTGGTCCCCGTTAGGATTGCTAAATACACTCCAACCTCGTCTCCTAACTGTTTTCGCGGATGTGATGCAGGGGGTACCCACCTTCACATATGGTGGACATGCCCTGTGGTAGAACACTTTTGGGCACTTATTTTCCAAATGGCCTCCACCCTGTTTAATATAACCCTTGGTCCGGACCCAGCCCATGCACTGCTTAATTTCCCCCCACACGATCTCACTAGGGCACAGTTGCGTCTTTTTCTCCAGCTCACCACTGCCGCCAAACAGACTATTGCGAAGGCCTGGAGGTCCCCTTTTGTGAATATTGCGGAAGTTAAAAACAGAGTCACTTTGGCTATGATACACAGTAAAATCGAAGCTACAATTTTAGATAAGATCCCCCAACACCTTAAAATTTGGCGCCCCTGGGCAGATCACTTTCTCCCTCCCGATTTTGATAGCCGCCTCCTGGAGCCATGATTCCATTTTTCGGAGTGGAGGGCTGCTTTCCGTTTTTCCGTTTTTCCTTTGTTCCGTTTTTCATGGAGTTGGTGGACGGCCTGGCCAGTTCTATTTCTTCCCCAACTATGCTAGTTCACTCTTTTTCTTTCCCTCTAGTCTCTATTCCCCTTTTCTTTTAGTTCCCCCCTCACTCTTTCCCCTATTCTTTCCCTCGACCTGCTTTGCTCTCTTCTTTCACTGACTGTTCTGCCTATGATGGCATATAATACACGTTATGTACCCATTACTGTTGCCCGGTTTGCTTGGGCAGAGTATCCCTGCTTTATGTATTGGTTATAGCTTTTAATTTCACAATCACTTACCTCCCCCACTGATGCTATTTGTTGATTTTTGTTTCACTTTGCGAGGGAGTCAGAGGTACAACTTATACTTCAATGCATGGTCGTGACTTTTTTATTACTCCAATGCTCTGCTGGAATGTTCTTTTATGTCTATAATATCTGTAACTGTGCCTGTTTCTTATTCTTGATTGTTGTCAATAAAATATTTGAACAGTAAAATACAATCTCATGGATCGTTTACTAAAGGTTAAAAGTACTAAAGGCACTAATATATACATTGATTGCCTTATGATGATGTGAGTTTAATGGAAATTGAAGATCAAAGAGGTTGAGAAACAAAGATCACTCCCTTGGCACAACTCTTTCAGCAAAAAAAACAAAAAAAACAACAACTCCTGTTTCTGTAGCACACATACGTATTGTGAGGGGTTAGCTCGGCAGCGGGTGTGTGTGACCCCCTGGATGGGTTCACAACACAAAGTCAGGCACAGCAGACAGCGGTGTAGGTTAAAAAAACAAAAGATCCGGTTTATTTATGCTACATGCAGTGATACATATAACAGCCAAACAAAATAAAACAAGAAAATAAATCCTGGTCAGCTTGACCTCTAACTACACACGTAGACTCCCTGTCTAACAACTGGGTGCAGCCTTGTGCTGTACCAGTCCCTGCCTTTGTTGTAAAGGTTTTGCCACACAGGCGTTAACTCACCGCACAGTACAGGTGACACACTCCCCAGTCTATACAACACAAAACTGGTTCCAGGATGGAGCATCTCCCTATGCATGCTGGGGTTTTTTGTAGAGGTCTTAATGAGCCCACTTACTACAGCTGGGCTCATTAACTCTTCCCCTCTAATTGTAAAAGTCTGCATAAAGCCTGAATCTAGGACACACATATTTCCCATCCTGGATACAACCAGGTGATTTTACCTGCGTGCTGTCACAGTATTCTTTATGAAATTCTAGTACCTTTTTTATGTGAGTATTGGAAGAATTAAGATGTGCCTTCTAATGACTATGTCAAACTTAATTGCAGGTTTATAAATATTGTTATTTTCAGAAACAGCAGAATTTAAATATGAATAAACACATGCAAATTAATGGAATTAACTAGTGCATACAACGTATTGCATATTCTAAAAAACTTGGAGGAATGAAAAATTGTCTTGAAAACAAAACTTTTTATTCACTAAAACCAAAGCTCAGTATAGTTCAGTATGTAAGTTTGGTCAGATTTGTAGGTCGTATAGTTAGGCCAGCTCATCAAATGTGTTCTCATTTCAAATGCAATACATATCACAAATGGGGTAGAAGTAGTTTGCAACAGAAAGAATACAAAATCTGATTTACTAAAGGAGTTGAGAATCTTCAAAAAAAAAGTACTTAAAGTATCCAATAATGTGCAAAGCAATTCCTTTTTTTCATTTGCAAATTATTGAGTATTCAAAGTGAAAACAGCTAGACTTTCTTAAGTAAGGATGTACACCTTTAATAAACAAAGCAACAGCAATACCAACATGGTCTTGTACAATATTTCTAGTCCCGCTTGAATAAGTTGTGAATAACTAGAAGCAGCAACAAAAGAAAACTTAAACAACAGCCTTTAAATAAAATACAGAGCCTCAAAAAATCCTGCCCTGCTTAGCTCTTAAACCACAACACTGTTGCAGCACAGTCTTTCATACTTGCACACTCATGTAATATGCCCCACATTTGATCTTTATAACCATTTCTGCCCCGGAGGGATTTACCCCCTTCCTGATCAGAGCACTTTTTTGCGATTCGGCACTGCGTTGCTTTAACTGACAATTGCCCAATCATGTGAAGTTTTACCCAAACAAAGTTGATGTCCTTTTTTTCACACAAATAGAGCTTTATTTTGATGGTATTTCAAAATATTTAAATAAAAAAATATTTTTTACTTTTTGCTATAATAAATATCCCCCAAAAATAAATAAAAATATATTTTTTTCCCTCAATTTAGGCCGATACATATTCTTCAATATATTTGTGGTAAAAAAAAAACGCAATAAGCGTTTATTGTTTTTTTTTGCGCAAAAATTATAACGTCTAAAAAATAGGGGATAGTTTTATGGCATTTTTATCAATAATTTTTTTTCAGCTGCGATCAGTAAATCTTATTGTGACTGCGAAATTATAGCAGACACATCGGACACTTTTGGCACTATTTTGAGACCATTCACATTTATAAAGTGATCAGTGCTATGAAAATGCTATTAAAATGCATTGATTACTGTGTAAATGTCACTGGCACTCACTTTTGTTGTCAGCGGTTCAGACATTAATAGCTGTCTCTTGAGTTATTTTTGAGGGGACAACAAATTGACATTGTTATACAAGCTGTACACTGACTACTTTACATTGTAGTAAAGTGTCATTTCTTCCGTGTTGTCACATGAAAAGATATAATAAAATATTTACAAAAATGTCAGGGGTGTACTCACTTTTGTGAGTTACTGTATCTATTGTGCTCAATTATTTTTGAGAACCTTATCAAGAACTATGCGGGGCAGGAGTTTTGACTTTACTCTTACAGTGGTTATAATTAGGGAGGATCTCCTCAATGTAAATACACACAGCAAAAGATAACAATGGCAAACACAGCAGTTGAAGGGTATTCCAAAGCTTCCAGAAATGGCTATGGTACTAGGAACCTTTGCATAAATCCCACAGCATATGTGCATAATGCATAGGAAACTGCAACATCTGGGTTGGCAGTTTTCAACCCTTATTATAATTTCTTATTGTATTATGCTGAGAGTAAACAATTGAATAAACCTTCTATCTCTTTGTGGATGTAGAGTTTATAGAATATACAATTAAACACTTTACATCCATTAGTGCGTTTGCTGGCTTTCCCAACAATAGTTATTAGGTATTGAAGACATTTTATCTTAAAATTTATAAAAACGCATTACTTAGCATGTTTATTTTTCCTTTTATGCTGCATTGGCACGTAAGAGGTTAAACACAATCTACCAAGCAAACAATCAATCTCCTTGAAAGCTAGTACACAGTGATTATATTAATCCAGGTCTCAGAGGGTTGATGAGTAGATTCTGGATTTATATAATCACTGTGTTACTGATGTCTTATTAAAGAATAGGACTTGTAGACGGTTTAATTTTTTATTTTACTAACAGGTATTGAATTGCAATTTATTAACATAAAAATGCATAAACAAATAAAATTAGATAGCACTATGAAAAAAAAAAAAAAACAGCAAGAACGGTAGAATGTGGTTTGGAATTTCAGTCAGTCACATAGTAATTTTAAGCTTTGTTTTACAAATTTTATCACTGCAACTGGGCGCTTGCTTATACTTAAACAATATGAAGAATATGTCACACTTTTGTAAGCAGATATGAATGCAACAGAAGATCGTAACCATCCTACCCAGTAAGATTTGCAAGTACACATTGTACTTAACAAAGAATAAGAATGCAGACAGGAAGCAAAGTTCATGGTTAGCAGTAGAGTTGGGCCAAACAACCCTTGATTCGGTTTGCGCCAGAACTTTTGAACATCGCAAAAGTTGAGACCCAAACTCTGAACCCCATTATAAGACCTGAACTTGAATGATCAAAAGTGCCCATTTTAAAGGCTTATATGCAATTATTGGCCATAAACAGGGTATGGGGGCCCGGTTACTGCCCTGGGGGACATGTATCAGTGCATTTTTATTTTAAGGTAGTTTTTAAAGGAGCAGTGATTTTAATGATGCTTAAAGTGAAATCCATATATTTTCGAGATGTCCAAAACTATTCCGGTATTGGAGGGAGGTGGTGGACACTACTGCTCGAGTGTTCAAAATCCGAATAGATATGGATCCCATACTATGTGTACTGGGGTGGATAGAGGGAGAGGGTAAACCGAGAGACACCCAGTTAGCAATGTTGAGATGTTTTTTCCATGCTAGGAGACTTATTGCCCAGAGGTGGCATTCTTCTGCTCCCCCATCCTATAGGGAATGGGAACAAAGAATGGACATAGTAATTCTCAAGGAAAGGACAACATATATCAAACAAGGAAGTTTTAACAAATATGATAAGATCTGGAAGTTGATGAAAGAGAAATAGTAAGAGGAACAGGGTAATGGGAGAGATCAGATATTATAGTTGGGATCAAGGATAAGTATCTTACCGAGGGATGGATGTAGTGGTGGGTGAAGGAGGTATTATAAGTATGGTGGTGTGGTGCAAGAGTTTAGTAGATTAGGAACGCGTAAATGATAGGTCAAAAAAGTGCTTATGAAGGGGGAATCTAGAAGTCCCCTTAATATTTTATCTGAAGAATGTAAAATGTTTGTGCATTTTGTATGTTTTGTAAATTCTGAAAAGCAAATAAAGATATATAGCAAAAAAAAGTGAAACAATAAAAATTAAAAAATTAATTTAAATATAGTGCCTGGGGGTCCCCGTAGCCAGCCTGTAAAGTGGTGCATCTGTACCGTGTATTGAACCTGCTGCAGCAAAACTGGCATTTATAAAGAAAAATAAAAGGCATTTAAATATATTTTCCCTGCAAGCTTTCTTTATTATAACAGCTTGGGGAGCCAGTCTGTATGATGAGGCCACAATTTACTGTACTGGAAAAAAAAATACATTTTTTTTGGATAAATTCTGGTGTCTCTTTGGCAGACTTTAGATATAAATAATACATTTTGCACCACAGCAAGCAAGCCTTATGTGAAAAAGTCAAGTTATAGTACACTCCGAAAAAATGTGTAAAAAACTGTGTTAAATCAATAATAAACATATAAGCACTAACTCTGCAGCAAGATATAAATACAGCTTAACAATTGGTAAATATATAGCGTTGTGCTAATATACAAACAATAAAAACCAAAATTGAATACCAGAACATCATAATAAAGTGTCCACAAATGAAAAAGTATTAAATCCTTTTTGGAAGTATTGTTACTCTTGATGTGCAACTCAGCCATTCAACACTATGAAAAGTGATCCGTGCAACAAAGCCACCAGCAAAGTCAAGAATGGCTGCTTACCAGCTCCAAATGACCTCACACCACAAGAGGTCATACCTGCTAGAGGCTATAGCCCAGCCAAGGCCTTTATGTTTTCCTGGAGCTCTCCTATACTCTGCTGACTCCTTGCCCAATGCGAGTAGGCCTCCCATCCTTCGTCGTCAGCCCGCTCTTCAGAGGATTCCGCCAGGGGTATTGTAGCCAGCGGACGGTTACTCTACCATAAAGTAACTTCTGAGAGTCTCGGGCAGAGTGTACGTTATGGGTTTGGCGCCTGGTGTTAACTGTCCACTGGCTACATTTAATACTACTTCACTCATGGACACTTTATTCTGATGTTTTAGTATTAAAAAAATAAAAATAAAATATTGTTTGTACATTAGCACAACTCTATATATTTACCTATATTGTACACTCAGGCCAAGATTAACAATTTTATTTTGAGATATTATCATCCCTCCATCCTCATCATCACTGGAGCCAACTTGGCAATATGCTGTGGCTGGGGGAACATGACTGCCAATGTGTTGTTTATCGGTGTTCTCCCCTCGCTGTAGGCTCATGTCACTCCGTTCCATAATCTCTGAACCATCATCAGAATCAAGTAATGCCTGTGCATCATCAAGGAGCAAGTATTCAAATAATTCAACTGACCCCTCCATGCATGATTCTGGGGCTATAGCAGTAGCTGTGGACAAGGTGGCAGAATAAGCCACTCTGGCAGCTGTGGTGGACTATACACTAGTCTCAGCTTGGGTGATAGAGGATGAGGATGTTTTAGTAAGCCAGTCCAACATCTCTTCTGCATGCTGTGGCTGGATAGCACCAGAAACATCACCAAACAGAGAAAAATGTGCCCTGCCTGAGGACAGACCATGCCCACCTCTGCCTGTGGACACAGACACTGCTGCCCCCCTCGTGTGACATGGGAATGGCTGCCTCTCCTTGTTGGCCTCCCAGACATGATGGGCGGTTCATTACCCACTGTCAGGTCACCTTGAGGCGAGGTGACAGATGCACACCGTAGGGATCAGGAGTGCACCGCAAGGTTGTGGACCCCTACGGCTGACTGCTGCAGACGGGAGACAGATCCCACTGGGGTTAGAGCGTAAGATTCCCTGGGGCGCGAAGTCTAAGAGCCAGCAGGTGTTCACCAGCACCTCTAGTGGTGAGGATGGACTTGGCTGCAACTGGCTCCAGGTCGCTACCCCCAGGATTCCCCAGCTCACACCCACAGTAGGCAACAGGAGGATAGGGATAGTGAGGGACAAAGCCAAGGTCGGGGCCACAAGCAGACAGGAATAGTCAGGGACACGCCAAAAGGTCAGGATCACAGACAAGCAGGGATAGTCAAGGACATGCCAAAGTCAGTAACGGAACAACAGAAGAGCACACGGCAGGTAACAGGAAGCTAACACACAAAGGTTGATCAGCAGCGTTGGCCTGCAGTGCACAGGTTAATATAGAGCTCCCTGATAGGAGCTAGGGTGGAGCCATGCCAGAGGATGGATTACAAAAGCAGACAGGTGAGGGTCGTCTGGTCTCTAGATGGACACATGGGAACAGGTAAGCAGACAAACTATTGCATAACCATGACACCCAAATGTAAAAGATACTGGGAAAAGTGTAATTGGATGCACTTTATTCAAGGAAAACTGGTGTTTGGTACACTTTAAAATGAGCACTGCCACTAACAGAAATAAAAAAAAGGGGGTGGGGGGCACCAGTATCACAGTCAGAAAAACTGACAATTTAAAAAAAGGAATCCGGGGCAAGAGAAACCCAGAAAAACTCAGCAACCTAAAAAGAGCTATACAGCACAATAACACACTAGCTCACTAATAGCAAACAGAGTACTGCTCTATCGCCACTCCTCAACGCACTGCAAAAGGTTTCTGTGGGAAGGAACCTTTTATAATGTGGAGTGGGACTATGAGCACTGAGCCATGATTGGGAAAGTCAGGTAGTCAGGTAGCGGTCAGGTCCATTATTTCATCCAATTAGGGCCCTAGAATTCACTGTGCAGTGCACATTGCATTGCGGGACGTTCAGCCGGCGAACATCTCACCGAAAGCCCCGTAAATTCAGGTGTCAACCAAACAGACGAACAGGCGATGTTCGGGCCGGACTGTTCGCCCAACTCTAGTTAGAAGCTATTCATCTAAAGCCTAAAAGTGGATCTATAAATTAACACTATACAAAACACTATACAAAATGTATGATGGCATGAAAGATTATTGTTTTTTTCTTTACTCCAATAACTATCAGTAAAGAAATTAAATTAACCCTTTCATGACTAAGCCTATTTTTGGAATTTGGTGTTTACAAGTTAAAATCCATATTTTTTGCTAGAAAATTACTTGGAACCCCCAAACATTATATATATATTTTTTTTAGCAGAGACTCTAGAGAATAAAACGGCGATTGTTGCAATATTTTATGTCACACGGTATTTGCGCAGTGGTGTTTTAAACGTAACTTTTTGGGAAAAGGGACACTTTCATGAATAAAAAAAAACAAAACAGGAAAATTAGCCCAATTTTTTTGCGTAATGTGAAAGATAATGTTACGCCGAGTAAATAGATACCAAACATGTCACACTTTATAATTGCGTGCACTTGTAGATTGACGACAAAGTACGGTACCTAAAAATCTCAATAGGTGACGCTTTAAAATTTTTTTACGGTTACCAGGTTAGCGTTACAGAGGAGGTCTAGTGCTAGAATTATTGCTCTCGCTCTGACGATCGCGGCGATACCTCACATGTGTGATTTGAACACCGTTTACATACGTGGGCGCGACTTCCGTATGCGTTTTCTTTGCTTTGCGAGCTCGCGGAGACGGCGGCCGCTTTAAAAAAATTTTTTTATTTATTTTATTTATTTTAAAATGACTAAATTGTTTTAAAAAAAAAAAATGATCACTTTTATTGCTGTCACAAGGAATGTAAACATCCCTTGTGACAGTAATAGGTGGTGATAGGTCCTCTTTATGGAGGGATCGGGGGTCTAATCGGATTGCGAATCAGTGCTCCCGATCGAGCGGGAGCACCGGTAACAGCGGCGAGAGGCGGCGGGAGGGGGGGACGTCCCCTCCCGCTCCTCCGGCATAGCAGCCGAGCGGCTTTTAGCCGCATCGGTTATTATGCCTGGATAGCCAATCGCCTGCTGCAAAAAACGGTACCGGGATGATGCCTGCAGGTGCGGGCATCATCCCGGTATAACCCCCGGAAGCCGAGTACGCATATCTGCGTACGCTTGGCGGGAAAGGGTTAAAATACATTAAAAAGGGATCAACTCCAATTCTCCTGCTCTACAAGACTCTGGTCCAGCCGCACCTAGAGTATACTGTCCAGTTCTGGGCACCAGTCCTCAGAAAGGATGTACTGGAAATGAAATGAGAACAAAGAAGGGCAACTAAGCTAATAAAGGGTCTGGAGAATATTAGTTATGAGGAAAGGTTGCGAGCACTGAACTTATTTTCTCTGGAGAAGAGACGCTTGAGAGGGGATATGATTTAAATTTATAAATACCGTACTGGTGACCCAACAATAGGGATAAAACTTTTTCGCAGAAGGGAGTTTAACAAGACAAGACAAGTCATTAAAATGAGAGGAAAAGAGGTTTAACCTTAAACTACGTAGAAGGTTCTGTACTGTAAGGCCGCGTACACACGCGCGGACTGTTCGCCCAACTTTGTCCGTCCAACAGTTTCGGCAAACAGTCCGCTCAAACTTAGCATGGACGGACATGGCCACACACGACGGACGAACAGTTTGCTGAAACCGTGCGCGATGACGTGAACGGCACGTACGACGGGACGAAAAATACGACGTCCTATACACTGCATTATAGCTTTCGGCGTGAAAATCCTTTCTGAGCATGCGCGCAACTTTGTTTGACGAACAAGCCTACACACGAGCGGACTGTTCGCTGAAACAAGGTTTCAGCGGACAGTTTTACGGTATTTCCGAAAAACCTTGTCCGTCCAACTGTCCGCTGAAACTGTCCGCTGAAAGCCCACACACGAGCGGACTGTCCGCCCAAACACTGTTCAGCGGACAAAGTTGGACGAACAGTCCGCCCGTGTGTACGCGGCCTAAGAGCGGCAAGGATGTGGAATTTCTTTCCACAGGCGGTGGTCTCAGCAGGGAGCATCTATATTTTCAAAAAACTATTAGATAAGCACCTGAACGACCGCAACATATAGGGATATACAATGTAATACTGACATCTAATCACACACATAGGATGGACTTGATGGACTGTCTTTTTTCAGCTATGTAGCATAAAATAGGCAGAATTTTAGGATAGCAGTCCAACCCTGTCCAACAGTTTGGCTATTGTTTCCTAAATAATCATCTCACACAATTTTTATTTCAGGATAAAGCTTGCCTTGCCTCTCCATTTTATATTGCTGCCCAACCACGCTGTGTACAAATTGGCCAGTCACAATGAAATATATGTGGCTATTATTTCTCAAATAATATGCTTGGATTGTATGCACAGATTGATGGGTGGTGTTAAGGAAGGACATACCAAAAGAGAGAATGGCTCTTCTGCATGGTGGCAGCAAACAAATACTCTTGCACACAAGCGTGTTGATCAGGTGATCTAAAGTTCAAAGTGGATAATGTCTCAGTCCTTGCTGCTCTCCGGGATAAGTGTGTCCTAGTAATCAAAAAAGGAATAAAGAAAAGAGAGCACACCTGCCTTGTGCATTATCCTTTGATATATTTATTAAAATAATAAATTAAAAACTTCTCACAAGCCTGTGAAAGAGAACCACAATATAAAAGCATTTTACTGGTGGCAGTTTGTCCTTATAATAAAAGTCTCCAGGTGATAAAGGAGAGGAAATGAGGACCACTGCTGGCTTACGCATTTCAAAGGAATTCAATCTTCTTCGGAGCTCTGAGGAAGAAGGTATTCCTTCAAAAAGGCATCAGCAAGCATTGGTCCTCATGTCCTCTCCTTCATCACCTGGAGACTGCTAGTATCAGACCGACTGACACCAGTTAAAGGCTTTTACATTGCGGTTTTCTTTCACATGCTTGTGAGTAGTTTTTAATTCATTCTTTTACTAAACATATCAAAGGATAATGCACAATGCTGGTGTACCCTCTTTTCTTTATTCCTTTCTTCTGTATGGTGTCCTGTGCATAGGCGCAGGCTAATTCAGGTTCCTTTGCATGCACTTAGGAAATGTGCATGTGCTAATGATCATGTGCATATGCATGCACACACATCTGTTGCTCATCCACACATATGTTGCTCGCATTGGCGCCAATGAGCCAGTGCTGTCTTGTCTACAGCATTACCGTGCATACCTGCAACCTATTATTCTGCATCTGGCTAATGTTACCCACCCAGCTTGTCCTGACTACTCCTGAACTCCACTTGCACTGACCCTGACTTGCCTCTGACCTCACTTCTGCCTGAGCCCTTTTCTGCTGCTCCATATGATATGTTATTGACTCGGCTTGCATCCTGACCTCGTTCCTGCCTACGTATTTGCACCAATCTGATCCATCTGTGTGTAGAAGACCTGGTTCATCTGACTCTGTCTCTGTCCCAATCACTGTTGTTCTGCTTGCTAAAAGGCTCTGTGGATATTCCACTGGTGTCTACTCACTGCCTGTCTGCTACCAGCCTGCGCCTGTCTGCTGTCTCCAGTGCCTGCCTGATTCCTGCCTCTACTGACAATCTTCCTTTGCTTGATCAAGATGGTCTATCCAGCCCTGCTGCTAGCAAGACCAATAGGCACCCATGCCACTTTGTACTCCTGCGGCACCTGTCTCTCTATCAGGGCTTTGAGTCAGAGCTGTAAGAGAGTCCTTTCTCATCATATCAGGCTCTGATACCAGGTAAGTGAGAGTGGGACTGTGGAGGCCCCAGGTGTCATGGTACATATTGGTACACATGACAAAGTTAGAGGACGATGGAGTGTCCTTAAACATTGTTTCAGGGACTTAGGTGACTAGGAAAGACCTCCAATGTAGTATATTCTGAAATATTTCCTGTACCACGAGCCGTACCAGAGAGGCAGCATATAGGGTGCAAGGACATGGTGGATAGGATGCAGCTCAGTTGGGGAAAAGATGGCCAGAAGGTTGGAAGGATATGTTGTTGGAGGATCAGTGATAGGTGAACTGTACAATTAACAAGGATTGAAGTATGCACTGAATGTAGATATGGGCAAAGCTGGGGGAGGGCCTCAAACCAGATTTTAGACAAACTAAAATATCCAAGACCAGTGCTATTAGGCTTGCTGAATATAACTAACCCAAGAGGGAGCAAAGATAAAAAAATGTATGCTTATACAAAATCAAAATGTGCAGTATGTACCCAAATGCTAGAAGTCTTAATAATAAAATGGAAAAACAAGAACTTTTGATACTCGATTAGGGGGTTGATTGGGAATATCAGAAACCTGGTTTGACAGCTCACATGACTGGCTTGTGACTAACCAAGGGTACACTATATTTCAGAGGGAAAGGTTAGGCAGAAAAGGGAGAGAGGTGTGTCTGTATGCCAAGATTGATTTATTAATTCAGTTGACCATGTCAACTCTGATATTCATTAAGGACAAAGTAAAGTCTTTTTGGCTGGAGCTTCAAACAGGCGAAACAATTGGTAAATTATGGCGGAAGCTGAGAGCAATAGAAGATACTTTTTTTAAGTTAGGAATACTAACTCCAATAGATATATTTTAAAACCAGAGTTTAGTGTCACTTTAGAGGGAGAGGAGGTGGAACAGAGTGTGTCAAATAATCAATGAATCCAATCATTAAGAACTGAACAGACACAGAAGAATGGAAGTGGAAACTTCCAAAATTACATAGGAACCGAGATAGGCCAGAGCTCTCTGACCAGACAAGAAAACGGGAAGGTAAATCCATCTCAACAATACAGATAACAAACCTGAAAGTTGTATGTAAAAATTTGAGCTTTCAAAATTAGCATTAAAAGCGCAACTTCACCTAAAAAAAGAAGTTCCCCTTATCCCCCTACTCCTCCCCCATATTCTCTCCTTATTAACCTCCCTGGCGGTATGATTATTTCAGATTTTAGGTGCTAAAAGCGGTACAATTATTTTGCATGAAAATTTGGCGTTTTATATTGTAGTCCTGCAATTCTTAGGAATAACTTAAATCTGTTCAAACCAGAGTCTAGCAGACGTCCCGGGTATGATAAAGTTTGAAAAATGAAATCATAAATTATAATATAATAAATAACTATAAATAATTATACCAAATAATAATATAACAATAATAAAAATTATTCAATAATGTAATCAAATCAAAAACACTGAAATTTGCTCAGTTGCAGAATTGTCACTGTCATTACTTTTCAGTATTTGATGATGGATCTCCCCACAAAATGCTATCGCTCAATTCTGCGAGTGATTCCAATTTATTATCGCTGTTTTCTAACTGGTCTAAAATCATTTTTGATTTAAAGGACAGTTTTGGTTGCTATGGACAATCTCCAGTTTCCAGGCATAAAGAACAGTTTTTATAATATAAAACTACATGCAGGACACTGGGCAGACCACTAGGGACAAAGGGGATGTAAAATAATTACATACAGCAATGTAATCTGTAAGATTACATTATACTGTATGTAATGTGTGTGTTTCACTTTTTGAATTTGGCGCCGATCTCCGTCCCCGTGCGTCGCAACACTCGCAGGGCACGGAGATCGGCTCCGTGATAGATCCGGCAGAGGACGAGCCGCTCATACAGCGGGGGGACATCGCTGGATCCAGGGGAGAAGGTAAGTAAACTCTCCCTGCATTCAGCGATGTGGTCCCGAGTCTGGCTCGGGGTTACCGCTTTTGGTACAAAATCTCCACCCCGAGCCAGACTTGGGAATTCCGCCAGGGGGGTTAAAACATTTTTTTTCCCTAGAGGGGGTGTGGGTACTTCGTTTTGACAGGCACCAGGGACCTAAAGACCGGCAAAGAACCTGTTTGGGTGAAGACAGTACTGGATCCGTGGGCTGGGAAGTGTCCTTTTATTAAAAGTCAAAAAAAGTCAAAAAGTCGGTAGCTGATGACTTTTAATATTTTTTTTTATAACAGAAGAGAGTAATGCAACTCTCATATTGTAATCTGTGATAATATTAAACACAGACAGAAATAGTAAAATCAGTGTAATAAGAGGAACTTCTCTTTAACACAGACAGGCATAAATAATTACCCCGGTGTACAAATGTTATCGCAGGTTGCAAGATGAAAGTTGAACATAGGCAGATATTGTAAATCAGTGTACCAATATGATTTCAGGTTTCAAGATGAAAGTTTCACACAGTGAGGTTAATTTACTAAAGGCAAATATACTGTGCATTGCAAATGTACGTTTAGTGCATTTTGGTCTAGATCTGAGAGGAAGCTTTGAAATAGATAGAAGCTCTGCTGGTTTCTATCACCCAATCATATACAAACAAAATGCTGTTTTTTATTTGCCTTGCATATGATTGAGTATTCTTTGTAAAGTACAGTTTTACCTCATTTACTAAGCTCTGGAGCAATTGCACTTGTAATACACAGACTATTTGCCTTTAGTGAATCAACTTTTTTGCATCTGTGAAGGAGCAGAAAAAAAGATGAGAAGTTGAATGCATGATCTGCAGCTATGTTAAAATGTGCTATACTTATGTAGAAATTATACTTTGGTAGAAATTATGATGGAAAACATGCCTAATCCCCTGCTATCACCCCTATAAACTTCAGTGTGATTCAATTCTAAGTTTGGGTGCGATGAATTTCAACAGGACTCAATTAATCAAACCCACATACTCCTAGTGACACATTGGAGGGTCAATGTATACATTTGCCCATCTTGATCTTTTCCAGCTATTATACAAACATCTGGATGATTATAGAAATTCAAGAGGATTGCTTAGGACAGAGATCAGCGAGTATTACATAATCTGTAATCCTACATACACAAGTTACGTATATATCCAATTGCTTTCTCTTTGCTGTGCAGCAGCTACCTTTTCATCATTTATAAAATGTTCTACTTAATTACTTTTTTCAGCATTGCTTGTTTGGCTTCAGCCTAATATCATAGCTGCTCTACACACTGTATCACCTCCTAGTTCTGTTTCTGCTGCCAGGGTCTTAGCGTGAAACATCCCAGGGGCACTTTTTAGGCTGTTTGCTTAACTAAAAGAGTGTCTATATAAATGCAAATAACCCTTATTATGATTCAATAATAACAACATCATGAAAAAACTAAGTAATTTAGGCAACTGTATTCCCACAACTACCTGTGCATGAGTCAAGAAATTGCAGCAGATATTTTCATTATCAGATAATTGATTTTTTCCTTTATTTGCATGAACTGTGTTAATTATTTTTACAGTGTGTTGTGCAACCAGTCTATGATAGTTACTGCTTAATATTGTACCTTGTTGCAGTCAACTAATAATAATACATTTTACCACCAATAATAACAGTGAATGTTTGCCCTTTTCATCTTAGGTCTAAACCGCACACCAATTGCAGTAATATAAACTTAAATGAAAATATAATTGCCAGTTATGTAGAGCTACAAAGGATGTATCTGATATGATGTGATTGGTATGACTGGAATAGCACAAACAAAATATACATAAACTGTAATCGTAAAACAGCAGGTTAACACATGCAAGAAAACTTAGCATGCATAAATCACCATCATTAATGTTTCAGGGCCACCTGTGGTTAAGTAGAATTAGTAGGCTACTAATGTACCTTTTGGCACTTTGATTAAAACATATTATTATATTTTTCTAGCAATTCTTTAAAAGAAATGGATCAGGTGTAAGGATGGAGTGCCATGTGTTTTTTTTTTTACACCAAGCATGTACTGTAGTAATAATAGAAATAGAGTAAATCGGACAATAACTGTAGTCCTAACAAGGGAACATGACAACAAGAAATTGGCACAATTTCACGTGCCAATGAATGATTTATGGACTGTTAGTTTGCAAAACTATGAAAACGATGTTCCAGCATACATTAGCAGTTCCTTATCTCACAAATATGAATTACATTTTTTAAAGACATTATTTAAGCCATTTGACAGTAAGTAGAAAATTGTAACATTTTACGTTCATAATTTTAGCAGAAAGGCCATCCTCTAGTTTCCCCAGCCAATTGACAAGGATAGATAAGTAAAAGAGAAGCTGCATTTATGTTATGGGTAGAAATAGCCTATATATATATATATATATATATATATATATATATGTATATATATATATATATATATATATATATATTGTGCACTGCAGAAATGACACTTTGGGGATTATTTACGAAAGGCAAATCCACTTTGAACTGCAAGTGCACTTGGAAGTGCAGTCGCTCTAAATCTAAGGGATAGATCTGAAATGAGTGGAAACTCTGCTGATTTTATCATCCAATCATATGCAAGCTAAAATGCTGTTTTTTATTTTCCTTGCATGTCCCCCTTGCATCTACAACGACTTCACTTCCAAGTGCACTTTCAGTGCAAAGTTGATTTTCCTTTGATAAATAACCCCCTTTGCTACAATGTAAAGTTGTGAGTGCACCGCTTGTATAAAGCCCCATACACATCAGAATTCTGCAGATTTTTTTCCTTCAAATTTACCAAAACCATATAATATGAGGGCAAACCTTAGGAGTTTCAATTTGTATGCAATCAGGCATGCCCATGCACTACATGGTTTTGGTAAATCTGAAGACAAAAATCAGCAAAACATCTGATATAGTGTGTATGGGGATTTACAGTGTAAATTTGCTGTCCCCTCAAAATAACGCAACACAGCCATTAATGTCTAAACATCTGGCAACAAAAGTGAGTACACCCCTAATTGAAAATGTCCAAATTGGGCCCAGTTAGCCATTTTCTCTCCCTGGTGTCATGTGACTTGTTAGTGTTCTAAGGTCTCAGGTGTGAATGGGGAGTAGGTATGTTAAATTTGGTGTTATCGCTCTCATGCTCTCATACTCTCATACTGGTCACTGGAAGTTCAATATGACACTTCATGGCAAAGAACTCTCTGAGGATCTGAAAAAAAGAATTGCTGCTCATAAAAGATGGCCTAGGCTATAAGAAGATTGTCAGGACCCTGAAACTGAGCTTTAGCACGGTGGCCAAGACCATACAGTGATTTAACAGGACAGGTTCTACTCAGAACAGGCCTTGCCATGGTCGACCAAAGAAGTTTAGTGCATGTGCTCAGCATCATGTCCAGAGGTTGTCTTTGGAAATAAAAAGGAGTGCTGCCAGCATTGCTGTAGAGGTTGAAGGGGTGGGGGGTCAGCCTGTCAGGGCTCAGACCATACACCGCACACTGCATCAAATTGGTCTACAAATCCCAGAAGGAAGCCCCTTCTAAAGATGATGCACAAGAAAGCTCAAAAACAGTTTGCTAAAGACAGGTAGACTAAGGGCATGGATTAGTGGAACCATGTCCTGTGGTCTGATGAGATCAAGATAAACTTATTTGGTTCAGATGGTGTTAAGTGTGTGTGGCCATAACCAGAGTAGTACAAAGACATGTGTGTCTTGCCTACAGTCAAGCATTTGCTGTGGGAGTGTAATGGCCTGGGGCTTGACATGAGTGCTGCTTGTACTGGGGAGCTACAGTTCATTGAGTTAACCATGAATGCCAACATGTACTGTGACATACTGAAGCAGAGCAAGGCAGAGAAGTGCAAGGTCTCTAACATCCACCAGCTCTGTGATGTCGTCATGGAGGCGTGGAAGAGAACTGCATTGTCAACCTATGAAGCTCTTGTGAACTCCATGCCCAAGAGGGTTAAGGCAGTGCTGGAAAATAATGGTGGACACACAAAATATTGACACTTTGGACCCAAACATTTTCACTTAGTGGTGTACTCACTTTTGTTGCCAGTGGTTTAGACATAGATGGCTGTATGTTGAGTTATTTTGAGGGGACAGAAAATTTACACGGTTATACAAGCTGTACACTCACTACTTTTCATGTGACACCACTGAAGACATAACATTTTGCTATAATGTAAAGATATAATAAAATATTTACAAAAATGTGAGGGGTGTACTCACTTTTATGAGATACTGTGTATATATAATAATATACTAGTGATTCATTTTCCTTCATTTTAGAAAAAAGATGTCACATTGGATAGCCTAAAGCCCCGTACACACGAGAGGACTTATGTCCGACAGACTTCCGAAGGAGTTCCGACGGAGTTCTGACGGACTTTTCGGCGGAGCGGACTTGGCCACACACAATCACACTAAACTCCGACGGATTCGAACGTGATGACGTACGACTGGATTCGAATAAGGAAGTTCATAGCCAGTAGTCAATAGCTGCCCTAGCGTCGGTTTTAGTCCGTCGGAATAGCATACACACGAGCGAATTTTTCGAAGGGACCGGGTCCGGCGGAGTTCCTTCGGAAAAATTTGAAGCATGTTCCATATTCTAAAGTCCTTCGGACTTTGGCGAGTCAAAAGTCCGTTGCAGCCCACACACGATCGAATAGTCTGACGGACTCAGTTCGTCCGACTTTGGATGTTGAAAAGTCCGCTCGTGTGTACGGGGCTTTAGTTTTACTAATGTGCGCTTCAGAGTTGCTCCTTTCAATCCTCATGAATGAGAGTTAGGGAAAGTTAGATCAGGTTCATGTTAGAATTGCATTTTTTTCCCTTTACTGCTTTATTTCCCCAAATTTTTAAAATGAAGAAGATCTCAATTGTTTTCTCTACCGTCTATAGATGCTTTGTAGGAGGTCTGCTTTTGTAGAAGACAATTTTAGGGCCTTTACAATTACTGGTACACAAGACTAATAAACAATAATTTAGAGACATCATGCCAGCAATGAAAAAAACATTTCCCTAGAATTCAAGATACATTGGAAAAGTTTTTAAATATATGTCCAATCTCTGTAAATGAAAAAACTTACTAAAAAATGTTTGGTTTCCACCCATTGTCTGTCCGTTGGTGCCCACTGTTAGGGATGAGCTTCGCGTTCGACTCGAACATCGGCTGTTCGTCCGTTCGGCGAATACCGAACGTTATGGGCTGTTCGCGCCAAATTCGTGTGGTGCTCACGGCCCACAATGCACTGAGCCATCGCAGTGCATTGCTGGCTCATGATTGGCCAAGCATGCACTGTGACCCTGCATGCTTGGCCAATCACAGCGCCGGCAGCGAAGAGAGCCATGATTGGCCACAGGAAGGATGCCTGTGGCCAATCATAGCTCAGGCTGTGTAGTACACGCCCCACACTATATAAGGCCGCCAGCGTGGCGGCCTTGTGTAGCGTGTTGGCGTCTGTAGGAGTTAGTGGGTGTTCTGTGTACCATCAACATAGCATACACCGCTATTGGACGATTTTGCGTTCTTGCTCTTCTGTAGTGGTCGTTGTCTGCGTGCCCTGACCGCAGTATACACCATTATATCCACCTATATAGCTAGCTATATTGCTCTTTTTAAATAGAGCTTGCAGTCAGTTGTAGGAGATTGTGCGTGCTGTCTGCGTGCCCTGACCGCAGTATACACCGTTATATCCACCTATATAGCTAGCTATATTTCTCTATTTTAATAGCGCTTGCAGTCAGTTGTAGGAAATTGTGCATGCTGTCTGCGTGCCCTGACCGCAGTATACACCGCTATATCTACCTATAAAGCTAGCTATCTTGTTCTTTTTAAAAAGAGCTTGCATTCAGTTGTAGGAGATTGTGCGTGCTGTCTGCGTGCCCTGACCGTAGTATACACCGATATATATAATTAGTGGGTGTTGTGTGTGCCTCCAGCACGATATACACTACCCAATTGCTGGTTTTCACATCTCCCTTCAGGTCATTACCATGTCTGGAAGGCCAGCAAGGAGAAGCAGACAGGCGCAAGCCGATAAAAGAGGGCAAGCAGGCTCTGTGTCTAGAGACAACAGGGCTGGTCGAGGATGCGGTGCATCGTCATCATCAGCACGTGGCCATGGGACACGCTTGTCCTTTTCGGCAGCTGGACACGTTGAGCCACAACATGCCGAAGACTTGGTAGAGTGGATGACCAAGCCCTCTTCATCCTCCTCATCCTCTCTCACCCAGGCTCAGGGTAATAACAAAGCATCTGCCAACGCATCGTTTTCCCTCCTCTCAATGTCATCATCATTGACTTCTTCCCTAGACCCACCACGTCCTCCTGAGGAGTCTCCTGAACTCTTTGAGAACAGTATTGGGTACATGCTCTAGGAGGATGCCTAGTATTTTGTAGGCTCTGATGATGATACTCAGCTAGAGGAAGGCAGTAGCATGAGCGCAGAGAGAGGGGATGCTCAAGAAGGACAGCAATCTGGCAGTCATGTTCCACAAGCTGCAGCATACTGCCAGGTTTGCTACAGCGATGAAGAGGGAGGAGATGATGGGGGCACTGATTCCATGTGGGTGCCTGGCAGGAGAGAGGAGGAGGAGGAGGCACATGTCTAACGAGGCAGGATGCCCTCCAGGGGACAGCTTAGGGGCAGCACACTGACTGAATCACACCGCAGAGCTCCGCCTGTGCAGGGCGCTCCCTCTGCGCGTTATTCTAAAAGTTCTTTGGTGTGGGCCTTTTTTGAGACGAGTGCATCAGATCGCACCACTGCTATTTGCAACATATGTCTCAAGCGTATCTCGTGTGGCCAAAACATCAGCCGCTTGGGCACCCCATGTTTGATCAGACACATGTTGACCTGCCATGCAGCTCGTTGGCAAGCGTACCTCAAAGACCCACACCAAAGAACAAAGCGGACCTCTCCTTGCTTCTCATCAGCTGGGATCTCCAACCAACACTAGACCTTCAGTCCTCTCTGAAACCTGCTCTGCGAGGAATGAAGGTGTAGAATTAGGTGTGTCACAGCCAAGTGCTTCCGGGCACTCTGCTATCAGTACATCCACGTCCGATTACTGCAGGCAAATGTCCCTGCCCCAGCTGCTGGACCGTTGAAAGAAGTTCACTCCCAGCCATCCACATTCCCAGTGGTTGAATGCTAGCTTGGCTAAATTGCTAGCACTTCAACTGCTGCCTTTTCAGTTGGTAGACTCAGCCCCCTTCCGTGTGTTTGTACAATGTGCAGTTCCTCAGTGGCAGGTCCACAAACGCCACTTTTTCTCATGGAAGGCGATTCCGGCTCTCTACCGGCATGTGGAAGGCAATGTCCTTGCCTCGCTGGACAGGGCGGTCAGTGGTAAGGTGCATATTACAGCTGACTCATGGTCCAGCAGGCATGGACAGGGATGTTATCTGTCTTTCACGGCCCATTGGGTCACTCTTCTGGCAGCTGGGAAGGATGCAGGACAAGGTGCAGTAGTGTTGGAGGTTGTTCCGCCACCATGCCTTCAAAATGCTACTATTGGTTGTGACATACCTCTCTCCTCCACCCCCTCCTCTTCTTCTTCCTCCATGGCCTCTTCCAGTGCTCTGTCCTCAGAACCAGCGGTGCTCCGTGGGCGTTCCAGGGGCTACGCAAGTACGCAGGCAAAATGATGCCGTGCCGTGCTTGCGCTGGTTTGTTTGGGGGACAGGAGCCACACTGGGGCAGATGTTTTGTCAGCTCTGCAGGGGCAGGCCAAGAGGTGGTTGACGCCACGCCAGCTTAAGCCAGGAATGGTGGTTTGCGACAATGGCACAAACCTCCTCTTCGCCCTCCGACAGGGACAACTGACCCATGTGCCCTGTGTGGCTCACGTCCTTAACCTGGTGGTGCAGCGGTTCTTGGGCAGGTACCCAGGCTTACAGGATGTCCTGAAGCAGGCCAGGAAAGTCTGTGTGCATTTCCGCCGATCATTTAATGCCTGTGCTCGGCTGGCTGAGCTTCAAAAGGAGTTGATCCTGCCCAAGAACCGCCTTATATGTGACATGCCCACCAGGTGGAACTCAACGTTGGCCATGCTGCAGTGGCTGCACATGCAGCAGAGGGCCATCAATGAGTACCTGTGTATCAGGGAAGTAATTTGTATCAAACTCACCATCTCCCTGCGCAAAGACGCACACAAATTTGCCATGGATTGGCGCTCCGGCGCACGCACATTCGCAGCCCTACTGAGAGGTGTGCGCGAGTGCGCACAAGCACACACATAACGTGAATTCCCTGACCAGCCTATAAAAGGATCCTTAGCACACAGACAAGTTGCTGGTTTGTCTCAGCTCACCTGTGTTTCTCTGCTTCCTGTTCCTGTTTGCCACTTCCTGTTATGACCCGGATTGCCTGAAGACTATGCTGATTCTCTCCTGACCTGACCCCTGGCTTGTTTAAACGGACTTCCTGCTCTTAGCCTTGCTGCGCACTGGACTGATACCTGTGTTTGACCCTCGGCCTGCCTCTGGATTATACTCTGTCTGCTGCACTCAGCCTTGCTGGCTCCAGGACTGTTTCTGCACTTTCTTTACCTGTTTTACAGACCTGCTGGCTACTTACCTTCTGGTCCAGTCCATCCTGCACAAGCCCTCTTCCAGACCTTCACACAAGTCAGGTATCCCGCTGGAGGCTTGTGCCTCTTGGTGCAACCCATTCCCTGTATCACCTCCAGGGGTGGTATGCGCTGAGTCACAACAGCCACCGCTCTCTGCATCTTGGCCTCGGTGAGTACCTCTTTGCTGATACTGTGCGACTACGGCACCAGGACAGGGTCAGGGGAGCTTGGTTTTTTCTCACCACGCCAGTGGGGCATGATCAGGGATGCATGCACTGTCCTGTCACCGTTTGAGGAGGCCACAAGGATGCTGAGCAGTGACAGTGCATGCATCAGTGACACTGTACCTCTTGTCCACCTCTTGGAGCATACGCTGCATGGAATAATGGACAGGGCACTTGAGGCAGAACAGAGGCAGGAAGCGGAGGACTTCCTTGACTCTCAAGGCCCCCTTTATCCAGACAGTGTTCCTGCTGTGCCACCCATTAAACAGGAAGAGGATGAGGAAGAAGATGAGGAGGAGGAGGATTGTGTCAGCATGGAGGTGGAGGCTGGCACTCAGCATCAGCAGCAGCAGCCTTGTAGGGATGATTTACAGTCCCAAGAAACCTGTGGAATTGTACGTGGCTGGGAGGAGGTAGCTGCGGATCATGTTGTCCTTAGTGACCCAGAGGACTCTGGACCGAATGCCTCAGCTAAACTACGCTGCATGGCCTCCCTGATCCTGCAAAGCCTGCGGAAGGATCTTCGTATTCTTCGGATCAAGGAGAGGGAGCATTACTGGCTGGCCACTCTCCTTGATCCACGGTACAAGGGTAAGGTTGCCGACCTTATCTTGCCGTCACAGAGGATGAGACATCTCTGGGAGGCCTTGCAGAAAGGTCTGTGCAAGCGTTCCCAGAGACTGGGAGGTTACAAACTCCTGGTCCTGGACAACGTGTTGCTGAGGCATCAGTCAGAAGGAGCGGTGGAGAAGGTGGCCATCTGACCGATGCGTTCAGACAATTTTTTAGTCTGCAGCCCCAAGGTATGATCGGTTCCAGCAACCATCACCAGCCGCTGATTTACATGGTGCAGGAATACCTAGGGGCAAGGTCAGACTTGGACACCTTTCCCACCAAAAATCCTCTAGCTTACTGGGTCTTGAGGATGGATCACTGGCCAGAGCTTGCACAGTATGCAATTGAGCTACTGGCCTGTCCTGCATCCAGCGTTCTTTCAGTGCACCTTCAGTGCTGCTGGTGGCTTTGTTACCGATCACAGGGTGCACCTGTCCACCGACTCAGTTGATCGACTGTCCTTCATCAAGATGAATCAGTCTTGGATCACCCACAGCTACCAAGCACCTGAAGCTGATGTAATCGAATAATTTTTTTTAAAATATCACATCCCTTCAAGACTGCCTATGCTGATGCTGAGTGACTGTCCTGTTATGTTGATTGTCTATCCTCTTCCTCCTCCGCTGATATGTTAGAAGAACATTTTTGGTTCTGGGTGATGCCACCAGCCTAATTTTTCAGCCCCTGTTTAACAGGGGTGTTTAATTACAATTTTTGATGCAATGCTTTGCAACAGGGCTCATTCCTGCACCACAGCTAGAGTATATGGGAGAGGTTGCAGTGTTAGGGCACCAGCACCAGTGCCTAAGGCCCAATTTTTCTGCCCCTGTTTAACAGGGGCGTTTAATTACAATTTTTGATGCAATGCTTTGCAGCAGGGCTCATTCCTGCACCACAACTAGAGTATATGGGAGAGGTTGCAGTGTCGTGGCACCAGCACCAGTGCCTAAGGTCCAATTTTTCTGCCCCGTTTAACAGGGGCGTTTAATTACAATTTTTGATGCAATACTTTGCAGCAGGGCTCATTCCTGCACTACAACTAGAGTATATGGGAGAGGTTGCAGTGTCGTGGCACCAGCACCAGTGCCTAAGGCCCAATTTTTCAGCCCCTGTTTTACAGGGGCATGTAATTACAATTCTTGATTTAATAGTTCACAGGAGGGCCCGTTCCTGTGCTCACCCAAAGTAACTGTGAGGACTTATAGTGTTGTGGCACCAGCACCACAACCACCAAAGGTCAATTTTTCTACCACTGTTCAACAATGGCATGTAATTACAATTCTTGATATAATCGTTCACAGCAGGGCACTCCAGCTTTGAGGGCTTACAATGTTGTGGCAACACCAACACCTTGTTCCGCCATTTCTGCAGAGCATATAGGGCAGGCCCCTACTTTCAAACATCCAATTTACAAACGTCTCCTTCTTGCAAATGGAAGGAGACAACAGCAAGTGAGATGAAAAAAGACGGAGGGCAAAACAAATTATACAGGGGTGGTAACCCTTCCCTATGTTTTCCAAAAAGCTTAAAAATAGATTTTTTGACTGGAGCTACACTTTAAAAATGTACCAGTTGAAAATGACAAACAGATTCTACTTAACACAACAAACCTACGCCTATGATTTTCATCCATATTGCCGGAACCAGATATAACATTAAAACCGCAAGCAGTTTTAAATGACGTTATTTCCGTTAAATGTCATTTTGTGCAGGGACTGTTCTAAACAGGGGAAACACGTGACACTTCACAGGCATACTATAGACACCCCCCAGGCATGATATTTAACCAGTTGCCGACCGCCGCACGACGATGTACGTCGACAGCATGGCACGGGCAGGCATATTGGCGTACCTGTACGTCCCTTGCCTCCCGCGGGTCGGGGGCCCGATCGGGCCCCCGCCCGGTGCCTGCGGCGGTCGGTTTTCGTCCGGGAGCGATCCGGGACGAGGGGGCAGCCATTCATTCATGGCCACCCCCACGCGATCGCTCCCGACGAATAGGAATCCCCCGTGACATCACTTCCTCTCCTGTAATGTAAACACAGGAGAGGAAGTGATGTATTCTCTCCTCCGTGTCGGTATTTTTCGTTCCGACACGGAGGAGAGCGGATCGGTGAGTTGCACCAACACTCTACACACACAGTAGAACATGCCAGGCACACTCACACCCCCCCGATCACCCCCCCCAATTACCCCTGCCCCCCAGTCACAGTGACACCAATGTCATTTTTTTTTTTTTTTTTTTGCATTGGTGTCATTTGTGACTGTAATAACTGTTAGGGCAGTTAGGGTTAGCCCCCTTTAGTTCTAATGTACCCCCCTAACCCCCCCAATAAAGGTTTAACCCCGTGATCACCCTCCGTCGCCAGTGTCACTAAGGCTGGGTTCACATTGCAGCGGTTTATGAGAACGAATGTGATTCGCACCGCACTGCAGTGCAAATCACATCCGATCTCTGTGCGATTCGAGTTCAGCCATTCGCCGCACCCGCCACACCCGCCGCACCCGCCGCAAATTCGCACGGGACCCTTTTTTTGGCCCGCAGCAGAATCGGATCGCATGGGTGTTCACACCATGCGATCCGAGTTTGCAGATCGCACTGCGATATGCGAACTGATCTGGGGGTGTCAGTAACATTTCACTGACACTCCCAGCAGTCCGCATAGGGCAGTGTGAACTGCCGCCGGGAGGCATGCGATGCGGGAACCCGCCGCGGATTCGCGGCGTTTCCGCATCGCTCCAGTGTGAACCCAGCCTAATAAGCGATCATTTTTCTGATCGCCGTATTAGTGTCACAGGTGACGCTAGTTAGGCAGGTAGGTATTTAGGTTCGCCGCAGCTTTTTATAGCGCCAGGGACCCCCATATACTACCGCATAAAGCCCCCTGATTGCCCCCTAGTTAACCCTTTCACCAGTGATCACCATATAACTGTTACAGGTGACGCTGGTTGGTTAGTTATTTTTTTATAGTTTCAGGGCACCCGCCATTTATTACCTAATAAAGGTTTAACCCCCTGATCACCCGGCGGGTGTCATTTGTGACTAATAACTGTTAGGGCAGTTAGGGTTAGCCCCCTTTAGTTCTAAGGTACCCCCCTAACCCCCCCAATAAAGGTTTAACCCCGTGATCACCCCCCGTCGCCAGTGTCACTAAGGCTGGGTTCACATTGCAGCGGTTTATGAGAACGGATGTGATTCGCACCGCACTGCAGTGCAAATCACATCCGATCTCTGTGCGATTCGAGTTCAGCTATACAGATAGTATGGCTGAATTCGTGTCGCACCCGCCGCACCCGCCGCAAACTCGCACGGGACCCTTTTTTTGGTCCGCAGCAGAATCGGATCGCATGGGTGTTCACACCATGCGATCCAAGTGTGCAGATCGCACTGCGATATGCGAACTGATCTGGGGGTGTCATTAACATTTCACTGACACTCCCAGCAGTTCGCATAGGGCAGTGTGAAGGCATGCGATGCGGGAACCCGCCGCGCATTCGTGGCGTTCCCGCATCGCTCCAGTGTGAACCCAGCCTAATAAGCGATCGTTTTTCTGATCGCTGTATTAGTGTCACAGGTGACGCTAGTTAGGCAGGTAGGTATTTAGGTTCGCCGCAGCTTTTTATAGCGCCAGGGACCCCCATATACTACCGCATAAAGCCCCCTGATTGCCCCCTAGTTAACCCTTTCACCAGTGATCACCATATAACTGTTACAGGTGACGCTGGTTGGTTAGTTATTTTTTTATAGTTTCAGGGCACCCGCCATTTATTACCTAGTCTCACTAGTGTACCCCTAAATTTAGGGGTGTCTACTTTCCAAAATGGGGTCATTTGGGGGGGGTTTGTGCCATCTTGGCATTTTATGGCCTTCAAAACTGTAACGCCCTTAGAAAGCCTGAAGGCGGTGCTTGGTTTTCGGGGCCCCGTACGCGGCTAGGCTCCCAAAAAGTCCCACATATGTGGTATCCCCGTACTCAGGAGAAGCAGCAGAATTTATTTTGGGGTGTCATTTCACATATGCCCATGGCATGCGTGAGCAATATATCATTTAGTGACAACTTTGTGAGAAAAAAAAAAAAAAAAAAAAGTTTGTAATTTTCCCGCAACTTGTGGCAAAATATAAAATATTCCATGGACTCAACATGCCTCTCAGCAAATAGCTTGGGGTGTCTACTTTCTAAAATGGGGTCATTTGTGGGGGTTTTGTGCCATCTTGGCATTTTATGGCCTTCAAAACTGTAATAGGTAGTGAGAAGTGAACTCAAAAATTTACGCCCTTAGAAAGCCTGAAGGCGGTGCTTGGTTTTCGGGGCCCCGTACGCGGCTAGGCTCCCAAAAAGTCCCACATATGTGGTATCCCCGTACTCAGGAGAAGCAGCAGAATTTATTTTGGGGTGTCATTTCACATATGCCCATAGCATGTGTGAGCAATATATCATTTAGTGACAACTTTGTGTAAAAAAAAAAAAAAAATTTTTTTTTTGTCATTATTCAATCGCTTGAGGCAAAAAAATAAAATATTCAATGGGCTCAACATGCCTCTTATCAATTTCCTTAGGGGGTCTACTTTCCAAAATGGGGTCATTTGGGGGGGTTTTGTACTGCCCTGCCAATTTAGCACCTCAAGAAATGAGATAGGCAGTCGTAAACTAAAAGCTGTGTAAATTCCAGAAAACGTACCTTAGTTTGTAGATGTGACAACTTTTGCGCAAACCAATAAATATACAATTATTGACTTTTTTTTTACCAAAGACATGTGGCTGAATACATTTTGGCCTAAATGTATGACTAAAATTGAGTTTATTGGATTTTTCTAATAACAAAAAGTAGAAAATATCATTTTTTTTCAAAATTTGCGGTCTTTTTACGTTTATATCGCAAAAAATAAAAATCGCAGAGGCAATCAAATACCATCAAAAGAAAGCTCTATTTGTGGGAAGAAAAGGACGCAAATTTTGTTTGGGTACAACATTGCATGACCGCGCAATTACCAGTTAAAGCAGCGCAGTGCCAAAGTGTAAAAAGACCTCTGGTCATTTACCAGCAAAATGGTCCGGTCTGAAAGTGGTTAAAGGAATATTTCACTTTTTTTTCACTTTAATCGTCATTAAAATCAGTGCTGGGGCAGGAGCCAGGTCCCCAAACCCTTTTTAGGACAGTATCTTGCATATTAGCCATTAAAATTAGCACTTTTTATTTCGAACGTTCGAGTCCCATAGACTTCAATGGGGTTCTAGCGTTCGTACGAATTTCCGGTCCGTTCGAAAATTCTGGTGAAAAATCAAACCTGGGGTGTTCGGCTCATCCCTACCCACTGTGTTCCCATTTCTAATAGGAGTGAGAACACCAAGATTTTCTTCTAGCTATGACCATTGCTGATGCTGACTTTATATTTGAACGTGAATTTTATTTTTTGCTCTAAGATTTTTATGCTGTGTGCGATTTCCTCTTTCTCTGTCATGGTGGAGACAATTGTGATCTAGAAGTTACCAGCTATGTTATCATGATATGGAATTTTCCTTCACAGTTTTACAGCTCATCTGACCTATCTGATACACTATATACCGTATTAGTATAAGTCATATATAGAAGGTGTGTATCGGTCAAAACGAGTGGGACTACACAAAGAATTGTTCATGTACACCATAAATGAAGAAGAAAATCTACACACGGGGTGTTCCTCTACACTGATTATTTGTCACTGCCCAAACATTAAGTGCTTCACATTAGATATGAACACAGCATGGAAATATGTTTTGTTACATACAGTGGGCAGTTTATGTTTTTTGCCAATGACAATTTTATTTTCAAATTACTAATTGTATAAGGGAAAAATAAAATAGGATTGCAGACATGCAAGCTATAATGCCCTTGCATCCTAACAATTTCATAGATATTTGTGAACTCTACCTTTCAACTAAGTGAAAGTTTATTCTCTGCTTGGTAAAATGGGTCAGTAGTCATATCGGTTAATACTGCAAAGTCTTTATGTGAACCCACAATCAGGGAATCGGTTCTATGAAACCTGGCCATGGATTCAAATACACCCTAGTTGCCTTGTCTCCATTCAAGGAATGTAAGACCAATTCCTTATGCCGCGTACACATGAGCGGACTTTTCGACGGACTAGGTCGGACAGTCTTTCCGACGGACTTTCCGAATTAATGGATTTGGCCACACACAATCACACCAAAGTCCGACGGATTCGAATGTGATGACGTACGACTGGACTAGAATAAGGAAGTTCATGGCCAGTAGCCAATAGCTGCCCTAGCGTCGGTTTTTGTCTGTCAGACTAGCATACACACGAGCGGATTTCTCGTTAGGAACTTGATCTGGCGGAGTTCCGGCGAAAAAAATTGAAACATGTTCTATTTCTAAAGTCTATCAGATTTTTGGACAGCAAAGGTCCGATGGAGCCCACACACGATCAAAGTGTCCATCGGATTAGTTCCATCAGACCTTTGCTGTCGAAAAGTCTGGTTGTGTGTACACGGCATTAGAGTAGACTAGCTTGGGAAACAGTGATGGAAGGACACAGTTCTTGTTCCAGTGGAAAGTTATTACCACTTTCAGAGAGAATGAAAGTCTCAGAAGTGAGAACCATGTTCCGAATGATGTACCAAATCTGGGGGCTTGCAGGACAATTCACCAGTATAGAGACACCTCATGCCAAAGTGATGGCCATTAAGAAAGTCACTTTCTAAAACAATGTCAGCAGCAGAATCTCACTAATATTAATGAAGGGAGGTTTCTGCAATAGTAATTATAATAGATTTAAGTTCAGTGATACTAGATTAAGGTCCTACAATGACAACAGTGGTCTGACCAAATGAACAATGCGTTTAACTCTCTAAATGAAAATGTAGACAGTGACAGTGATGTTAGTGGATGCTGGAACAAGACCCCCAATGTTGACATCTGACTCTTGATTGTACTGGAGGCCAGGCGCTGCACCACCATGAGCTGGGGAAAATCCAAGAGACAGGCAACTGTGATAGAACAAGGGCATACCCCCAGGGACTTCCACATATGATAGCAAGCCTTACAGGATCATATGAGAGGGGCTGGACCACCTGTTGTTGGCACCGTGGTCTATGCAGTTCCTGTGTCCACCTGTGAGGGTCCCTACCTGCCAGCAGGACCCAGGAATTAGTCAGTTAGCCTGATCCTGTCAGCCTGAACTTGTGTTTATGTGTACCTCACCCCCACTCTGGCCCTTTTCCTAAACCATGTTATCTTTTGTCCCTTGCCAGATATCCTGATCCTGCTGCCTGTGCCTAATTCCTGTATGCTCAATTCAAGTTCTGTCCCCGCCCCTGACCTGTCTAAACCTTTTCTTGTATCCCTGTTTGCTAGAAAAATAGGTAGGTGTTCACTTGTACAGGTCTTAGTTAGATAAAATTCCAATTGTATATCATTTTTGTTTATTAGTCAGTTAGGTTGTTTTTCCAGTGTTCACATGCTGTTTGCCACATTTGCTGTGTTCTTTCATTGCATTTTCTTCATTTTTTGGCTCTAGTTGTCACTGTGCAGTCTAACTTCTTATCACACCTACTCTGCCTGCTCTCAGCATGTGGTGTCCTAACATAACCCTAAGGACATATTGACTAGATTGGCTGCACAGTGTATCTTAGTTACCTGATCGTGTATAAGGAGGAGCCGAACACCCCCCTGTTCGGTTAGCACCAGAACCTGCGAACAGACCTAAACTTCGTGTGAACTTTAGAACCCTATTAAAGTCTATGGGACTCGAACGTTCACAATCTAAAGTGCTAATTTTAAAGGCTAATATGCAAGTTACTGTCCTAAAAAGTGTTTGGGGACCTGGGTCATGCCCCAGGGGACATGGATCAATGCAAAAAAAAAGTTTTAAAAACTGCAGTTTTTTCAGGAGCAGTGATTTTAATAATGATTAAAGTGAAACAATAAAAGTGTAATATTCCTTAAAATTTCGTACCTGGGGGGTATCTATAATATACCTGTGAAGGGGCGCATGTTTCCCATGCTTAGAACTGTCCCTGCACAAAGTGTAATTTCTGCAGGAAAAAAAGTCTTTTAAAATCACTTGCGGCTATATTGTCGGCTCCCGTAATACAGAGAACACTCAATGAGACCTGAAGGGCCTGGTAATTGAATTTAGGGGAACTCCCACACTTTTTTTTATTTTTTATCAATGAATGAATTGTCGGCTAATACAGAGAACACCCATTGAGTGTTCTCTGTATTACGGGAGCTGACAATGGAAAGTGATTTTAAAAGACTTTTTTTCCTGCAGAAATGACACTTTGTGCAGGGACAGTTCTAAGCACGGGAAACATGCGCCCCTTCACAGACATACTATAGACACCCCCCAGGTCCTGAAAAAACGTCAGTTTTTAAAACTTTTTTTTGCATTGATCCATATCCCTTGGGGCAGGACCCAGGTCCCCAAACACTTTTTAGGACAGTAACTTGCATATTAGCCTTTAAAATTAGCACTTTAGATTTCTCCCATAGACTTGTACAGGGTGTTCCGGCTTTTTCGAATTTGCCGCGAACAGCCCAAATTGTTCACTGTTCGCTGAACAGGCAATGTTCGAGTCGAACATGAGTTTGACTCGAATTCGAAGCTCATCCCTAATCGTGTATGTTTGCTATATTGTTGTTTTTAAGATGCTTTCAGAGGAATTATCCTATTATATGTTGTTACTTGTTAGCATCCAATGAAAGAGAATATTGCTGCCAGTTATTGCACATCTAACTAGTGAACAGCTGCTAGAATACATTTGTGCAGCTCATCCCTTAGTTGATAAGTGCAGCTTTTCATTTGGTTAAGTGCAGCTCCTAATTCAAATCTGTTATGAGCTGACTTCATCAGGTACCATTATTGGTGATGACTTTTTTCCTCCTTTTAGTGTGTCTCAAAATGTGTCTTCGTTTTAGTTGTTGGGTGATAATAAACCCTATGTCTTTGAACATTGTATGGACTGTGGTAAACTCCTTAGTTAATTAGAAGAATTTTATGCGGAGCTTTATTCAGCCCTTACTTCAAAGCTGGTCAAAAATATTATCCTCAGCTACAGCAAATGTACATCAATTCTTTCCTGTCTTCAGACACCCACTTTTCCAAAAGTTCTTATCTCCATTAGCCATAGTAACCACAACTGCAGCCATATACAATACACCATGATCTGAACCATATATCAGTACCTTACTCCACAATCTTCTGTTCCTTTTCAGGCTAGTTGTACAGTCAATGTAGCCAGTTGCCTGACATTTTCTCCACAGCTTCATTACCCACTGTACACTTACAGCTTTCCATTGATGTTTCAATTTTTCTGCCAATAAAAACTACCAAATCGGTATCTAACTCTAGAGTCCTAAAATCTAAAAAGAAACAAATGTTTTTACAATCCACACAATGTTTTCACTCTTTACTCCTAAATCAGCCAATGTTCTCTGCCAGTGCTAGTCTCCATGCAGTCTAACTTTGTTCCTCCTTCAGACTAGCATGATTCTACACCAGCCTTTGACAATGTGTGCTTCTACTAGCTTCTGTCAAGCTAGTTTCATCACCATCCATAATCACTTGGTTTTATCCCCCTTCATGACCAGGGCATTTTTTGCTATACAGCACTGTGCTACTTTAACTGTGGATTACTTGGTCATGCAACACTGTACGCAAATTAAATTTATATAATTTTCTCACATAAATACAGCTTTCCTTTGGTGGCATTTAATCAGCATTGAATTATTTACTTTTTGCTAAATAAATGAAAAAATAGCAAAAATGTTGTTTCTGTTATACAATTTGCAAACAATCTTCCTTTAACAATGTAGGCCAACATGTAGTCTGCTACATTCCTTTGGTAAAAATAACCCAAATCAGTGTATATTATTTAGTCTGTGTGAAAGTTATAGAGTCTACAACTATGGTATATACAGTGCATCCGCAAAGTATGCACAGAGCTTCACTTTTCCACATTTTTTTATGTTACAGCATTATTCCATAATTGATTAAATTCATTATTTTTCCTCAAAATTCTACAAACAATACCCCATAATGACAATGTGAAAGAAGATTGTTTTAAATCTTTGCAAATGTATTTAAAAAAAATGAAAAACATCCCATGTACATAAGTATTCACAGCCTTTGCTCAATACTTTGTTGAAACACTTTGGTATCAATTACAGCCTCAAGTCTTTTTGAGTATGATGCTACAAGCTTGACACATCTATTTTTGGGCAGTTTTTCCCATTCTTCTTTGTAGGACCTCTCAAGTTCCATCAGGTTGGACAGCCATTTTCAGATGTCTCCAAAAATGTTCAATCGGATTCAAGTTTGAGCTCTGGCTGGGTCATTCAGGGACATCACAGAGTTGTCCCGTAGCCACTCCTTTTTTTTATTTTGGCTGTGTGCTTAGGGTCATTGTCCTGTTGGAAGATGATACTTTTCCCCAGTTTGAGGTCCAGAGCGCTCTGGAGTAGGTTTTCATCAAGGATGTCTCTGTACATTGCTGAATTAATCTTTTCCTCAATCCTGACTAATCTCCCAGTCCCTGCCACTGAAAAACATCCCCACAGCATGAAGCTGCCACCACCATGCTTCACTGTAGGGATGGTATTGGCCAGGTGATGAGCAGTGTCTGGTTCCCTCCAGACATGACACTTGCCATTCACGCCAAAGCGTTCAATCTTTGTTTCATCAGACCAGAGAATTTTGTTTCTGATGGTCTGAGAGTCCTTCAGGTGCCTTTTGACAAACTCCAGATGGACTGTGATGTGCTTTTTTTTACCAAGGAGTGGCTAACATCTGCCCAATCTACCATACAGTCCTGATTGGTGGAGTGCTACAGACATGGTTGTTCTTCTGAAACATTCTGCTATCTCCACAGAGAAATGCTGGAGCTCTGTCAAAGTGACTATCGGGTTCTTGGTCCCCTCCCTGACTAATGTCCTTCTCTCTTAATCGCTCAGTTTGGCAGGCAGCCTACTCTAGGAAAAGTTATGGTGGTTCCAAACCTCTTCTAATTTTAGATGATGGAGACCACTGTACTCATTGGGACCTTCAATGCTGCAGACATTTTTCTCTACCTTTCCCCAGATCTGTGCTTCAATACAATCCTGTCTCAGAGGTCTACAAACAATTCCTTGTACTTGGTTTGTGCTCTGACATGCCCTGTTAACTGTGACAACTTATATAGACAGGTATTTACCATTCCAAATCATGTCCAATCAACTGAAGTTACCACAGGTTGACTCCAATCAAGTTGTAGAAACATCTCAAGGATGATCCATGGAAACAGGATGCACCAGAGCTCAATTTTGAGTGTCATGGCAAAGGCTGTGAAAAAACATATGTACGTGTGATTTTTTTTTGTTTTTTATTTTTAATAAATATGCAAAGATTTCAAACAAACTTTTTTCACATTGTCATTATGCGATATTGCGGTATTGTTTATAGAATTTTGAGGAAAATAATAAATTTAATCCATTTTAGCATAAGGCTGTAACATAAAAAAAAATGCTGAAAAAGAACATAAACAATTGTGAAAAAGGTGAAGAACTGTGAATACTTTCCGGATGTACTGTATATTTAAAAAATGATCACTCCTAATGTACTGACTGTCTATATAATTTCTTGAGGGCCTAACATTTCAGGACAGTACAAATAACCCCAAAATGCCCCTTTTTTGGAAAGTAGATAGTCCAGGGTGTTGAGTAATAGGCATGGATAGATAGTTATTTGAAGTTGTAATTTTTGTCACAATGCTTTGAAAAATGAAGAAATTAAATAAAAAATTTTTTTTTCACACTGTCATCCATGCTGTACAGTGCTATCATATGACTGGTGGATGGTGATCATGGATACTGACTGGTGACAGTATGTAAAAATAAATAGATAACTAGTTATTCTTTTTTTTTTACTTTTTGGTTAGTTTTAATTTTGTTTCTTTTTTAACACTTTTTTTTTACACTGTGATTGCTTGTTACAGTGATGATCACAGTAACAGCAATCGTTTGAACGATTATAAATGGCTTTCATTTCTGACTCATTGTATACTAATGTGATGCTGTGGCAACAGCTATCACATGGTACAGGGGGATTTGATTGGCTCAGGTACCATGTAATCACTGGTGGCACACACTGGACATTTCACACATTAGTAAACAATGGATGTCTTAAATTGATTCAATTCGTAACTCTTGTTTATTATGTGACATGTGATCACATGGTATCTGGGCGGCTCACAGCATCCCAATACAAAGCACTACAATCCACTATGTCCAGTGGACATAGCGGTTGCAGAGCTCACCCCTGAATGCCCCCCCACTTTCAGACTTTGACATAATTTTTAAGGCTTGAAACATCACGGACCATCAGGGATCAGTGCATGCTGGGTAGGTAATATCACAAGGGGGAGGTGCCACCAGATGACATCACCAGGTGGCCCGCCATTACCTATATAAGAACTATCAAACAGCGGAGGAGGCATTGGGTGGTCAGCCGTCAATGAGTTCCATAGCTTTTTTATTTTTTCGGGTGCCGGAGTCGTTATTGATGATTGATTTACATTGGGAACATTGTTTTTTTTATTTTTTAATCAAGGAATTTTCAAAAACTGTCTCTGTGCTTTTATTACTTTTTGACACGTTTTTGGTGAATACTATGTAACAGAGAATGTATTTTTTTTTTTTTTTATTCAGTTGTTAGTGGGGAAGCCCATTGACAGCTGATGACTTATCAGTTGTTAAAGACTCCATGGACGGCTTCCCAGCCCCTCACCTTAATAACCAGCTTTGCCCAATCAGGGCGCATAATGCATTCGGTGGGGTGAACACCTGCCAAACAGCCTGCAAATTCAGGTGTTCCCCAACCTTACTTTTCTGAATACCTGGCTGGTTTGAACTGCCGGGGTCACTTTCCTGTGAAGATAGAGGGTTTAAGTGACTTGGATCCCTTGTCATAAATTCCT